>NC_092031.1:16288661-16593661 GCF_042242105.1 Pempheris klunzingeri
GGTTTGATCCCTGTGGGAGCAGAAGACAGCGACTCTCCGTCTCCACGGCTGACTACCGTACGGTGACTGTGATGTTCCACATGTGGCGGCAGACCCTGTCTTCCAGCCGCCACTGCCACTGTCGGTCAGCGAGAGCCGCACTCACAAGGTAGACACACAGGGACACAGTCACAGCCAAGAGAAGCAACCGTGAAGGTGCTGACAACTAAAATGATAGTTTCCATTTGGGCCTTACTATAGTAGGTGAGATTGCATTTAACTGGCAGGGAATAAGGCTGGAGTAAGTATTTCCAAACACTTTCATGTCTTCGACCCACAGACAGTTTTGGCTACGATGCCCTGCTGCTTGACAGCACTTTGTCCACAAGAGGTGCATCTGAGAAGATGATGTAAAACTGTTACATACCTGTTCTTCTGCTGGTTTCTACCTATGATCAATACATCCATCTTTGCACATCTAGTAATGCCAATTTGTTAATAGAGATTTGAATCTGAAGAATGGCTGGTCATGTGAAGCAGCTGATGCCAGAAAGCTAATGCTAAAGCTTCAGCGCTCTAACTCACGCTAACACTAGATGTAAATGTTGTAAAGCCGCGGCTCAGGAAAATGTTGGGATATGTCCGTTATCTCGTGATTATCAGGTGTCCTGTGAGAAAAGTTGCATTGGATTGCTTTAAAAAAGAGACATCATGTGTGAATAGTAAAGGACAAATGGCTGCCATGTAGAACTTCATGTTCATATGCTGAGAAGCAATAGTTGCTGGTCCAGTGTGTTTGTTGTGACTCAGATTATCCCTTTCCAATCTGTCTGTTATTATGGAGAAGTTATATTTTTCGTGGCACGATGTCTTCAGCCTTTAGAAACCACTATCAGTCTGTTGGGAGCAGCAGCAGCAGCAGCAGTGCTGATCATTACTTTCCACTTCCACAAAAGTGTTCAAAAATGAAGTGGCCACTCAAGCGCAGCTCGACCCGAAATGAGGTTCAAGTGTGTTTAGAGCAAAATGAATGTAGCCGGTGCACAGAAACGCACTGTGGTACTGAGTCATGTGCTTCCCAGAGGGGCCGTGCCATCGCTCTTGGCCGACCACCAGGGAAGCCGGCCGGTCTAAAGTTGCGAGACCCTAACGGCATTCCTGTGAACCTTAAAAACACACGGCCGTGTTCTGCCTTCGCCACCGGTCCAGACGGGAGAGCGTGAGACGAAGCCCCATCCGTCGCCCCATTTAGGTGACTGATGGCTGGGCAGATTTTCTTAAAACAGCCACCAATTATCAAATGCAATTAAGGCCCCGCGCACAATTACAGCTCCCCTCCGAGTGTGTCCGCGTGACGGAGTGCGTTCCCCTGGCCAAATGACTTGTAGAATTGGGATGATGAAGGATGATTGTGGGCCTACATGTTGACTATATTCATAATGAAGTAAGGTAGGCTGGGCTCTTATTTAGGATTAGTGTTTGATACACTTGAGCAACTTTTAGTTCAACATTGAATACAAAAAGTGTGTTTTTTGGCTGGAATATGTAAACCCAAAAAAAAAACAGATGTTACATTGCTCATGGGGGAAAATTTAGTCTACCCTCACCTACATTTACTCTCCAAGGACCTTGGGTGACGGTGTGCTCTGTTCTTTGCAAATTTAGCATTCCACCATTTCATCCATGTAGTGGATGGCTGCTTCAGTGTTGTTCAAATGAAGAATTTCTGCTGTTGTGTTCAGTCAAAGTATTTTTAATGAGTTTACATCATTTTTCTGGCGAGCCTTGCTAAGCTGCACTTATTTAGAACTAAAGGCGCCCTATGGAGGTTTCTTGAAAACAAACAAAAACTATGTTTACATTCATTTGTTCCCACCAAAAAGCATCACGTGGAACCTTGAGGTCGAACAAACACGTTGATTGCATTTCATTCCGTATAAAAAGTGGAATTTCTGAGTATTTTAGCACCAGCTGACACATTGTTTACATCCAATGCTTACTTGCTAGCAGCCTGCTTAAAGCAAATCAAATCAGTTGTAGAAACAAGATTTCAGAGGATTTGAAGGTTCCTGCAGTCACCGAGCTTGTTGACTGCCTATCATCGACTGGTACCGGATTTATAAAACATAAATGGCTTTGCAGTGAGTTGCTGATGTGACAGAGGGACAGGTGTTAGGGTGGAGGTAGAGAAAGGGTTCGCACTGATGTTTCTGCCACTATCTCCTCATTATGGCCCAGACTTGTAGCTTACATAATTAAAAAGCCGTTCTGTTTGTGATTAAACCCTGTGTCGCAACAGCTTGCAATTCAGGCTGTATTTATTTTTTGTTTTTTTCCCAGAAGTAGTTGGGGAAAAGTAGTTGTTGATTTGCGTAGATGCAAGGTCACAACAGATTTTCTTTCTGTCCTTTCCAACCCACCATACACCTGTTTCTCCTCTCTCTCTCTCTCTTATTTTCATAAGTCCCCCGAGCTTTCTGGCCTCCCTCTTATTCATCTCACTGCTCTCCACTCCCTTCATCTCTTTTCCACTTGCTGCCCGATCGCTGAGCCTTTGCTCTCTTGCCTGGCGTGGCCTCGGCGCAGGGGCCGGCACTGGAGGTGCCGGTTTGAGGACCACGGGTAAATACAGGGGTGAAGCAAACAGGTGCGTCATGCTCTCGCACTTTGAACTTCGGTTAAAGGTGTATATTTTTGTCCTCCTTGCAGAGGATGGAAAGACAAACACAGGAGCGGTGATCTTCGGTGAGTAAGTGGCGACGGGAGTGATGTTTAGCCATCAGTCACCTCGATGATTCACTCACAAAGGAGGAAGGTTCACTGCTCTGTGTAACTCAGTACTGAAACACTGAATGTTAACCATTAAAATTATGACCCACGTATGAGAAACAAATGAATCTACTCCTCCTTGAAAGCACAGTAAAACGTGAAATTCAATCTCTGCTCAAGACTAGAGTGGAAGCACTCTTGGACAGACTCCAACTTGTTGAGTGAAACAGTTAAACTAAGCTCCACAAGAGGGGGCAAAACCCCCACAGGGAGTCACATCGGTGGGCCAGCAGCCATAATGACACAGGCTCATTAAATCAGCCCAGTCGTTGATTAATTCTGTTGTTTAAATCCCAACAACAATCCAGTTCAGTCACACTGGCATCAAATCCAATGATGCCGTTGTGTATTGCACTCGGATGCTTTTATCATTCAGTCTCTTTATTTCTCTGTTTGCCTTTTTATCCCCCACCCCCCCTTCCTCACGCCCCACACACACACACACACACCCCAGCTCCACCGCTCCCTCTCCCCCACCCCCCGCACTGACTGGTGTGTGTTTCATCTAATTCTCTATAATGAGGCTCATTTCACTGTCAGGAGTCTAATGATGCTAATTAATTAATCCGCCCACCCGTGGTAAAGAAAAGTCTGTCATCCAGATCGTGCCTTAAAGATAACATATACAGTATCTGTTACGGTTGAGAAAATAAATGCTGGTGTTTAAAAGGAGTGCTTTAACATACTGTCAGCCTCTGCAGGCTTTGTGCTGTGCTCTCACATTAAAACATTTATGTGAACCCAGCTTTGATTCGGAGCTCCTAACATCTAAAAATGTTAACAGTGCAGTTAACCTAAACAAATGTTTGCAGGGTCTGAGGTTAACCCAAAGGTCAACTGTGAATTTTGTGCATGTCTCGAGGAGATCAGGGAACAGTTCGAGGTCACTAGGTGATGTGTGTTTGTGTTTAGGGCCTGATTAAAATGCACTAGTTCAAGACAACAGAAGTTCCTCTGTGATAGAATTAGATGCAAAGGGTAAAAAAAAAGTGGAAAATATTTTGAAAATAATAATAAATGCAATATGTTTGCTTGGACCAAGCCACACAGAACTGCCAGAGTGTGAATACATGTGAGACACAATGTACTGTCTGACTTATGAAAGGAGCAAGGCACTTTTCAAGGATCAAGACAAGCCAAAGTAATTTGAGGCAAAAGCTAGCAATCCCTTGCACAGCACAACTGTAGTATTTTTAAACCTCTACAAAATACATATTCTTTGTTCAAAATGACTAGCAGGTACTGGTGATCCGCCGGCAGCCGGGAACATGTGGGGAACGTCCACAATGTAATCTTTAGGGGCAATTGCTACTAAAAGAGCTTGTTTTTCCCGCTGGTAGGCTCAGATTGTTATTTGAAGTGTCTGACAACAGTATGGAAAAGATCCCTATAGAGGCAGACCTGTATGATCCTTTTTGTTTAACCACTAACAGCCATTGTATCACACTATTCAAACACACCAGACTTCATCGACAAAAATAGTAATTTCACCTTCCAGAATACGGGAGTGGCTGGTCTGCTGTTACCTTGATCAGTTAGTTTGTGTTATTGTGTGTTACACAACTATAGTATTGGATCCGAATTAACCCCTTTAAACTCAAATAAACTAACTAATCAAGGCAGCAGTAGACCTGCACCTCCTGAGCAAAATTACATTTGGAATTTGGTGGCTTTGAATTTGAGCGATGTAACAGCTATTTCTGGTCAAAGAAAAGGGATCTTCCAGGTCTGCCTCTGTAGAGATCCTTTCTGTTATGCTGTCAGATACTTCACATAACAATCTGAGCCTGTCAGTGGCAAAAAAAAAAAAAAAAAAAGCACTTTCAGTGGATATATTCTACATTGCAACCGTTACAGCTCGTTCATCGCTGTTCTCGGTTGCCAGCTGAGACGATCTACTGGACCGATTCCAGAATGTTTTGTATTTTCCCGTCATTTTTTAAGGCAAAATACATAGAGATGGGGCCCAGGATAAAAAAATACCTGAGTTATCCTTTAAGTTCCAATCTGTAATTGGCCTATGGCACTCTTGTCGCCCAACTGTCAACATGATCCACTGGTGACCCATGCAGTCTGTACGTCATTGCTCTTTGGTAAGAAACTATGCACGTGTTGACAAATGGCACCAGATAATGTTCTCTCAAACAGTCACTGCAGCTGCAATCTGCAGTAACTATACACTTGAAATGCAGAACTGCTATTGTTATAAATAGTTTTCCAATGCACAATGGTTTGAATGGATTTTAAAACTAATTTTGCAGTTGAATCTCAATTAATGACCATGTGAGAGGCCGCTGAGCCCTACCTCCTTCCATTGCGTTATATATATGAATGTTTGATAGCGATACTCAAACAGACATCACAAACAGTCCAAATGCTGAGTAATGCAGAGGAAAACCCCTGACATTCTCACTCACATCCACAGACCTCAGAACATCAAACGCCCGTCAATATGATGCAATGATGAATGAGTCAGACTTCTTCTTCCCCACTGTTTATTTTTGGTAATCAGGGCAGACCGGCACTTCTCTGCAGGTTTGAATGTGACACGTCTAAATAAAGCTTGATGAAACACTCTGCTCTGTGACTGGTCACAAGATTTATACGTGATAGGAAATGTCCAAAAAAAAAAAAAAAAAAAAAGACACGACACACAATATTCCACGTTTAGCGTTAATACAAACCTTGTACATGATTACTTTTTTGGGATAAATAAAGGTAACTCAAGAAGAAGAGAGAGAGAGAGTGTGTGTGTGTGTGTGTGTGTGAGTGTGAGAGAGAGAGAGAGAGAGAGAGAGAGAGGCTGAATAAATCCTACCACACATTGTTCTTGTTTGCACAGACCTTAGCAATTTCTGCGACTCTGCTGCTATTGAGGCGAGACATGCTCCCAATCTCTGCATCGGTGTGTGCAATAGCATGTGCGCACGCATGAGTGTGTGTGCACGTATCCGTGAGCGTGTGTGTTTGGGTGGGGAGCGCTCATGTCAAACATCTCCTACTGTAAGACCCGGGACAATTTTATGTGGTTTGATTTGTGAGGGCCGGAGAGCCCTGTGTTTTTCCTGCGTTCTGATTTCCTCTGCCTTCAGACCTTATTTAGGCCCAGTTTGTTTCTTTTCATTGCCTCTCATTTGTTCTCAGGCATGAGAGGGAAGGACCGTGTGCTTAACAAAAAAAGAAAACTCTTCCAAACCTCATGTCAGAGATCTGATTTATTGACAAGAACAGCAATGAAAAATCTGTCCTTTTGAGTTGTTTTTTTTTTTTGAGGGGGGGGGGGGGATTCATGTTTTTCGCCCTCTGTGGTTTCTATGCCAAATGTCTGAGACCTGCCACTTGCCTGAGAGAGCAAGAGATTTCTTTCTTTTCTTTATTTTTTTTCATTTTTTGCCTGCCAAGCAGTGACAGCTGCAGAGAAAGGCCAGGGTGGCATGGACTCGGTGGTTACAGTGGCACACAAGTTGCACTTGATTGGCGCCTGGCTCACGGACTGCTGCCCCAGCGTGAGTCAGCGACACCGGGCGCAGGCATGCGTGCGCATCCACTGGACTGCAACATCGTCATGGCAACAAAGGCTAAATGAATATAGGGTTATGTGTTTTGTTTCCTGAACATAATTCCAAATTTCTTGCTCAAATTGAGGTTGAAAGTTTTGGAAATTTACAGATTAACTCTTTCGGGTGAGATGGAAGAAAAACAGGGTAAAATGTGCACTAATGTGGCTCAAATTATCCCTGAAATGTCATTCTGCTCACCTGAATATGATGCTGTGAGAGCAGATTGATGGAAAATGTAAAGCAGGGGGCTTTGCGCAGCATTAGAGCATACAGTATGCATTAGGAATGAGCTTCGTAAACAAATGACAGCATCTTGGCAGACGATCCTCAGCGCATGTAAGAGGTGCTGCTTACATCATGAATCTGTCAATCACTACGAAAATGAGTGCATTTGCAGAAGCCGACACTGAAAAAGGTAAGAGCTGTGATGGTGACATCACTCCCACTGGATCCATCTCCACTGACCCATCGTGGAAAAACGACACAGATCCTCTGGCTTTGCTTTGGAGTCCGCTGAACACGGTCGGTGCCCATAGAAGACACTGAGGAAAATAAGCCCCGCAGAGGCACGTAGACCTGTTTTTCCTGTGCGTCAGTCGCCGTGCCTCGTCAGCAAAAACACAAACATGACGGAATGCAGGTTGTTGCGTAAACAGCAAAATGGCGCCACGAGGAGTTCCATCCCAACATAAACACAGACGAGTCTCACACTAATAGGACAAACTCTCTAACACACACACACACACACACACACTCACATAAGCAAATAAGTAAATAAACCACCTCATTAAGTCTGTGTTTCCAGAATACTGCTGCTTCATTATGTGAAAAAAATCATCTGTTTTGAAAAAAACCAGACAAGCTACGATGCATCAAACTTTGCTGACACAAGACACAGACACAAAGCGTATTGTTAACACACACCTCCTTCCCCTCATCTGGTCGTACCAATAACATTTGTCGCTCCTCGTAATGTCAAGCCTGAAGCTACAGGTACTAAAGCGAATGGCAACACAGCCAGTAAGAAATTACTTTCTGAGGGAGAAAATAGACTTGGGGCTTAAAGAGAAGCTATGTAATTTTCCTTCATAATATTGCTGGTTTTCTGGAAGGTTGACTCTTGGGAAGACGTTTGGGAAATGGAACAGTGGTAGAGGCAGGATGAGGAATGTGAAGATGCAGTTGGTGTGGACGGACACCGACTGACAACACACAGTGAACGAGCGGAGAATGGCGTGCAAAAAATTGTCCTGATATACTACGAGCGATGTTGCAGCGTGAGGTGTCAGTGTTGTGTTGATTTCTCCCCCTGAAATTTGGAGCTGTGTGTATCATCAGGCCGGTCTGTGGGAAGGCCTTAGCTGCTTCCCCCGCTAACGGAGGCAAGACGGGCGGTGGACATCGTGGCCAACGTGTCGAAACACCGGCTCGGTCCTGGCTCCAGGGCAGCGGAAACTTCACTTGGAGGCAGACAAGTGCCTGAAACTTTGCAAAAATAGAGCCAGGACAAGTGTTTGCAATGTCGTGCATAGCCTGTTCATTGACACGTGGAGCAGGTTAGGACATCGCTAGCATGATGTTCGCTCGTTTGCACCGTGACTGGTTAGCAATGAGTGTTAGGCTGTTAACAAACGGAGCAGGTGTTTTGACGTCTGTCATATGCCACAAGTGTGTGCTGTCCTTTAGTATCACAGAAAGAGAAGCTCAACAAAAACTTTATTTATTCTGAATGATGTACACTTATTCTTTATTTGGTAGCTTTAATCTCGGAAGGGATCTCCAAAGAAGAAGACGCAGAGAGCGTTCTCAGCCCACAGTGAACCATGTGACCTTTCAACCATGAGGTCTAACAGCATAATAGTATCAGCGAGGTGACACACAAAGTGACTCAGGGTGTCCGAGTCCAGTCATGTAGCTATAATAGCCTTAAGTGGGAACCCTGAGTCTTGCGGCGCCCCGCTCTACCCACTGAGCTCCACTCAGACTTAAACCTAACCTGACCCTGGCAGCGCTGGTGTCGTGGCAGAGCCCTCACTCGCTGCTGATGCCTGGCATCAATCTCAGTCGATCCTGCAATCCAGCCCTGGATGGGAGTCAGCAGCTTCCTGTAAGTGCTGTTGTTTCACCACTCCAGTAATCACCGCTGTCAAAAGCAAGTCACTGAATACCCGCCATTAACGTCTCTATTATAGTTTCTTCCATTCTGTCTATCTCACTTTTTCCCTCATTCACGGGAATCATAGGTCCATAGCAGCACTAAATCACTCTTGTATTGGGGGATCTGTATTGTTTGGAAAGGGTCATAAATCTGGAACTGATGATGGAAAGTGTGTATAGAGATTTAATTGGGGTGCAGTCAGCTACAGTATTTCAGTACAGGGGAAGTTCACATAATCAAAACCTCTATTACTCTTATTGGACAGAATTTACCGGTAAACGCTCATCCAGAACAGCAGTTTCGTAAATATTCATATTATTTGCTAACTATTTGGATATGATAGTGATTTTAAAAACCTTTGGATTGCAGTGTAGTGCACAAAATTAGGACCATTTCTCAGAAAGTGAAAGCCGTTCGGTTGCACGCATGAAGCTGTTTACCCACATGTGCGAGGGTGTTCGGCTCTCTGCGCTCTGATCTGCAAATGGAAGCGTTTACATTTTATCGCCTGCTTACTTTGACAACATGGCAATTTCAGTGGCCTAAGAAAATAACTGACCAATTGCCGATAATTGTTGGAGATGGCAGCGATGTTGGATGAGGGGTTAAAGATCGCTGGCGACGGGCTGCTAACCAGCTGTGGATGGGTCAAGAGGGATTAAGCTTGAGGGATGGTCAGCAGCAGTCATGTGAGTTGGGAGGGAGTCGTTTAAAAGCAGGAATGATAAGGGTTTGGTTAACATTATGTCCAAATAAGCTGGTAGGGGATGTGTTTTTCCTTTAATTCAGGAAATAAATCCTGCAATTTTAATCATTTTGATTATCTATCTGAGTGTAAGTGAATAGAAATAGTAAAATAACATCATTTTCAAGGATTCCTTTTTTTTCCCCTTTTAAAAGGTCTAAATTTATCTAAATCTAAGAAGATCTAAATTTCCCTTTATTGAATCCTAATATCATTGTTTGTCCCTTTATCTTAATTTGCATTTCTAAAGTGAATAGTGCAATCAAATTACCACCCAGTAAAGGTGGCGTATCCCAGCGTAGGAATGGGTTGATAGGAACGCAGCAGCTTGTGTTTGCCTTGGGGCCCCCGTCAGGCAGTGCTCAACAGTTAGAACCAAATATGTAAAACAAAACGCTAACCACTTTCTCCTGCAGACTATTCTTTTCCTCTTCCAGATTTCGGAGCATCAATTCGACAAGTGAAGCATGCAGTGAACACTGAGAGCTTCAATGGCTTAATTTGGTTCCAACAGGGGTTTTAGAACTGAAACAAATCTGAAATGCTGTTTTTCAATATTTAGATGATTGGAGCTTTTAAAATGATTCTTTCTAAAGGGGGATCAGTCGAGGAGGAATAGATGTCATGTTAAACGGTGAGTCAGTGTCTACTGAGACAGAGAACAGCAATAAGAACAGTAACTTTGGCCCTGCCTCAGCTGGTTAGATTTGGTAGGCACATAAGAGCAACCAAAGAGGACTAAGCTGACAAAATGAAAAGTAAATGTGACAACAAAACCACCCTGGAAAAGAAAACGGCTCCCTTTCTCTCTCTATTACTGTTTAAACATTGGCCACTTCTGACCGGCATGTGGTTGTAGGAATAATCCCACAGTGTGCAACGCTGTAATCAGTGTTTCCATCAATGCAGAGGCAGGGATGAGTGTGAAGAGGATTTTAGTATCTCTTAAAAAGTCTTGCATGGTTGACAGCAGATTTGGAAGAAGTGTATAAACAACACAATGGAGGCGCACCACACTGGAGTATCAACATTTCATGGGATTCCCACAGTGAAATGGAAACCCTGATTATCAGTTTGGGAGGGCTGCTTTACATAAAAAGGCACAAACTGTAAATTCTCTCCATTGCCATTTGAGTGTCAGTCAGCTCTGACCGCTGAGTCTGTGAGGCCAGGCCCACAGCGAGCTGCACAGTGTAATCAGTGCTTTGATTTTCCTCTGGCGGCGGAGCGTAATCACAGGCTGCGGCAACACAGCGCGGTCGCCTCTCCATCTCCCGCTGACGGCCCTGTGACAGCTAAATACCCAGGTCCGTGTATTCCCATTAGTCTCTTTCTGATTGGCTGGCTGGGTGCGGTTAAGCTGCTTAAATCCACATCATGTCTGGGTGGTTGGCCTGGCTCTCTCCACTCCCTGTCATGTGGTCGGTGCTGTAGGCATTAGAAACAACAAACAAACACACCAACACAGGCTTGAAGTACAAACTGCTACGCTTTGAATGAAAAGCACCCAATTTCCTGTATGGAGATGGAGTTCCTAATTCTCACACTGTTTGAAAATCCATCCTGTGGAATAGGAATAGGACCTGCTTTGTTAATGAATGTTGTTCTGGTCCATTTTCCTTTAATTGGTCTCTCTGCCTCTTCCTCAAGTGGCATCTAAACAGTGAGGCAAGAGAGAAAACCTGATGCCACGACTACTATGCTTGTCAAGTCATTGACGGAGATGCGAAAAATATGTCATCAAACAACAGATGAGACTAAATAATGCCAAGTTCACGGCCAGCAGCTGTTTCTAACAGTGGTAAGCCCCAGAAAGCCCACGCACAGATGTGTTCAGGCCCAAAATGCTGCGTAGGTCACCCGCGTCTTGGCAGCACTCGGAACCCAATACACAATTATTGTAGTTAAGCACCTAATATGGATGGAAACATACTTTAAGCATTAAAAGATGCTTTTATGTGATTTCAAAAGAAGCAGTTCTGTGGTCTGCTTTGATGGCTATATTGCTTAACATAAAATCATATCCTTTGTCAGACTTGCGTTAGACAGAAGACTGAAAAATGTGACTAAAATACCTCCTACGCAGACATGCCATAGAACGCTGCTGATGGTTTGGGGCTTTTTGTGGCCACGTGAGGACAGTGGAAAAGGCTCTAAATACAACATTGACATGCTGTGCTTTTGCCAACAGTTGCCTATTTACACATTCAGCATTCTTTTGAACTTGTGCTTCTGGTCACTCAATGAACGCTGCTCGCTAACGGTGTCTGTCTGCTGCTTGGTGCTGGGCAGGTAGTGTGCGGTGGGTTTATCAGAGCTTGGTAGAGCTGCTGATGCTGGAAAAGAGGTTAGTGAGAGCAGTAATAGCGAACCACAACTGTAAAGTTACGGGCAATGAGTCAAAAGACACGAAATGACTGTGTGGAGCTGAGGGGAACTGAGGGCGCACGACAGGTAGTTGTCATTATAGAAAATATTGATTGCTGCAGCTCTAAAGCCAGTGAAAAATGGGTGTAAAACTCCTTCTACAAGCAGCTATCAATCAGAGTGAATCATGAGGGCATGAAACAATGTTTGTGCCATGTGCGATTCAGATTGTATAGTATAAGCATAAAGTATAATTCCACCCCTCGGCCAAGCTGTGGAGTCGAAGTGGAGCTGTTGTCTCCTCATGAAAAAGAAATGAAAAGTCAATAGCCGACTCCTCAGTCTGACTGACGACAGGCTGCTGTTAACACCACATAGCGCTTTTTCCACATTTCGACATGAGGTTTTGGCAAACTTGATGCCAATGTTTAGATGATTTTGGTAGAGATCACGATCACATCTGTCTACAAATGGCAAATTTTGGGCCACAATTTACCTGAAATTACAGTACAGGCTCCTGCTAAATGTCCATGTTCAGCCCTTCCACCCCTCACATCTAAGCTTGTGAGTCCAAGCCCCAGAAAGACACCCAGCCCACACGAGGCAGCCTCTTGGCACTCACTCCCCAGTCTGGGTGCCTTGAGGACTGGGTAGCTCCCAGACTTTTGGCCCCTGTGGCTCCAAGGCTTCCAGGTTCGTGTCAGGATCTAGCGAAGAAACAAAACTACCCCACCCTCCGTCTCTCAAACAGAAAAAGAGTGGCTTATGTTTCTGGGACAGCAGAGAATTGAGGGGAATAGATAGAGTTACTCCTGTGCTACACATCATGCCTGCTGGCCCTCGTGCCATAGATGTAGACGCTCGATAGTGGTTTTGTCTCGCTGGTTAGTCACGGCCTGACTCACCTTGCTGACAGGGAAATCATGAAGCAGCTTGACCGCTGCTGTTGTCAGGTTGGCTCCTTGGCTGGCAGCACCACTGCCCAGGAAGGCTGTAAAGTCACGGCTTCTGACATGTAATCCTAACTCCAAATTGGTCTCAAAGCTCAACTATGCGACTACAAGTCTGGGAAAACATTAATTCAATGTATCTCTGCATTATGCCATGACAAGTCATTAGCTGTTAGACCTCTGGATGAGTTATGAGTCATATCTCCTGTTGACCAGCCAAAGCTGTGACAGTATCCATGGCTTTGTTATGAAAATGCTTGTTACTTAGCCTAACGTTGACCGGAGTTAGCTTTTTTATGCTGTAATATTTGGAGACGTTGGAAAGAACAATAATCTGTGAGGTAGCACTTTGATGACATGTTGTTGTTAACAGTGCCAACATGGCTGGATTGAAGTGCATGGCAAAACCTTTGGAGGAAAGATTCTCATATTTTACTGATCCACTTTCCCCACAGTGGTGCACCTCTATTACTCACCACTCTTCAAAACCCATTTCCCCCTTGAAGGAAAATTGGATGCGTCCAATTACTAACTCCCCAATTATTGTGTTCTGTGTTTGGCATGTCAACACTTTGATTCACTCGGTGCTGAGCTGCCCTCCACCCACAGTTACAACACCATCACTTTGTTCTCATCCACGTTGCATTTTCATTGCTTCCTCATACTTACAGAACTGTTGCAAAGCCATTGATTTTCTATCTGCAACTGTGTGTTTACACTTGTCAATTCAAGTGTCTTGTATCCTGCTAAAAAAACAGAATTTCATACTCTTTTTTTTAGTTTTTTTTTTTTTTTTTTACACTTAACCACATAAATGCATCTCTGTTAGCAAGATTAAAAACCTGATTTCGTTTGTCTTGCTTTTCCGGGGGCTAAATTCAGATCCGAGTGGGCCATTCTCCAGCCAGTCCGGTGGTAATACACTTACAGTAAAGCTGTTTGGTAACTGCCAAGAACAGCAGAATAAGAATAACTTGTGCACACTTACAACAATAACAGGCTAGCTAGGAAGCCAACAACCAAACATAAACTAACACAGTTTATCTAAATAACTCGAATAGAATGTAAGTGAAAAACTACTACTTTTGTCCTTGGTGCTTAACCTAACCTAAAACTTTAAAATATTTTGGAACCTTCTGTATAGTTTTCATAGCCATCGCCTGACCTGTCCATTAGTACAATAGTGTTGTACCACTTGTGCCCCATCCCTTATCATAGAGCTTTCCCAGCCTTGACGACAGGCCATGCTGAGTCACAGAAACACGTGTTCTTCCATGTGTAGTCAGTGCACCATGGCTCAGACCCTCATAATCCGTCTGTAATATTAATGTTGAAAGAATTATTATCATGCACTAAGTCACTTTCAGACTTAAAAAAGCTAAACAGTGTTTATGTATAAGGAAAGAGTTTCATGCTTTCTCTTAAAGATCCAGTCCATGACTAGTTTATCACGACTTTGTGCCCCAGCTGTCACATTATAGTCCACATAGGTCATATTTGAATTGTGCAGGTACTATAGTGTGAGAGTGCATGGTCCCTATTAACTTCATACAATAAATGCACCACATTTTGCAGACACTGTGGACAGTTGGGCTAAAACAGCTGCTGTAAGCCAATTGATGATTGTGCCTTTAAGAATAACCTTTGTATGTTTTTCCTTTTTTTTCTCTTGAGGTAGGACTTACTGGTAGTGATGTTTTTGCAGCTTTGTTTGGTTAAGTTTAGTATTCCCCCATTATCCCAGGCGGTTTAACTTTCATTGTTCTTTTTAAACTGACCTTCTTGACCCTTCACACATTCTTGGCTTTTTGTATTCTGAGAATATAACTTTTTTTTCTCATTTAACTTTATATTAGAGTCTTCGTCATAGGTTGCAGTCTATGGTAATATAATCTACATTATATTTGCAAATGCATCAGCATGAACTAAGAGTCAATATGATTTTGAGCTTGTAAAATTATTTAAGTTACAAGTACACATTCTGGCTATGAATAGGATGGGAACTATAGATCTAAATAATATTTGAGATGAAGAAAAACTTATGGGTAAACACTGAAGGCAATCAGTAAGTACTTTGGGGTGTTAGAAGTTAAGATTTAAAGATCAGATGACTTCATTTAAAAAAATATCTGTACTGGTCTTTAACAACCCATCAGGCAAGCTGCATCACTGGCTTTATAAGAGACAGAACTCCAGCTGACAGGTGTGTAATAGGGAAACCAGCCAAATTGCAGAAGAACAGCAACTCCCATCTGAATGGCACAAGAAGAACACTGATAATTCCTCACACAATGAGAACACCATTCTCTGCTCTTGAAACTTGACAACTGCTCCTCTGTTAACACCTTCTTTTAATAAGCCCCCAGTCAACGTTAACAGCAGCTTTTAATGACAAAGTGAGTGCTTGAGACAGATGTCGGAAAATTAGGATGGGGTGAAAAAAAAAAAAGTCAAAATGACTTCCCAAAGTGACCCCAGTGGGCCAATGTGTTCCTGATCTACCGGCACTCTGCTTTGATATGTTTTACCCATGATGGGAGAGAGACAGAGAGAGAGAGAGGGAGAGAGACCCCACAATTGGAGGGAAATGTGTTTCCCAGAAGTGAGACGTGCAGAGTGCTCCACTGGAACAGCTGCTGGAAGCATCAGGAGTTGTGGATGCTTGGTGAGGCTGTCCTTCAGGTACCTTCAGATGTACTCCACAATGCGCCACACTGCTTTGCCAACCCAACACAGTAAGCTATACTATCCTCCTCTCTCAGCCTTATTCAATAACTATAGGTCCTCATCATCATTTTGCTGCTACAGCTCCTTTGCAATGTCCGTCCCCCTCCTTTGGAGAACTTTGCCCCCCCCTTTTACTCCCATCCATCCAAGTCTCTTGTCCCGCTCTCCACCGCACCTCCTCCCGTTTGCACTCCCCATCTCCCACCTTCTCTCTCTCCGCAGGGGTGGGTGAGGCAGCCTGGGAATCTTAATGTATCTACCATGACAGGAGTTGGATCAGGATGTCTGGCTGTTAGCAGTGACTTTTTCATGACTGGTGTTTAGTGCAGTCTGGGGATAACAGGACTCATTTAGCTAAATGTTGTATTTGTCACACTGACAAATGACGCTATGGAGGAAAGGATGGAGGGGCGATGGGGGAAGAGATGGAGAACTCCTGGTGACACTCACCTGTGAACGTTAATGTTTCGCCAAAGACTGTTATAGCATTTTTTTACACTTAGTTACATTAACCAAAACTATGACGATATGATAATTAAAGGAATAGGTCAGCATTTTGCGAAACACACTCATTAGGTATCCTGCAAAGAGGTAGATGGGAAAATCCATACCTCTCTCATGTCTGTTCACTAAATATGAAGCTACAGACAGCAGCTCATTAGCTTAGCTTAGCATGAAGACTTGAAGCAAGGGGGAACAGCTCGGGTGGCTCTTCGAAGGGTAAAAATGAGCTTAGCAGCACCTCTAAGTTATATAAACTAATAGTTAGATATAAGTTATATGTTTAATCTGCACAAAAATTGTGGTAAAAACAAGAAGATGTAGTTTTACAGGGGTTTGGACTATTTTTTGTATTGCAGTCTTGAAATAAGATTTTACCTTTGGAAAAAGCGAGGCTAACCAAAGAACTGGTGGTGGATTTCAACACGCGCACACACACACACACACCCTCCCGGTGAGCATCCAAGGAATGGACATTGAGATGGACTTATACCTGGGTGTTCACCTAAATAATAAACTGGACCGGACTAACAACTCAAATGCACTTTATAAGAAAGGGCAGAGCAGAATTCATCTGCTCAGGAGGCTCAGGTCTTTTGGAGTGCATGGGGGCACTGCTTAAGACCTTCTATGACTCTGTTGTGGCATCAGCCATCTTATATGGAGTGGTCTGCTGGAGGAGCAGCATCACAGCTGTGGACAGGAAGAGACTGGACAAGCTCATCAAGAAGGAAAATAAAAAATAGTTATTCATCATTTTATCTCGCTTCATATGTGCAATACGTTTTTTTATATTTTCCCCTTCTTCTTTATATCCCCTCATGTATATTGTTTCTATTTTTATACTTCCTCTGTCTAAACTGTACATATATTCTTTTTTATATCTCTAACTCTAGCAAAACTCTCAATCTTTCAGCCATTAAGCAGAATCTTCAGTTCTTTACCAGCTGAACTATTAGGAGCCTTTAATTTTCATGTCCTCTGACGGATTCTGCCTTCTTATAGTCTAACACTGAACCATCTTGCTATGAAATATAAGTGCTGAAAGATCATATCCTACATTATAACAGCTAAAGTTTATGGTCCAAACAACTTCTGCTCCAAAAGTTCTTGTAAAGTTATAAAAGTTAGAGTTACTAATACTTGCCAACTGAAATGGCAAGTGAATTCACAGTGCATTGCTTGATGGTTGGGAACTGAAAGATATTTCAGTGGTAAAATAAAACAAAAATGCCCTCTTGGGGCTCTGACAAATCACTTCTGGAACTATGAGTTCATTTCCACAACATCAGACAGCTTAAAAATTAGTTTCGACTGAAATAGTCAAGTGTCCAAGCGTCTTCGAGAGGAATATTTATATTTTTTCCTCACTGCAAAAGAGATACTTCGAATTCAGCCGTCACAGCCCATTGACAGGACTATTCTGTCCGTGTCTGCCTGGCTGTTGGCAAAGATTTGTGGGATTCTCTTTCCTGGAGATGAAATTTACCTCAGCGAGGCAGATTTGGGTCATAGACAGAGAAACTCTTTACTACCGCTCTCCTTGCTTTTCTTTTTTTGCCCTGAATCTAATCTGTACAGTCATAAAATATCGAGTCTTTTGTCGATATTTCCTTAAACAGATTAGCTTTTTCCTCTAAAACCTTCCTTTTGGATGCCTAAAGATGTCTCAACCGTGACAGTAAACATAACATTCTTCCTTATGGCCAGTTGTTCAAATGTGTGTTATTTCTGTATTTATGGTATGATTAGTTCAATAGTGGCGGTAGATCAATAGAAACCTGCGTGTTGTCACCCCTCCTTGCACTGTTGTGAACTAGTAGCTCCTGTATAGTTGCAGAGGAACTATGCAATGTGTATTTGTTCACCTCTGGCATTGTGTGGACCAAACATGGAAATACAGAAATACTGACGTTGTTCCAAGGAAAAATACAGTGAAACAAGAAAGTTGGTTTCCTAAGAGGGAAATGATGATAGCTGATATGATATACTCAAGGTTTCAATGAAGTTGTGGGGATTTGCTTGAAAATCCAAAGTGAAGCTTTGGGGCAATTCTTACCCAACCTATGAATGGCAAAAAAAACTATAGTCTACGGGTGTGAAGGAAGAGGAAAAACTGTTGGTGCGTTTCCAAAATGACTGTATTGCATTAGATTCTGCAAGTAAGTCTAATTAATGTCCTCTTTTATTTGACATTTGATATCAGGGTAAACGTTGATGTAATCTCTCAACATATCAATGCTTTTGGCCTGAGACATTGTGGTGACAGGAGGCTGAAGGCATCAGGTTAGAGGGGGAGGTTGTTTTTTTTTTACTTTTATGGGATCTCAATGAATCAAACAGGGCCCTGACACAAGCCACATCAGTTCCCGGGACACTTTAGATATCAAATTCCATTACACCTAATAAACCTGCCAGTCGGTTGCCACCAAAAAACCCTTATCCACTACCTTCACCCAATAATATGCGGCCCGTTTGCCAAAAGCCTCTCTGGAATTGTGTATTTCAGATATCAAATGATCAGATTGTGATGTTGTCTGGAAGGCCTGAGGATATTGTGTTGCACCGTTTATCAAAATAAACTTCTTTTATAGATTTCTTTGAATTTTTTTGGCTTCCTTTGACTCTATAGCTCAAAGCTCAAGGAGGGAATTTGATATGAACTGTATACACCCTGTGTTAAAGCAATAACTCTTTTGGCCAAACCTATGAAGATGTCATGGCAGGTAGAGCTGACACATAAAGCTGTCATGTGGCCTTGGGTGTACCACGCGTCTGGTTTTAAGAGGGTGACATCACTGTCTTGGTCAGGTGGAGCGTTGAAGCGCTGTGATATGGACACACAGAAACAGATATTTTCTGATATGGGAGAGCTGCTTTGAGTGCTTATTTCACCTGGATTGAATTTCTCTTGGGTGCATGTGTTTAATATGCTATGAACATGACTAATCTTTAATGGCTTTAATCTTTCATTCATCACTGGTGTAAACTTTCTGACTGTGCATGTTCTACTCCTAATATACATCTAGAGCCCTTTAGTAGGAGGGTTACGAGTAATTTGGAGGAAGAAACTTCGAGAAGGCATCAGAGTAATAGTATGAGCAGTGAAAGGAGTTGAAGTGGAAGTGTGCTGAAAGGACTTCAACTTTCAATTAAAGTGTGAGCACTGAACGAAGTTGGATGCCAGTTGAAATCTAAGCACTAAAAGTACAACTGTCAGATGAAATATAAGTGGGCATTAAGACCAAAAATAGATTCATGAGTTTGAAGGTAACTCAGATGCCACAACACAGCACAGTGGTTCATAATATCGTGAGGTTGTATCTTACTGCGGCAATCATATTGTTATCTTTATCTTTGGTCGTAATGACATCAACATTAACACTAGAGGGTTATCAGAACTGTTGCTGGATGATCCTGAGTTCTTTTTGTTGTCCACAATCCCTCTGCGTTGACACCCCTGGTGCACCATGGGGGTGCTCTCATTCAAATGACTAAAGGCAGGCCTAAAGTCAGTCTAACACCCTATTTGTAATAAAAATTGAATAAATAAATGCCCAAACAACCTCACAATCTGTACTACTGCACATTCACTTCCACAGTTCGGTGTGACTGCTTACCTACTGGGCAAAACGCCTACAGGCTGGAGGCCTGGAGGAAGAATGACGAACTATAGTTTTTTTCATTGTTAGGGTTTAATAACACTAAGAGTAAACTTGTTAAACTTAAATTCTCACCTCAGAAAGCTATGTGAACTGTAAAATCTCTTGGACCCTCAGACATACACGCCTATAACACCTTCTGCTTCTCTCTGATTAGCCCATTATTATTCCCAGGGCAACAAATACATCTGCTTTGTCACCTCCTTTGGTGGCTGATAGCAACACACAAGGTTATACAATGTAGTGCAGCAATAATAGTCCACACATCGAGGCGGAGGGTCAGTTGGTTGACTCATACACAGGACTTTGATTATTGAGACCTGGGTACATGTAGAACCGAAAGTGAAAATTAACTTATGTACTTTATTTCAACAAAACCAATCATCCTTTCCTAAACCCAACTAAGTCGTAAACCTAACTGAACTGCAACAGTTTCTGGATTTTAAACACAGGTTTTTTTTTATAGTGACCATGACAATGAAGGTCCGGTAATGAGAGATGTTTGGAGTGAAGGGACGGGACAGTTGCTCTGAGTGTCTAATATTGACGAAGGAGAGGCCAAATGGGACGACAAAGCGGTGGTATTTGATGTCCTGGAAATGAGAACAGGTTGTTGTGATATAAAACCTCTACCAGCATTCATCTGTCTCTGTCCTTAAATCAGCAATCACACCATTCACTGGTGATGCCTCAGTAGGAAAAGAGCTGACAGTTTCTATTTAATATGAGCTAAACTGTGACAATTTATTCACACACTGAAAACACATTGAGGTCAGACATGATGGACACAGGGCAAAGACAGACATCAAGGGTTTGCCCATGCAACAATTATTAAAATCATATGCTTGTCTACAACTCTTTTTTTGAATGGCTCAGGGGGAATAATCCCTCTCTTTTCCTCTCGTCGAGCATGTTTTGGTATAACACGTTGACACGTTGTTGGGCTTCACTATACAGTGAATGGCACATGTGAAGACCGCATGTTTCTTTGTCTGTAAAACTATTGGGCTCCTTTCCCCAATGCCCCCAGTTTCACAGATAGGTGTGAAATCACCCCCGCGCCCAGCTCCACTGTCACCATTGGCCGGAGGGGACACATGATTTTACGACCGCAGGCCCACAAAACCAGTTCACCCCCACTGAACTCTCTCTTTCTCATCGTCTCTCCTGAAGTGGAGAGACCAGCTCTCTTTCTCATCGTCTCTCCTGAAGTGGAGAGACCAGCTCTTTCCTGGTCCCTCTCCTCCTGCAGAGGAGAGACCAGCTCAACTCAGCTAAGCTCTGCCTCAGTGTGGCCTGTCCAGAGCAGCCACCTCCTTCATGGTGGCGACACAAGGTCCTGCCTGAAGTAAGCAGATCAGCGCCAGCAGGCACGACCCAGAGTCTGCCAGCTGATAACCAGAACCAACAACAGGAGCACGCCAGCAAGTTAGCACAGAGCTGCTAACTAACAGGAACAAAGGAGCGACCGGATTCCTCCAGCCTGCAACCACAGCACGGACACGAACCACACCTTTCCTCCAGCAACAAGCTGAGAAAGCAGCACCCTCAAGGACACTTCGTCTCCCCTTTTAAGGACTGGTAACAAACTCTAACTGGGCATAATTAGCATAGCATTACTGCATACATGGTTTACCCTTGTTAATGTATTGACTTGCTTTAATGTTCATTGAGTTTGATTATTGTGATGTGTTGTAGATTATTGTGCATCCATTAAGTTTAGTTGATGTTAGCCTACAAACTAACCATCCTGTCTTAACCTGCACCTTCATCTCTCTCACACACACAGTCTATAACAGGCCACTGAGGGACAAAGCTAAGCTAACAGCACTTAGCTTTCCTTTGTCTACCTCTGACCCACACCCCAGGGGGTCTGGCCATCACCATTTGGTCTCTCTCCCCCACCTTTGTGGGACCCATCTCACATTCCTCAGCCTTATCACACACACACACACACACACACACACACACACTCTTACACTCATATTATTTTAGTTTAGTCATAGAGATTTGGTTAGATTGTTGATTGATTTTGTTTCTGCAACAGCAGATGTCTTTAACACCTACTCTGCTTCAGCCGTACTTACAACCAAAGTACAAAGTCCTTAATGCATAACAAATGATGTCCCTGAATTTTGCTCTGTTTTAATAAATGTTTTAATCCCAGCGGTGCCTCCAACAAATGGTGCGTCCCGTGTGAGGCAGAGTACTGTTGGCAATTGTTCATATTTGTACAATATTAATTTTCAGCATAATTTTGGTCAAAACCAAAATTTTTGGAAAAAAATTAAAACGAGCAAAATTATCATTTTTAACCACTAGTCAGTCACAGAAGTACTTCCAGCTGTACTTTCAAGTGCATTGTGGTGAAAATCAATCTAACTAAATTAAGCTAAAACAATTTGAAGAGTTAGTGTACTGTGAATTAAGGCTAAAGCTAATGCTAATACTGGTGCCTATGTTTGAAAGCAAACATTGAAAGCCCCATAGTGTTACATTTAGAGCTTGCTACTGCTGCTAACCTTTCAGGTAAACCTATCCTGTAGGAAGATTTTTGGTTCTGCATCTGAATGTCACACATTCCATGCAATCTGTCCATTCGCTGTTAACTAAAGTGCTTCCTGTTTGTTAAGACACAGCGTGCCACCGGCCCTGTGAACTTAGAGCTTGAACCTGGCTGTTACTGCCGTGCATTTCAGCCTGATTAAGAAATAGAGCCTGAGAGAGAGCCACAGCGTGCTATCAGCCCTGTGAAGTTAGTACCTAGCTGCAACTGCCACGTGTTCCAGCTTGAGTAACTTAAAGAGACATTCCTGACTGTTACTGCCGTGCATTTCAGTTAGAGAGTCATAATTTTGGTGAGCAAACTTATTTTGTGTAAATCTACATTTACCTTAATTGGCCTCAGTTTGCTATCCCCACCAGTTCCACTAGATAGTGTATAGCTACCTTCTAGTGTAGGCCACCACAGTGTTAGGCTAGTAGTATTCCCCAAGCTACACTTCAAGGTGTCTGCCACCGCAACACCACAGCCAACCACTTTTAAAATCATCGCATTTTAACTTGTTTTACCTCACCCCTTTTTAGGCAACAATGGAGAACCCCTGTGTAGAGCAGTTTATTTCTTCCCTAGCACAGAGCCTAAAGCCTGGCTACCCCGAATTCATTAACAAATTGAATTTCAGTGAGTGTACAGAAGAGATAGACTCCCTACTCAACGACAGGTGTGATGCACAGACTGCATCCAAGGGCTCCTTGTTAAAATGCTTGCTTTTGACTTTCCACAGGCAAACCAGCCTCGCCCTTCAGAGCAGAGCAGCCATAGAGAAGGAGGTAGAAATCCTGAGAGCGCAAAATGCTAGCCTCTTCCATGAGGTTCAGACGGCTAATAAGAAAGCCCTGCGCTACTTAGAAGACCTGCACACAGCAGAGTTAGATCTCTGTTCGCAAAAAGAAGAAATGTATAGACTGAAGTCAGAACATTTGGCCCGACCAGAGTCAATCAGCCAGTGTGATTCCGGTTACTCCGATTCACACTCTTCTACCAGTGACAGGTTCAGTTTTTCTCCAAACAGAGGACATGAATTATTCCCACCTGAACACAAGTTCTTGGGAATGAAGTCAGCTCCTCAGCCTCCGCTGAGAGACCGAGCTCAAAGCCACCTGACTTCCCATTCCTCTGAAACAGACATAGAGGAGTTGTCTAGTATATCTTCTAGAAGATATTCCGTCCCAAGTCCCTCATTCACATCATTGCACGACACATTTCTCCATGCTTGTCCCTCCAAAGATGGGACTAGAACAGTCCAGGACTGCTCAGCCTCCTCTCTGCATCACCGTCAGAGTGGCCGCTGTTCAGCCCCTGTTCTTCCACCACAGAGAAGTGTAGGGCATGATTTACATAGCAATGACACTAGCTTAGTCTCGCCTTCACAGGGTCCCCGCCTTGAAGAGCTTGAGCTTCTAGCTAGAAGCATTGATAGGTTTGATCCAGATAACTGTGATCACCAAGTTGAGGACTATTTCAGGGAGCTAGACTACAACTTAATTGACTTACCCCATGCAACTGAAAGGGAGAAAGTTAGACTTGTGTGGAAAACCAGCTCTAAAGCGGTCCACAAGTTTATACAGTCACGACCTCCCAGTGTCAGAAATGAGTATAAATTGCTACGTCAAGCACTGACAGAAGAATTTTCCTGTGCTACTGACGACACCACAGCAATAGTTGCAGCCCTACAAATTAAGCATGCCCGTCGTGAGCATCCAAAAGAGTACTACCAACGTTTGAGACACGCATATTTCCAGGGAAAGAATGCACCAGGCTTAGAAGAAAGCTCCACCTTCAAAGCTTTATTCTTGAGAAACCTCCACCCATGTGTGCGTACTCACGTTGTACTCAGGACACAGGAAGGTGACCCCTCATTGCAGGAGATCCGGAAGATGACACAGGTAGTCTGGGAAACTATTGTCTCTTCCAAAGCAAGGGGGGGGACAAGTGAGCCACCCAGCTCACACACCAAGGTGTCAGACAGGTCAGCTGCCCCAAAAGTTCACCCTCACAACCAACGAAAGGGGGGTGACAAAAGACCACATAGGGACACTGAGCGTAACCACCAGGTCCGTCCACTGCCCAGGGATAGACACTCCAAGCACAGGAGCAGGAGACTGCCATATGCAGAAATCCAGGCAAGGAACAGTGACCAGGTAGCGTACGGGTCAGATGATGACTACAGCATCTCTGACTGCAGCTCAGAACATGGCCATAATCTACCCGACACTGATAGTGACTCTGAATGTCTCTCTCCCTCTGGCTACCAGGAGCGTTACAGCCCTGGGCCAAGAAAGAATAAGAGCTCTAGAGCTCACTCCTTTTGGTCATGGCAGCACTGACCAGATGACAGACACCCAATCTACCTCACCTTCACTACAGTTATTTAGGCAAATTTGAATTTGTTAGCAACAGCAGCAAACTCATTTGAGCACTCAGTAATAAACAAACATTACTGAAAGCCTAAATTCTGATTGGATTCAACACCACTGCTCAACTTCCAAGTACACTTGGACCAACTTCATATTTTGTCAGTAAAATCATACAAAACACACGTAGGACACACTGTTATGACTTTGTCATTTTAGGTGCCTCTATCTCTGCTACATAACACTGACATTTCCTGTTCCCACTAACCCTCACTAACAACTGAGAAACACAGGTTATTAGGATGCAGTATGTCATTGTTGTGTATAAAGAACTGTTTTGTAACGTATGTCTGTTCTAGCTTAGCCAAGATAGATTCAGCATATGCCCAGTTGGGTAACAAACGGCCCAGTAGTTACCAACTTGTTTCACCTGGACTGACAAAAATGAACAATGGCCGAAACATGCACAATTATCCCATCAGCATCCCACATCAGGTGACATCCTGATGGCAGGGGGGATGTTGGGCTTCACTATACAGTGAATGGCACATGTGAAGACCGCATGTTTCTTTGTCTGTAAAACTATTGGGCTCCTTTCCCCAATGCCCCCAGTTTCACAGATAGGTGTGAAATCACCCCCGCGCCCAGCTCCACTGTCACCATTGGCCGGAGGGGACACATGATTTTACGACCGCAGGCCCACAAAACCAGTTCACCCCCACTGAACTCTCTCTTTCTCATCGTCTCTCCTGAAGTGGAGAGACCAGCTCTCTTTCTCATCGTCTCTCCTGAAGTGGAGAGACCAGCTCTTTCCTGGTCCCTCTCCTCCTGCAGAGGAGAGACCAGCTCAACTCAGCTAAGCTCTGCCTCAGTGTGGCCTGTCCAGAGCAGCCACCTCCTTCATGGTGGCGACACAAGGTCCTGCCTGAAGTAAGCAGATCAGCGCCAGCAGGCACGACCCAGAGTCTGCCAGCTGATAACCAGAACCAACAACAGGAGCACGCCAGCAAGTTAGCACAGAGCTGCTAACTAACAGGAACAAAGGAGCGACCGGATTCCTCCAGCCTGCAACCACAGCACGGACACGAACCACACCTTTCCTCCAGCAACAAGCTGAGAAAGCAGCACCCTCAAGGACACTTCGTCTCCCCTTTTAAGGACTGGTAACAAACTCTAACTGGGCATAATTAGCATAGCATTACTGCATACATGGTTTACCCTTGTTAATGTATTGACTTGCTTTAATGTTCATTGAGTTTGATTATTGTGATGTGTTGTAGATTATTGTGCATCCATTAAGTTTAGTTGATGTTAGCCTACAAACTAACCATCCTGTCTTAACCTGCACCTTCATCTCTCTCACACACACAGTCTATAACAGGCCACTGAGGGACAAAGCTAAGCTAACAGCACTTAGCTTTCCTTTGTCTACCTCTGACCCACACCCCAGGGGGTCTGGCCATCACCATTTGGTCTCTCTCCCCCACCTTTGTGGGACCCATCTCACATTCCTCAGCCTTATCACACACACACACACACACACACACACACACACTCTTACACTCATATTATTTTAGTTTAGTCATAGAGATTTGGTTAGATTGTTGATTGATTTTGTTTCTGCAACAGCAGATGTCTTTAACACCTACTCTGCTTCAGCCGTACTTACAACCAAAGTACAAAGTCCTTAATGCATAACAAATGATGTCCCTGAATTTTGCTCTGTTTTAATAAATGTTTTAATACTTGCTGTCTCCGTTAATGTTGTACAATTGTGGACACTGCCAACCTCTACACTGTCAAGAACTCCAAAATCCTTCAGCTAGCTATCAATGTGGTAATTTTGGTAGTAATTATTAAATTAATTATAAAACATAATTCCAAATTGATAGTTTAGTATTTTTATGAGACTAAATCAATTAAAACGGCTGTCTTTTCCTCGTTTTTCGAGGTGGTGCCCCAATCGAGGTGGACTTTAATCGAAGTTCATTTATTTTAATAATTATTAATTATCTTTGATAATTATTAATTATTTCTGATAGCCAAATTGAACATTACCACTTGTTAAAGCACAACAACGTCCTTGGGCATGTGCACCCAAAAACCGAGTCGCGCAAGTCTGTAACTCTAAGTGCCAAATCAGCATACACAAGAAGACACGAATACAACATTTTTATTGGCATACAAGCAACTGAAATGTAATAGTGTGACTGACTCCATAAGTCTGTCGGTGTGGACGAAGAACTGTGCAAATATACTGTCGTGCCAAGACCCCAGTATAGCAGTGAAGGCATGTGTAGTCTTTGGACAATCCTTGATAACAATCTGAAATGTATCCCTCCTTCCATGTGCAAAATAACGTACCCACAGCAGACTCAGCTTACTGGTGCGTTTTATGAGCGGGGGCGAGCTTTTTATTTCAAGTTGCATGAAATCAAATCTATGGGAATACGAGCACATCTGTCTCTGAATTATTGAGCAAATATTTTGAAATAAAACAGCTTTCGCGCTGTCAAACATGGTACGTCAAACGAGGCACTGGCCTGAGATGGGTGTTAGAGTGTGAAACTGAATGGGAGACTCAGCAGCAAGCTTGACAGTGCTGACTGTGCACCAGCCATTCAATTAGTTCGAATTTAGCCGAACATTCGGTGCACAGTCTGTTCAAACTGGCCCCAAGGTTGGTCTCTGGTCACAGGAAGCTGTGTCATACCAACTCGCGACTTTGCTTTTATGAAGAATCTCGTACAGTAAATTACAACAGATGCATGGAAACAGCTCCCTCCTGCATTATCATGTAGTAAATGTAGACCTGTCCTTTCCTTAGGGATTTAAAGTAGATCACTGTAAATAGATGGTGACCTCATAAGGCTGTGACTGCACCGTGTTTCAGTCTGCTTCCTCCTCCTCTCTACAGAGAGACTAATGTAAATATATAGGCCCGGGGAGAGAATGGGGGAGTAGCGGGGGTCAAATGTATATCAATAGGACTTGAAGACGTGTACACAGCTCGCATAGCCGTGTGAATTAAAGTCCGCACAGCTTCTGACCACAACAGTTTCCTGTGTGTTGTCCTCACACAGGCAGGCAAAAACACATTTGCTCACATTTATGGAAAAAAATCTTGGTGGTTAAAGGAATAGTTCAACATTGGGAAGTATGATTATTCGCCTTCTTGCCAAGCGTTAGATGAGAAGCTTGTGTTTGTATGCCGTGTAACCCCCCCCCCCTAGTAGGCCTGTATGATGAGGGTTATCATTCAACACCCCAACAACAAAAGAGACTCTCCTCTCTTCTTTCTCTGCTCTCTCGCCCTCTGACAGACTCACGTTAGAGAAGACCATACCTTCTTGAAGTGTGGCCATTAATCAAAGTAGTGATGAAGTACGTTTTCAAGTATGGCGTCTTCTTATTCTACCACACTATGGTGCACGACAATCTCCTGTTTCATGTCACCAATCTGGGGGGGAAAAAAAAGCTTCACTGCAATTGCCTTTAACTGATAAATGCTGAAATCCATAATTGTTGCGGGTTTTTTCCTTTGTCTAACACAAGAGATGGCAATGAAAAACCATCCCGGGGCTCCCGGAAACACCCCAAGTAGCCAGGCAAAGGTGAGATTTCTGATTTACTGTTTGCCAAACGTTTGCAAGGTAAACTTCCTCGCCTCTAATAAAAAAATAGCGCACAGCCACTTCCATAACCTTTGATGGGATGCATCCGGAGCACATAATTGATGACACAGTCTCAGACAAGGCCACGTCTGGTCCAAGATTCAGGGTTAGATAAAGGTTAGGGCTAAGGAATGATTGCCACTGAGGAAGTTTCTCGCAAGTAATGTAATACACAACACCCTAAACGCGTTCTTCTATATGTTCCACCGCCTACGTGACTGTGTTTTAGCACAGGACAGTCTCAAGAGAATCTCGGCACCAACATTCCTCTGAATTTTAATGTCCATATCCATCTTCGGGTACAGTAGCATTATTAGGCTGACACAGCTCCCCTATGAGGGGCGGCTTTCCTCCTGCAGACATCCTGCTAGGAGAGACAGTACTTGGGTTTCACATTCACATTTAAGGCAGTTAGCTGATGTTTTTATTCAGTTACTTACAATGAAGCAAAGAAATAAAGATTTCTAGATCAACGATTCTAAATGTGCACGGAGTCATTTTTTGTTTCGTGATGAGCATTGAACCCTGTGAAATTCTATTCACACACTCACAGGACATGAAAGCTCTACATTGAGATATGTTTCCTGTCTGGAATAGGATGAAAGTTCACAAACCTTCCTGGTAGCCTGTTTTGTAAATGAAACTCATTCTGTCTCTGAATGTAAAATGATTCGTGGATGTACGCACGCGTTACACGCTGACCTTCACCTTTTGCATACAACAAACAAAAGGCACTTTCAGGCGGGAGGGAGGGAGACCTCGTTCATTCCAAACTCAACTAATTTCCAGCAGCATTTTCACCCTGTGTTTGTAATAGATAGCTTACAAACACACACACTCGCCGCAAGTTCTCAAGAAGGTCAAATTGGCCATGCAACCAGCACATTTAAGTTGTTCCGTGGACGCCTGAGCACACGTCTGCTGGAGATTCGAGTAAACACCTCCCACCACAAGTGTTTATGTAGCGCTGGGATTCACTGAGGGACACCTACACAGGTCTGCTGTTCTCTCTAACGATTAAACACAGGGGAAAATGTTTGCTCGGACACGCCAAATATTTGTTCATCGGGCTTTACCTACCACTAAGCTCTTAAAATATGCAGTGATTGATACTACAGCACAGGAGGTCCTACTTTTTTTTTTTTTTTTTTAAATATAAAAGGAGCCTCAAATAGATACGCATTAATTCATGATTTTTAGCCGTTACTTTTAGTAGAACTTTAATCATGTCTGCAGATTACAGGTTAGATTTGGCACATCTGGTTCTAAATATGAGGGGGTCAAGAGGTTCATTATACTTGTAGTATGGCTCTCAGTAGGAAGGGTATGAGGAGGTATGGGTCGGAGTGTGTTAGGGGTAGATTAGAATTGGGGGGTTTTATGGGGAGGGGGGGTTTCTTTTCAACTCTGTCTTTTTTGTATTATCATGTCATTGTGTTTAGATATTTCTTTATTCTGTCTGTATATCGGTTTATTACATTTCCTAGTGACCCCAATGCTTCCCGCACAGACCGTGAAAATGAGTTGTGAAAGTACAAGTGAAGTACTGAATAGTTGTAGTATGCTTCAAGTACAAGTGCTGTTTGGATGGATTCTTTGCATGAGAGGTCTTTGTGGATATACCTGAGGATCAAATGAAAACCAGACATCTCTAGCAAAAACAACACCCAAAGACGTCTCTTTGCAAAAGTAAACCCAAGACTATGTAACTTTTGCTGAATAGCAGCCACGGCGGCCAAAAGTAACAATTATGGGATATTGCTAAAACATAGTGTAGCAGTAGCACAAGTGAAGAAAAGTCATGTCAGAGAAATGACTTTTTCCATTACACAGCACTGTCTATCTAAAGTTTGTTAACACGAGGTAACATTAGCCATCGTGATCATGTCGCGTCAAACCAAATAAGGTTCGATTAGCAAAAGCAACCAGTGTATTTCATTTGTAAGGGGAAGAATGTGGAATTTCTTCTTTCAAAAGTTACAGAGACCCACATTATCATGCATAACATGCAACATATTGGCCCAGTGGTGTTGTTAACTCTTTTTTTCTTATTATTATTTGTATTCTCATTGCTGCAGGGGTTGGGACCTTTTTGTCTGACCACATCTTGGACATGCTGACAAAGCTGCATATCTACCCAGTGCCATTCATTGCCATAATGATGGAGGGAGAAGTTATACTGTAGCTCTACGTTTTAGTGCCTCTTGATGGTTTAAATTCTGTTTCAGAGGATCTTTCACTCACAGTCAGAATACAATTCTGCAAGGGTTTTTGTGATGTTAATATAATATTTGGCCCAAAAGAAAAATATCGGGTATTTCAATACACAACTTTCAGCATCAAGCGGGCTGCTTGCCATAGAATACCTATTTAATCCTTCTAATGACCCTGGTCTGAGACATCGTGGCATTTTCCCTGATCACTGGGGAACCTTTACACAAGATTCAAAAGTAAAAACGTCTATTCATTGAAATGTATCAGCCCGAATTAATATCCCTCTAGAATACCATGACGGTCTTCTGCTCCGTGTTTTACCAGCTTGCTTAATCATACAGACGGAGCGTTCGGCTCTAATCAAAGGGGCTAAAGTGTTTAACGTCTGGCTGTTGTACATAAAAGCAAGCTTAGCTGAGTCAGTACAATCAGAAAGCTGGATTGTGAATATTAAGATTCCCATGACTGTTGAAAGGAAATATTCCTGCTCTTCTTGTTCGTGACGCGTGCAGCGCCGCAGTCTGGGAACCATGACGCAAACATATACAGTCCGCAACTTAAACCCCCCGACGACTCTCTGCGCCATCGCTAAGCATTTTCCTCCACTTCATCTTCTGAAAATCAGATAGTTGGAACTCGCTGTGAGTGCTGATGAGTTTACATGCAAGCGGGCATGTTTACTTCAACATAATTTCCCTCGTTGTCTAAATCCTTGTGTTGTTGGCAAACCACTCGGACAAATTAGCTCTGACGGATCTAGGAACCTTCCTGCATCTGTGTGTGTTTCTTCCAAACAGAGACGGTGTGTGTGTGTGTGTGTGTGTGTGTGTGTGTGAAAGAGAGAGAGAGAGAGAGACGACCAACACTGAGAGGTACTGAGACTGCTGGGTATGAACCCAGGTTGTCCATCATGGTTGGACTGAATATAGAAGTGGTCACTCCTGACAGCTCTACAATCTTAGATTTTCCAGTCTATTTGAGATGAAGAGGGATCACAGGGGGGGGTGTTAGCCTGCTTGGTAGCTAATGGTGGCAAAAAACCAGAGTTATCGGCACTGAAAGACTCATCCATCTTCTCGCCACTCCAGCGGCGAAAAGCAAACAAGACGGAACAAGACGCCCATACAGCGTCCAGCTCTCACACTCTTGGCCAAACACACCTAACAGAGATAACAAGACGCTTAAGAGGCCGGGGAGGGCCGGGAGTTACCCACAGGGCTGACATGTAAATAAATCCTGCTTGTTGAGTAAAAATAGCTATAAGCAGAGATTCACTAGCCATATACGGGAATATTAGGTGTCATTTTTTTATGCTACGAACACACGGAAAAGGATTTCTGATGTATCATAGCATCCTTCATATATGCACTTTAAGGCTCTAGAACTCATTGATCATCCTTTAAATATATTAATGTATTCATATTTGTATGAAACCGTCCATGGGGTTTTGTGCTCATGTTGGTCAGACAGTGTAGTGGTGCAGCAGTTGTACGATGCTGCGCTGTCATTATCTTAGAGATCAGTGTTTCCTACAAACCTACTTAGCTTGTGGCCCCTTATCAGGCTGTAGTGTGGATATGTGAGTGATTTACCTCTTAGAGAGTAAAAAGAAAAAAAATTAGGTTAGTTATCTTTTTGTTGCTCCTCAGAATAACCTTGAGATCCCAAGTCCTCCCAGTTGGGAACCACTGTCTTTAGGCTTTACACTTTCTACTTGTGTTTCACTGCATTTTAAGGAGAAAAACATTTAGTTTTTACTCCACTACATTTAACTGACAGTTGCACTTAGTTTCTTTCTGTCCCTGTGTGTCTGCCCAGCGATCCACCCCCCCTCGACCCATGAGGAGAAGCTGTATAGGTGATGAATGAATGAGTAATGAATGAATGTTCAGATAAGTTTAACTACCAAACAACATCTAAAGTAGTTAAGCTCCACCTTAACCAGCTGCACTATTGTAAATGCATGAGTAATACGTTCATTATATAGTAATTTAACACTCAAGGGCTGCTTTTCCTAATACTTGTGTAATTCTACTTGAAATGCAGGACTACAGAACGCAGGACTTTTACTTGCAATGGAGTATTTAAGGTGTTAACACATAAACCGAAGTAAAAGATCTCACTCCTCCTTCCATCTTTCTGTCTCTGTCTTAAGTCATTTATTACAAACATGAAGGATTAGTCAATAATCCCATCACCAGACGTTAAACAACGTAACATCGGTATGTTTTGCTGTAACATTATAAATGTAACACTGAGAACTCACTGTCATTCTTATCTTAATGTATTTTTTTACCAACTCCCTGAGGCATCAGGGAGTTATTTTTCATGTGAAACTATATGTTATATTTGCCCTTTTAAGGCTTTTTATACTTCACTGCAAGATTTTTCTTTTATTCAATAAATCATTTCACAACCCCCCCCGGAGACAAAGAAGGTGGTTCTATAGCTGCAGTCCCTCATCACCTTCCAGCCAAAGACAGATCCTCTCATCGAGGAACGTGCCATTTTCTTGACGGCGGCTGCCCCATATCAGGACCCGCGGCGACGGTTCCGATCCATGACGATCATTTAATCAGCGTCTCTCAGCCGAGCGGACCACCAGGGAGGCACGCAGGCATCCAGGCCAATGTGCATGTGAGGATTTGAGCAACAAGTTTTAAGAGCTATAACTATGATATATCCCACCAGGGATCGTTTCTAATGGTTCTGCGCAGCCTGGGAGGAGTTGGAGGGTCAACACATTGTGCTGTGCTGACCCACAGTTGGTGCTTTTGGCACTGGGCCTGATAAAGCAGCACTCCTTTTAAAGGTTGCTACTCGCAGACCATTTGAATATGGGTTAATATGGGTTAAACAAAGACCCAGTTTCATTCAAGTTAAAATAATTTCATTATTCTTCATTATATGTCAATTTATCACTGTTGCCAGCTAATGTAAACACCAACGTTCGGCACTAGTTCTTAAAAGCTTTACTGTTCTGCGTTTCAATCTGTGCCTACATCTGTCTACATTGACAGAAATTACACATGAAGGGATGAAACAAACAAATGCCTCCAGCAAACAGTCCTCCTTAGTGTTCAGCCTCTCTGCCATCAATGGAAAATTCAATTTCTCCACACTTCACTCATAAGCTGTAAACTGATATCATCTGAGGCCAGGTTTTTTTTTTTTTTTTCTAAACAGGCGTTTCCCGGTGCCATTGTTGCCGCTATATTTAGCAGCAGAGGGAGAGGACACACGTGCCACTCATGAAGGGGCATACAGGGCCTCTGTTTAACTAGCCACGGTCACAACAGGCCACTGTGCTGCTGCTGCACAGAGGACTCTGTGTCCCACTGACACCATTACCATACAGGACGGCAGGTCACCAACAAGTACCGTGGTGAACCACTGGAGAACTCCTGCCTACAACTGGTACCAATACACAGGATCTGTTTTTTTTTTTTTTTCAGGCTTCAGATCGTGTTGTGAAAGGACACCAAGCAGCAAATGACCCTGATATAGCAGCACATGGTTGATACTGCAGGACTGTTGATCAGGAACAACTAATATTCTGGCATCTGAATCCAGTGCGCCGATTCCAACCTTCTGCGCTGAAGCAGAATTAGCAAAGTCTGATTATCAGGCTAAGTTTGATCTCCAATCTGGTCGGGAAAGTTAAAGATTAGGAGTTGCCCATCCCTCATTAGCACCTCTGAGGTGCCCCTGAGTAAGGAAGGCCCTTCACCCCTGCAGCAGTGGAACTGCTCGGTGGCCTACAGACAGCACTGTGAGCTTTGTGAGTTTGAACAAGGGGTACCTGGAAAACATTGTGTCATTGCTCTGTTTTTTTTTTTTTTTATTTCTTACTGTGCTTCCTTATGCAAATCTTTGTCATTATTTATTTTGCCCTTGGAATGCAGAAATCATTTTAGACCGGACTCTACATTTCAGTGACAGTTTGAGTCCAGCATGCAAAGAACACACACACACACATTCTGACAAAAATCTGTGGCTAAATAGAGTGTTATATTTAATATGGGCCCCCCTGCCTGGATACGGACAACCATGCTAATAGCTACGTGATTAATATGGTATAGTTTCTGTACGGGGAGGTGTTTCCGTGAAAAGCCACGAGGCCTTAAAATATTACAACCGAGTTTTTAGTAGGTTACACCAATTTTCCAGCCATGTCTGCAGTCTAAAAATGGTTCTTCGGCTCTCATGCGCACCTCTAAAATAGTGGTTGCGCAGTAAAAACGTCCCCTTATCTTTCCTGTGTGTGTAAATCGTAGCTTGTCTAATCCGAGCTGTATGACCCAAGTAGAGAATGGCTGTGGTGAGACAGGAAGAATAAGTGTGTGTGGGGGGGGGGGCTAAAGGGAATAAAAACAAGAGGGAGGTGAAATCCCATCATAGGAAAGAAGGTAATCAAGTAAAAACAGAAAATTAAGTGCATACTTTTGCCATTTTATAGTAGCAGAAACGTGCCTGTGCTCCAATGGAAGCGAGGAAGAGATTTGTTTTTAACTTTTTGCTGCTTCTGCTCTGGTTTGTTAAATGGCTTAAGCATCTTTAGCATTGCAGTCAAACTCATTGCACACTGCCTTTTGACACCATGCATGTCATCTGCTGCAACTGCAACAGGTTTAAGTAATAAAATACTAGACAAAGCCTGCTGGCTGTGTTAGTGCTCGCTACGGAATATGGGAGGGGCTCATAAAGTGAAAACAAGGGTTATGAAAGCAGGTGAAGAGAGGCTGGTACGAAATCACTCTTTGTAAGTAGGTAAAAATAGATGGATGATAGATATATGGGCTTCACCTTCCACTGATGATGACGATGGTAGTGTTGATGATGGGGACGGCGGCGCACGGCTGCGGCGACACTGACGTCTTGCTCCCATGGGCGCGCTTCAGATGCCAGGACAGGAAAAGGTGGGCCAACTTTTAACCGGCCGCTGCACCCCATGCCTATGACATCAGAAGTGAGAACATTAGTTTTTTTACTCTTCGCCTCAGGTGTGTTTTCTACGACCACTGACTCGCCTGCTGCTGACCCCACTTTGTTGTGGCCATTGTACGTTTGCCACTCGGTTTCCTGTGTGGACATTTATGCACTAGAGCAGTAGACAGTGCTCTTTTGAATCTTAATGGCATATAGAGTTTTTAAAAACAGACATTTAAAGTCTCTAAAATGTGTAGCTTTCACTGGATGAGCATTATCTCCTGCACATCACAGATGAAGCTTTGGAGAGAGATTTCAGACTCATTTATAATGTGTATAATCAGTTTACTACTCCAGCAAACAGCACTAGCTAAACTGCAATATTGCACTAGACAGTATGCTGTGACATTATTGTAAAGACTGAGGTAGTTGAGCTCAATCACACTTACAAAACACTGTAAAATGTGTCTCAAAAGTCAAATATGTACGTATTTGTACAAATCACAACACAATTTCAATTTACAGGACAGGTTAACTCCTGTCAGTATTAATAGTTATGAGTTAAATCTCTCTCTCCATACATGTCCCTGGTATCATGTAGCAACATTTTGTCTTCGTTCCACACATCTGTGTGTACATTAAGTGTTCTTCAGTCAGTTGTATTACTACTAGGCGGACTTTGCCTGATATTTACAGCATGTGGCAGGTTGCCTCCGTATCACTTGATTCAATCGTGCAAATTTCCCTGTCACCTTCTTGAACCTGTGTAAATCATCACATACTCATGAAGTCAGCTCTGTCATTTTAAGATGTTTGCAGTAGTCTGCATTTTCAAACAATAATACTTTACCAGGTTCATATTTTTTTACAACTTACAAGTTTACAAGTTCTTTACAAGTGTTTTTGATTGCAACTGACTTCAGTTCAGTTTTCCGCAGTGCATCATTAAACACAGCATTTTGCAAAGTCAGGAATAAAATCCAATACAATCGTAGTTTTTATAGGCTGGGAAAAGTAAAGGCATTTACAATCAGATGGGGACGATATGCTGTCTGGTGACAGAAGGTCTATGCTGCATCAAACAGAGAGCCACGGCTCTGCCTCGCTGTCACATTTTAGAAATATTACTGTCTGCCATCATCGGGATTACAGAGGCAGAAAGTCCAGCAGGACTCCGTTTCCATCACCCAACACCCCGTGTGTTCGCATGTGTCCCCAACCTCGGCGCGACACACACAATCACACACTGTCTCAGTCTTAATGCAGAGACATAATGGGGACATGAAGCAGAGCCTTTTGTGTGAGTGACTGGAGGGACTGCAGCGATGACATGGTACTGCTCGTGACCCTCAGGGTGAAAAGGGAGACACCCCAAATGTGTTTCCACTGCTCTATTCCAAAGTTAGTAGCAGCTATAAATCCAGATATACCTTTAAGTCGGGAGGGGGGCTGAGATACAGAGTAGAGGGAGAGAAGCACACATGGTAATAATGTACATTAAAGTTTACTTGCCACAGATTCACCTACATAAACAATAGGTTTTATTTACCTCCAGATTATTCAGTATGATGCACATAGGTGCTTCATGTATGTGTCAGCCATGGTGAGCACAGGACATTGACAACTGTAGTTCTGATGGACATGGTCACTCAATCAGTTCAATAAAACCTAATGAGCAACTTGCACAGGCTGCAGCAGATGGTTACTACTCAATAAGTGTCTCCCTCACACAATCACACAATGGCAATATGTTAGTTTATGCTGACATGCCTAATTAGCTGGGTCTGCCATGAGATGATACACATAACAGGACAATAAAACACTTTTTGTGGTTCCTTCTTTTTGGCTCATGTCTGATATTTTGATTTTTTTCATCCCTAAATACTCTTGTTGCATAATTTCAAAGGCAAATGGAGGGCAGGAAAGCCCTTGGCAGGGAATATTGCGTATGTGGATGGTAATCGACTTTGACAGGCCACATCACAGCGATCGTTTCTCAAGAGAGAGATGCTCGGCACTCAACAGCTTGCAGCCATGACGGCTGAACTGTGTCACTCATCGCTATTCACTTTCTGTGTTTTCCTGGAGATTTCCTACATACAAGTCTGATGGAGAACAACCCCACGGGACAGCGGACACGTCTACCTCTTTGATTTGCAAAAGCCAATACAGGATAGTATCCGGTGTATGAAATCTGTTAGAAGTAAAAAAAAAAAAAAAAAAAACAGTTTGGAACCTCTTTAAAAATAAAAAAAACAACACTGAACTGCAATCGCATGTAAAATATACCTGATAATGTCACTAATGGCTGCCTTCCACGGTGTTCTTTCACATTTTGTCTTTCAGAAAAGCACATTTGTCATTAATATCATTAACAACGGAGCTGATCTGTTCAAGAGCCCCAGTAAACCATGACAGTGGGAAAGTGAGCAAAAATGCACAGTACCAGGACCCTGCTGGGCTAAAAGGAATTCAGCCATCGTTAATTTTATTATCTCCTGTGCGTTTCCTACTGTGACATTCTTGATTAAAGCCTGTTCAGGGAATGAAGTATGCAGGCCCGTCTGCTGTCTCAATGAAATGGCTCACTGGGACAACCAAATGAAATGAAGCAGAGCCTGAACTTCGTAATTACACCTGTTCACCGCTGTGACATTGGAGCCCGACTAACTGTTGCACGGTCATCAAACCAGCAATAAACATTAAAGCTCAAAAGCATTAAGTGACAGTGACCAGACATCCCATTTTGTCCGGGACTGTCCCAGTTCTTCTGTAAAACAACTGGTTTTTAACTCACTGTCCCAGTTTTCATTACAATCAGAATGCTAATTATAATATTCATGGTTAGGCACTTACATATACAATATATCAATAACAGTTTGAGAAAGTCTGTCGTTCAAAGAAGCTTCAGGAGGCTTACTCCTTCCTTCGTGAAGTACCCCGCAACAAAAATGCTGTGTTCATGGCATCCATGGTGTTGAAAGGTGCGCTCAGTAGGTGTGCTAAGCCCTGAAACGCCTATTGTGAGTACATGAGGACATACATGTGCGAGTGCATGAATGAGTTGCTATACTTAAGAATCCCAGTTTGGGAGTTTGAAAATTTGGTCACACTAGCATTAAGCTAACAGTATAAGATAACTTACTGTGCAATTGAGGCTGCCCCCAAGTGGAACTGGTGAGCTTGTGGTTACGACATGGGTAGTCATGATGCCTACCCAATATGCTTGGCTTTCTTTGCTTCTTTCCAAGAAATGTTGAAATACTTTGGATGGAACAAATGAGATGACAAAGGTGACAAATTTCTATTTCTGAAAACATCAGTAACACAACTCCTGAAGTCTTGTCATGAAAATGTTAGGCATGACACCATTTGAAGGCACCATTGCTCCTGGTACTTGTCCTCAAAATGAGTGCTTTCATCCTCCTCGGGTTCTATTTGTCTCTGTTTTTCATTTAATATGTCAATTCTGTTTCCACCAGCTCTGGTTTGGTTAGCCTATTTACTAATTCAAGTAGCTGCAGCCTCTTAGCTTTGGCTGCTACTGAGTGCCACTCAGTAATGTCTGGAGGTTTTCAAGGGCGGCTTAAAGTCGGGTCCTGCAGGAGGTTTCCAGTGTCTTTGAGCAAAAAATGATGCCAAACTTCAATCCAGGTACCAAGCTAACCTTCCAAGTTAATCAACCTGGGAAGTGGTACTTTTTAATTTTCATTCATATTTTCTGTTTTTCTGTACATACATGAACCTCTTATTCAGAAGAAAAACAACTATGATGGAACATAAGCTGTTCAGACTCACAATTTCTGTTTTTCTAAAGTCTATACAATTTCCCAGGTCTCTTAATCCGAAAACGAGAGGCATCATCGCACACAGCTACCAGCAACCTTGATTGAAAATATTCACAGTTATTCCCCTTCAGCAGACAGTCTGCAAACACAGTCTTTGTGTGTTTTTCACTTCGGCCAACACATGCTGAAATAGAAAAACTAATTTTCAGCTGACGAAGTATTAAAGTAAGTGCTGATGGCTGAAAAGGCAGCTAAGATTAATTTTTCCCCAGTTTGTCTTGGGGACTTCGAAAAACATTACCAGTATTACAACAAATATGCAGTGAAAAGTGAAATACACACACACACACACACAGTTGCATACATACAGGTTTTGTACAGTCAATCTAGTTCTTGTCTGAACTGAGGTCAATGCAAAATGCTGAATGACAGCTGACAGAGTCGGTCACCCGGGAATTGTTGCGCCATTGGCTGTGTTTCACCGAGAGCATTTCGCACTGTCAGCATCCATTTTTTTGTGGCAGGCTGCTCGGATTTGCAGCAAATACGACTTTAAAACAACCTACAAACAACATAATGAGATACAAAAATATCTGTTGTCCAAAATCCACTTTCGCACTCTGCTCCCAAGTTTGAGCGCTAACGAGGCAAGACAGACTGAGCCTTATTTTCATCAACTCTCTATTTTCTCTTTGAGTCATCAGGTTTTGACATTATTCTTGGAGAGCCACTATGATGCAAGTATCTTGTTCTCTCCAGATAAAACAAAGACTCTGGCCCAATCCCCTCTCCCTCCTCCCTGCTCTCCCTGTCTGAAACTGGACTCCATCCATCCCCGATTGTATCATGTTCAGCCTGTCCTCTCCCTCTCCTCTCTTGCCTCTCTTGGCATACGGTTCACCGCATGAGGTCCTGGCCTGGGAGGCCTCAGGTTGTAGTAATGACAATGTTTTCACTAAACTACCCTCTCAAGGCAGACGCAGCCCATATCAGGTTTCATACCATGGTCCATTAAGCTGGTGACTCATCAGAGCTAACCTGAATGTTTAGTTTTTCACTCTGGTGGGGGACAAGAGCACCGGTCCTTGAGTGTGTCAGGTGCTAAACCGAGGTTATCACCTCAGAGGAGCATGGACATGGTGAGTTGGTGAATTAGTCACTGAAATTGCTATAGATATTTGTTTTTCGTTAAGGCCTTCCCCACTTAACAAGGGTTGCTAAGCCTTTCAGTTTTTCCTTTTACACAGTTTACAATTAGAATGCTCATTTCTAGCTGGCAAAAGTGAATTTTGAACCCGTCGCTAGCTGTGAGCTAACGCTAAAATCGTCTCCAACTGACCTCATGATGTTACCAACTGACAGAGTTTCATATATGCAGATGTATATGCAGATGATGGCATACATGACGTAATCCTAAAAGACTGAGGTTAAAGCTGCCATGCTTACCACATTACACAAGTTTTTCTGGAGCTGCTATCATCTCTCTTGGCTCTGATATGAGCACATTGGCTCACAGCAGTTGTTCCAATGCTGAATGTTGTTTTTTTTCCAACGTAATATGAAAAACCATACAATAATATATAGTGCTTAAATGACATGACCCAACTGCCTTTGGAAAGTAGTACTACAGCATGTGACTACAGCAGGTAAAGTTAGTTAGTCAGGAAAGATTTGCAGCTTACATTAGATAAGATAAGCACAGTTTAATTTATTCCCACATGTTTGTGCTTTTTTATTTACTTTGGGGAATAAAAAACACCACAATCTTACTTGAGGTCCATGCATAGTACTTCAGCATGTAGAGATTAAAATCCGAAGCTTGACGGACATATTGAGCCTAATTACTGCTGCTAACCTGTGATTGGAGTTTAGCAAAAGGTCAATTAGTTTAACAAATTCAGTTTCAGCCATAGTTTTACATGCTGTACACTGCAAATGACTTCACCCTGCTCAATATCAACTAGTCACCTACTTTTCAACAATATCCAAGAGTCAACATGAAAATATATTCACATAATTTCACCCTCATTTTTCTGCTCAGTGTTTCAGAAGGTAAGGTCGACACAAAACACTCGGCAATAAATTGCGATCAAAAGACAACAAGAGGCAGTGGGAGCATAACTCATGTTCAGAGGGATCACACATGTGTGGATCTTCTATAACTCATGCAGGGCTGCTGCTCTCTGTTGCCAGAAACTGTCACAGTGGCTCAGAATTTTGGCTGAGGGTCCAACGAGCAGCTCCGAGCAGGAATATCCTGGAGAGAACAAAGACTTTCAACATGAGCTGTGGCCTAATGGGCAGAGAGTCAAGCCTGTGGCTGGAGAGTTGCTAGTTTGAGTCCACGCTGGAAAAATCTTATCGGGGGAAAGTGAAAGTGACGCACTCCGACCTCGAGCATCCATAAACTGGATAAATTGACGAAATGGATAAAGCAAACATCTGTTCTTGATTAGCACTTCAAACAGTTTTATACTCGACTCCAGGTGATACTCGATAGACAAGACCCAGAGTAAAGTGGAGACAAAGACAGCTAAAGCGAAAAATATAGATTTTATTCACAATCCATGACACAAAAGACTTGTCTCAATTCAACAAGCTGTTATCGAGGGAGTTTCAACAGAAGGCTAAATCCTGGTGATAATAAAGGAGAGATGGAGGAAATTGTACAGTTAATACATATATCAAAGCAACAATAAATTAACAAGCGAAGAAATTTGTGGAAGCTAGACTGCGCTATCAGAGAGGATAGTGTAGGGTTCTGCAAGAATAAACCACCAACACATGAATCCAATTGAACCAAATCACAACTAATCATCACGCTACAGGATGAAGCACACATACAAGATGGCTACTCTACCGCTCAGTGCTCACAGTACAAAGCCCCATAAGAAAGAATAGAACAGAAAATGGCCAAGTCGATTGAGCAGTTAAAAGTCCACTTAAATTTAGTACGTCTTTCTTTGCAAATAAAAGAAACAGAAGCACATTAATGTATAAAACAAAACTTTAAAAGAAACCTGTTACAAAATATATGAAATGTAAAAAGTAAATAATAAACCATGCTGGACTAAAAAACAGCCCCCACTCCCCTGTTTTATATATGTATATATTTTTGTCTCATTAGCTGAACTGAACCAACCATTTGGCTCCAACCCTTACGTTTTCACCAATGAACTTACAGTATTCTTGTCCTCAGAGCAGCTCTGGCTCTGCAAAATATTTGTACAAATTCATCTTTCAATCCGCAATTTCTTTCCCCCAAATAATTCCTCTTGAGGATGAAGCCAGAGAACAGCGGTGGCTCAGTAAGCATGCAATGAAAAGCGATGGTTACGGCTACACTGCGCGTCTCTCAAGGCCTACCGTGCACCTATCCAAACAGGATCAGTGGATCCAGTTCAAGTTCACGGGATGACCTCAGTTATTCCTTTCCAAATCAAGCTCATTGATATCGGAGCCAGAACCAAATCAAAGAGGACGGAGGAATATGAGCATGAGAGCAGCGGGGGTGAAGATTCAGTCCTAATGTTTTCAAGATCCCAGGAAGTGACACAGAAAGTACAAATGTGGAGAGTTGCACTGATATATTAGGATGATATCAGCCTTTTATTAAACTATAAGTCAGTCAGTGTCCACAGTGATATAAAAAATGTTGAATCTTCCAATGGTATTTTATTTTCTTTGGCCCTTTTCATGAATAATTTATTTGCTTGTAGCTAACCGTAGTAATGGGTTCCTTTCCTGCTGTGGCCACCCATGCTAATCTAAGCAGTGAAAGATGGCTTGGATAAACACAGCGCAATCAGCACGTCATGTCATTTTTGTTTCTTGTACAGCAACCCTTAAATCAGGAAACATCCAAGCATATCTGAGAAATGTCCTGTGCAAGAAGCTAACGAGGACGCCGCCCCCTACTGCACATGCATACTGCATACATGCAGGCTAGCGTGATGCTAACGTGCAGAACTCTGGCCGGGTTCTGTGGAAAGATGATCAACAGGAGGGACATGCGCTCGCTCACTCCGATGCATGCACAGGCATATGCACACACACACACACACACACACAGGGGAGTGAGTTATTGATGGTTGTGGTAGCAAATATGTCAACGCTCGCGGAATGAATAGAGCTCATCATCATCAACTTACCTCTGATTGGGCCCGATGAGCCAGATCAGCAGGCAAAAAAGGAAGATAAAAAAGAAGAAGGGAGGCGAGGAGGACTTCTCATTAAAGTTAACCTTGGAGACGGTATCAATCAAAAGACGGTCCAGCTTTCCATGCAAGACCTCAGTGTGTGTTCTTGTTTTTCAGCTGCAGACAGTGAGGTATGCCGAGTGATACGTAGCAGGTTATGTGTTTGATTTTTGCCCGGCGATTCATGCTGCAGATCTTTGCATTGTGAAGAGGACAAGCCATAAAAAGTCTCAGTCACCTCATTTCAGATTTCCTCTGTTTCTGTTTATTGCCGGCATAGTATCCCATTATGCACAGGAACTGCTGATATATCTCGGCTACTTGCGGTTAGCGGGGGCATGAACCAGACATTCTGCCAAAGCAACTCGTCTCTTTCTCTTGGCTGGTTTGTATCTGGGTCTCCAAAACACACACACACACACACACACACACACAGACAGACAGACTGAAACAGATACAGTTGGAGAATACGTAACTATGCCAGTAAGGCAGTATTATGTGAGACTATAGAGGAAAAAAAAAAGCCAGTAGAACAACGTAAGGAAGAACATTATGACCCCATGTAATAAAACGAAGTGGGGGAGCTGCTGCGGTCGGCACACGTGCACGTCCAGACACCCCAGAGAGGTGTAACGGCGAAAAATGTTTCTCAGCGTTTCTGCTCAAGCCATCGGGATTAAGTTAGCTCAACTCTGCCGAGAACGCAGAATTCGCCAATGATTGGCAACACCCAGAGATGATCTTTTCTTATTTTTGTGTTTATGTCAGTTCTACACTTTCATCATTTTCAAGTAAAGTTCACTGAGGGCTTGTCCATGACAGTTCCCTGATGCTGAGTCATGTGCATGACCTTATAAACCATCTGCAGACACCCTGGTGCAGCTTTTTTTTTTACCAGAGAGTTTTTCTGTTTTTCAGAGTTTGAAAAGGGGTAAATGGACCTTTGGGACGTCTAACGGGGAGTGAATCGGGGGGAGGTGTGGGCAGAGAGAGCCGACGCTGAAGAGCTATTGACAGTTATCATGGTAACACATAAACAAGCAGAGTGAATGGGCAACATAGACCCGGCCATCAGGGACTGGGCTTGTGTCTGCACCTCAATGAGGCTTTGTTTTAGTGTATCTAGATGCATAGGAAAGAAATTCACATTGCATTTGAGTGAGAAGGTGCATAGAAGATGATCATTTACACAAATCCAAGATAATGTGCTAAAAAAAGAATGAAAATGAAATGAAAATGAAGCAGTACAGATGTTTAGCTTCATATTTCAGTAGTTGCAGCACATTGTTTACTGTGACAGAAACAGAAAGGGTTCAAAATAGCAACTGGCTTGAAGGGGCACTGCGCTGCCCCTCAGAATGTCTTCACCAAATTTCACAAGGCGTAAAAAATCAGTGTATCCGCCAGACACAGTGAGAAAATAAATGAAACCGAGCAAAGAAGCTAAATTCAGCGTCTCTAAAACATCTGTGCGGGCCAACACACAGGGACATAAGTCGGAAAGTGAACACATGTCTGCGTTTCCACGTGCATCTGCTATTTAGACACCACCACCTACGCTAAACAGCTCCTGTTTTCACCAGTCTGATCCTGCCTCGCATGGGTAAAGAATCCTAAAATACCTCTGTGGAGACAAATCTTCACATGTCACTTCACATTCACTCAGACCCATTACTTATGTAAAAATAGTAGAACTGACATCTTATCATTTAGGTCATAATTCAATATTAGGCGTATCTATAACTAGTCAAAAAATGTAGTGTAGAGTAAAAGGTACAATATTTCCCTCTAAAATGTAGTGGGGTAGAATAAAGTAGTATAACATGGACATATTCATGTAAAGTATTAGTGAGTATTATTGAATTATTTTAATATTTTCAAGTCATACCATTAAAATAATCCATCCCATGTGGGATTACATGAAATACAATTATACCCCATACATAAAAAGACTTAGGTCAGGTGAGATTCATGCTCCTGTTTTAGTCTTTCTTACATCATGACATGACATCATGACTAGGAAACAGACAACATCTGCCCGGTTATACACATAGTGGTGAAATACCACCCTTTATTTACCTTACACCCTTTTCAGCAGCAAACTCAGATTTGATTAAACCATATGCACTAAATTTTGTCTTCTTCCAAAACCTCACAAGTCTGTGCATTATATGCTCAACGCAAAATCCTATTAAAACACTTCTGCAACACTGCCAAACATGGCACCAAGACATGTAATTGGAATGCAGCTTGGTATTATTCTGGCCATTAAATTACACATGTAGTAATAAATCGGGTCTAATATGAATATTGTCCACACGTTGTTATTCTACATGAGCTCCATGTAGGGGACGTGGAGTTCTGCGAGCTGCCTGAGCCCGGCCTTCTCTCAGCTTCATCAATCACGCCCGCGACAGTGAATGGCAGAATAATATTGTTGCTAGTGGTTGATTGGGAAGTCTCCCCTGCGACTGTGTGTGTGTGTGTGTGTGTGTGTGTGTGACAGAGAGGGAGTATGAATGTGTGTATTTGTATGTTAATATATACCTTCTTAACTGTGCATGAGTGTACCTTTTTTTTTTTTGGTGTCATGTGTATGTGAATGTGTCCGTACCTTCTCATATGCAGCTGATTTGCAATGTGTGTAACACACTGTATGCACACACACACACACACACACACACACACACACACACACACACACACACACACACACACACACAGTAGGTGTGCTTTAACTCCTTGGCGCCTGGGTCTTCCTGTAGTGCTGGATCTGGGCCGTGCACTGCTGGACAGGCTCTTCCCGTTAAGGGCCCTGTGGTTACGGAGGGACCATGTGCCCATTCACCACTGTTTGTTTTCTATGTCATTATGAGTCCAGCACGCCTCCACTGACCGACCCCATCGAAATAGTCTCCTTTGTTAGACGCACTCTCCCCCGTCATGGAACCATATAAAAACATTTGGCTAGATACACTTAGGTGTGCTTAGAGGTGTATGTCCAAATCATACATGCACGCACACTCTCTCGGCTCCTCTAATCCACATATATGCACGTTCGCACACACATGCAAACACACACACACACACACACACACACACACAGCTTTCCATTCAGCCCTCCTCTCATAATGTTTCTTTACTTAACATTTAAAGTTCCTGAAATAGGAATGTTCCTGAATCAAAACTGTTGCTCCAAGAGAGCGCTCTCTGAAACGCCAATACCGTTTTGGTTCTGCGTTGCATTCTGGGTTATTTTGTTTGGGACGCCACGCGCCGTCTCCTATGCGCGGCAAGTCATTAAAAAAAATGGTTTGATTTGATTATGATGTGGTGGCACGCAGGACAGGAGGTATTTTGTCTATTTCGCATCCTGGCTGCATCTTCCCGCCACTTCTTTTCCCTGCAGTGAAACTGGAGTGTTGTTTTTGAGCGAAAACCATTTCAAAGCCAGTTGGTAAATCTGGGCAAATGTGCTCAGGATATGAGATGGGGAACGAGGGATAGACACTGGTAATTACAGAGATCCTGACAAATAGCAGGTAGGCGGAGGAACACTTGGGTTTGGGTTTGCAGGTGGAAATAGGCCATAATATCTTCTAAATCTGCAAACGGAAAACGAATATACCCTCCCTAACCTGTCCTCTGTGGTCTAGACAGACCAACACATGCACACCCCAGGGTGAAACTAAAGAGAGCAAGAGGAGTTGAGTAGAATGTGTTAGAAAGCAATTTATGGAAAGTTCAAAAACTTTGCAGTGGGTAAAATATTTTAAGGATGACATGTGGGTGCTTGTTTTCCCTTTCTTAAAACCCCAACACTATATTATGCCACTATCTTTCACTGATCTATGCATTACTACCAATGTTATTGTTACCCTGACACACACAAATCTGTCATAACAGGTCTTTGCTGGGGTGTTCCAAGTGGTTGCTATGGCATTTCTAAATGATAGCTTCTTTGCATATGATGTGGAGTTACTACCTAGCAGCGCTGTGAACTGCAGGTGTAGGTAGGGCTGAAGTGATTTGCTACACCAGAAGCACTATCACAAACTCTCAAAATGCACACTTATGTTTGTGGCACTTATCGTTGCTCAAATTGACCAAACCGAAAGACCCACGAGTAGCTTTTATTGAGTGGGAGCGAGTTGCTGCCCAAAGTGACGGAGTTTTAAAAGTGAGGGTAGAATGGTGGGTGAGATGGACGGGTTGGTGCGACGTCAGCAGTAATGCGGTCACTGTACCGGTCCACTGTGGTGAAGAAGGAGCTGTGCCAGAAGGCGAAGCTCTCGATTTACCAGTTGATCTACGATCTAACCCTCACCTATGGCAATGAGCTCTGGGTGATGACCGAAAGAACGAGATCATGGACAAGGGGCCGAAATGAGTTTCCTCCATAGGGTGTCTACGCTCAGCCTTAGAGGCCGGGTGAGGAGCTTGGACATTGGCTCACAAGGAAAGCCAGTTGATGTGGTTCGGGCATCTGGTCTGGGTGCCTCACCTTGGAGGTTTACCGGGCACGTCCCACCCAGAGGAGACCCCGGGGCAGACCCAGAACTTGCTGGAGGGATTACATATCTCATCTGACCCGGCAACGCCTCGGGATCTTCCCAGGAGAACCTGGAGCTTGAATGTTTGTTCCTAGGTTAATGCACAGAAGACACATACTGCATGTCCTGTACCCTACATCTTTGTAAACTAGCACAGTATAGACCTTCCTCCATCTTGTCCACTCTGCTTTACCCTTCCTGCCCTCCATCTGAATTATGGACATCATCGGAACCACGTGACAGAAAACAACATATTGCTGAGTGGTTGCTGAAGAGTCTCTGGCAGTTGCTTGGACAGAAACAGGTCTATGCTAGGGCATTACAGTGGGTTGCTAATGTGTTACTAAGTGGCGTCTAGTGATGTGATATCCTGAAGAGGACAAATATATCCTGAAGGAGACAGACTGAAGGAAGAAATGGCTGCAATGCATTGCAGAACTGGAACAACACATTTCACACATTGCTTGACAAAACTGGAATATTGAAAAATCTTGTACGATAAAGTGACTATGAGACAGTGTGACTGCACATAAAGTCAATGCACGGTGGTGAGTCGACGTGATGAGACGCACTTGCCCTGCACAATGTGAACTGAGGCAATAACGTGTCATGGCTTAAATTGACATGGCTTAAATTCCGAGGCCTTATGACTCCGATTCATAAAGATGCATGAGACGAGACAAAAAAGGAGAAAGAACTGGTGAGTTTTGAGTTTGAGCAGTCACAAGCAGCACAGACACACTCCAGACACACACAGTTATTGCGCACAACAGTGGATGTTGTGTTAAAACTGAACGCACCATCAAAATGCAACCTGGTGCTGAGATCAAGTCATGGTGATTCTGAAAAAAATGGCACATGTGTACTCACAGACGCACACTTTGGGGAGTAGCCTTTTCCAGCAGCGACCACAGGCGCCCTGACCTGTCTGCCTTGTCACCGTTTGATGATGTCACCCGGAAGGTTCCAGCTCAGTAGCTGCCACACAACGGCATGACTGGGCGGAGAGGGCAGGTGCTCCACATCACAGTGACTAAACACACACATCCACGCACACACGCACACACACTTAAAGTAAACATAAACATGCAATACACTGGCAAGCAGACAGCGAGGCAGAGACGGCGCTGTGGTCTGCACGCATACTGCGGACGCACAGGATGCAGAAATATGAATAAACATGACCATACTGTACATGAGACACACACACACACACTCACACACATACATGCACATACACCAGTTTAACCACAAGGGTGCCCATGTATCAAACCCCACCCCGGGACAGCCTCATTGTCCCTGGCAGCATTTACTCGTTTCAAAGTAATGTTTTCCCCCAAAAAAACATCAACTCGATATCCACCAATTACAAAAGCCACATAATTGTAATAATCACAGACTCTGAGGATAAATCAAGAGATCTGCAAATTAAAAACCCAAAAGACTCCATCTCACTGACAAGAATGAACCGCACTTCTATGAGAAATCAATTAAAACTCAATCAGGAGCAAAGACACACTAAGGAGCCGCTGGCTTTTATACGTCACAAGAAGCCATAGCCTCACCACAGCCTGAGGGACTCCAGCTTGTGGTTCCTGTAGTGTATATTGGTTGGCCCGAGTGTGTGTCACTAGTGTCACTTTGACTCGCCTCCCTCCAATAATCTCTTCATGTTTTCCATAAAGATCAGCACATCAACTCCACATATAAATACACAAGACAGTGGGAGGCTCGCTGTCAAATCAGTTTAAAGGAGAGATGCAATTGTTTTGGGGTTTTTTTTATTTTATGAAGACAGAAGAAGAAGAAGATGCAGCAGCTTTTGTGGATGTTCAGTGTTCATATAGTCAGGATGGATTACTTGAGGAGATCAGGTTTCGCTTCACCGTTGTATTTAAAGGTCAACCAACCAACTTTGGCTGGGAGGGTCTGTTTAGAACAGATGATCCCAGTTGTTGAAACAAAAGCAAACAAATGCAGCATCAAAACAAATCAATATAGTATATTATAGTAAATATAGTAATAATAGCTTAGCTTAGCATTAAGACTGGAAACAGGGGGAAACTGCTAGCCTGTTTCTGTCTGTTACTGTTGCTGTCAGATAGCGTCCTGCTACCTGTTCCCCCAATTTCCTGTCTCCATGCTAAGCTAGCAAGCTTCATATGCATCCAGCAGACGTGACAGTGCTTTCAAACTTCTCAACGCACTTCAAGAAAGAAAATAACTGCATTTCCCGGAATGTCAAACTCTCCCTCTGAGCATACCGGCAGAATGCAAATAGCCACTGGAACGACACTAACATACAGAGGAAGAAGAAATCGAAGCGAAATGCACAGAGAGGACTTGAATGAACAGGCAAAAGGAAAAGAGAGCAACAAATGTGTGACGGATTTAAATACATAATATCCATTGATGTGTTCCACACCTCAGCTAACTGTGCTCTGACATATTTATTCCCTTTATATTCAGTATAATGGCATAAAGTGATAGAAAAAGACAAAATAACAAAAAAAAAGTTGAGATTTCAGTTCAGATATTGGATATGAATATAGCTATTATTAACTATTTTGAACAATAAAACAAAATCCAAATAAGCCGACATCTGCCCATGTACAAACATCCACACATGTGCATTGGTAAATGTGTGTGGCAGCGCTGTTAACTGATGTGGGCACGAGTGACGAAACACCCCATTAGTGCAACAATAGTGGTGTGGCACAGGGACAGCTGCAAACACACACACACACACACACACACACACACACACACACACACCCTAACCTCTGGATGCAATTATAAATGTTTAAGGAGAAAATAAAAAACTAATTATGAACACTCAATGGTGGCTAATTTCTTCTGCAGAGAAATATTTTCTCTAAACTCACGCGGCCTCTTCTTGTTTGGTTTGCTGTGGTTGTATTTACCTAAAGAGTTTGTTAATAATGACATTATTCCATGAAGGTATGAAAAAATATAATTACTGTCATATTATATTTCCATGTAGTGTGACACATGCAGTATGGATGCTGTGGTTTAGCCACTAGCTGTTTTTGTGAACGGTCCCTTGGATCCACGCATCCACACACTCGTACTCCGCTCTGTTACTGCTCTGAACGACCAGTATGACATATAAACATTTATGCGTTATGCGTTTTGTAATTTGGGTTAAAGATTTTAACAGCTTTGCCAGCTGATTCGTCAAATCTTTTCTGCCCTGTATGTCAGCACGGCAGACTCACAATTTATTACCCACTTACCAAGCTGTAATTGGGGCAGGTTTGAATGTTATTCCTCATATGGTCAATGTCGAGTTAAAAAAAAAAAAAAAAAAAGTACTAAAAAATAAAAATGTTAATGGTTGAAATTAACTGCTTGAGCCAAATTAGTTTTCCCTTATTCCTATTGGTTTATTTCTTCATTTTCTACCTGCATACATCTTTATGATATTTCTGTAAGGTGCTAACCTATATTTTCTTTTACAGGCACTTCATGCAAAAGAGTCAAATCTAATTTAATGTGAAAATATATGTACCAAGATGCAATTTTTTTAATGGGAAATATTAGATTATTTGTATGTATTTTCACCATCAGTTCAACGTAATGCGATCAGTATTTTTAGAATCCTTAGGATCCTGATTAGACGTTAAAACAAAACTTTGTGGGTTTGACAAATGGTTTTTCTGCACAACACCGGCTTTTAAAGGTGATGTTCCCATTAAAAGCCCAAAACAAACGCGACACCCCGTGCAAAAGTGTGCGTCATGGATGAAGCTTTGGATACACAGATATACTTATTGATAGCATAAACCTATTTTGGGGTTTGGTGTTTTCATGTGCTTTGATGACAGAAAAGAAACTACAGAATATCACCGGATTTGCCCCGTAATGACTGACCTGCCAAATGCCTCATGGGAGTGAAGAATGCGAGTTTCTCTTGAGAGAATTTGTATGAAACATTTTCAGGATTAATCAGAGCCAAAAACAAGACTGTTTTCCTGCACAGTTCCAGTAAACTTAACATTTAAACCTCAAACATTCTGACTGCCAACAACAATACTGTACATACGGCAGAATATAGTATTTTTCTCTTTCAGTCTAGCTCAGCAGTAGGTGTAAGTGAGCGCCTCAGCACTTTGGTAACTAATCCTCCCACCGACCCTAGAGTGCACACCACAGTCTTCACTAATCATTCCAACATTTCCATCTTATTAAGTAAGACAATACATTAATTGCAATGGCATGCCGAGGCCTCCTGCTATGCAACGTTACCCCTCTCGGGTCTGCCACCGAAACCCTGCGGGCGCCCGGTTGAAGCTGACACGCAGAGTTCACGGCTTCCACTCTGCGTGCCGTGCAACTTTTCAGCAGCCGCGGGAGCAGATTAGAGACGTCCGCTGTGCATTCCTCGCCTAATGATTAAATATCAGCCCGTTTATTGTGAGTGTCACTGATTGCGGCCCCGAGATGTGGCTCTTGGCAGGCGGTGAAGGCTGCGAACTGGACGCCACTTTGGAGAGCTCTTCCCCTCCACTGCTAGTCGAGAGATACTTTCACACAATGAGTTAGCGCGTGTGTTGGAACGTATTGGATGTTAAAAGCGCTTTTTTTTTTTTACAGTTTTATTTCTTTAAAGATGTCCTCTGAACTTATCTTGTGTTAAAACTAATCAAATGCCACTTTCTGGTAGGCTGTATTGGGTTTGGCTTTAAAATTCCTCCACAAGGAACGCTTTACTCTTAATTTAGTCAAAGTATGACTATCCTGATGAATAAATAAATATGTAGATGTATAAATATGTTGCCCACCAGTTAAATTTACTGGATCCAACTGCCATTTTAACTGCTATTTTCACAATTTTAATCAGCCCAGTCAATATTTAGACAGTTTAAATCACAGATTGTTACCTCCCACGGTTTGTTAACTCTTCACTTGACTGACAGAAGGTACAGTATCCCTTAAAATAAATTTCTTTAAAATATGTATTTACTCTAAAATCTATTTTTTTTCCTCAACTTGTTTCTATATTGGCGGCAGTGCCAGACATATTTTGATTAAATGGTCCCCTCTGGCTCATGGTTTAGCCAGAGGTATTGGGTTTCACCTAAAATTAGCCATCAGACTCAATTTATTACCTCAATTGAGAGGCTCGAAAAGTGCCCGTAACAGCGCCCCGGCTAACACGGACTAACCTTGGCCAAGCCATATAATGTTGCATTTTAATTCAGCTGCAGGAATCGCCAGCGAGGCCAAGCCCATTATAAGTTACACCTTTTTTTTTTTTTTTTTTTCTCTAGCCCAGAGTGGAGGAGCGTGCTCGAATATTAAACGGGTACAAGAGTGTTAGGCAAACACTAAAATCCAAGATAATTTTATTGGGGTAAGAAAACTGCTTTCCCCTGTCAGCCAGATGAACCTATTTTAGGGGGAGGGTGGTGTTATGAAAGTGGGGACATGAGACGCACGTGCACGAATGCATTAAAAATCTTTACAACCACAAATGCACACACATTCAGACTTGAATGCGATGGTTAAACTGTGCAGCGTGACAGTTTTCCAAGTGTGCAACACACCCCTCCGTAATTCAAGGATCAAATGAGTTTGTGAACATCCAGGCAGAAACATATTAACCAGTAGAGAGATGCCTGTTAAATGTCAGCAGCTCTTGAATGATATCGACCACAGCAGCCTGAATGAGTGCCACAAGTGTGTTGCAACTATGTGTCCAAGGGGAGGTAAGGAGTTTATCAAAGCTGCTCGGTTGTGACAGAGCTTGCACAGTCTCTGTTAATAGCTGGTAATAGATGGTGTTCCTCCACGAATCCCAAAAAACTGTTCACGCAGGAATGAAAAAATGTCTTTTGCCCAATGCGACGATAAGAGAGACAGACGCTTAGCCACGCCAAGTCTAAAAGCAGCTGCTGAAGAAACAAGACTTGAGGGTCTGCCGCCAAGGTAGCACCACTGTGAGCCTTGTACTTAGACACAGCTGTGCTTTGAGCTGAGTGCTAATGTCAACATGCAAATGTACTCAAAATCAGGGCTGCCAACTTTTCAATTTAGTTCAGAGGGAGATTCGTTTAGGTGAAATCAGTACATTTTTATCAGCAGGCCTTCTGTCACGTTACCCACCGCAGGGCTCAGGATCAGGTTTGTCACTCCTCAACACCCAGTAATTTTGAGTTCAGCAGCAAGTTTCACAATTTTAAATCAATTATACATGACAAGCCAACTCAGTAATCACGGTTAATGATGAATAAGTGTGGTTGATCAGTATACCTACCAACATCCAGACGTCAGAGCCTCAATCGGGAGACCAAACCTAGGCTGAGTATCTGGAGATCTAAATCTTAACCCTTCAGGATAAGATTGTCCGGAGAACAAGCAAACTAGATTTTATTTAACTAGAAAGTTGGCCTTTAATTAGAAGAGAGAGAAAGAGTTCTTTGCTAATATGGCTGGATATTGATACCCGGTTCCTTTAAGGTATCGGCCAAAGTAATCCAGTGCCAAGTAGTAGCGAAACTCCCCCATTGAAACCAGCCCTGTTAGCTGAACTACTGATTGATCCTATATATATATTTTTTTTTATCATGTCAGAGGTGCTTTCACACATATTTACTGACAGGACTTCAAAGGCAGTTTATCTTCTGACACCTTAGCAGCTAAATTAAACTATAAAGCACAGATGTAGTCTGACTGATCACAGTTAGGATAAATACCAGTGCACGATGCACCATTGCAGCACGATGTATTCAGACGATGGCCTGTCTGCTGGAATTAAGCCAAATGATTTGCTGCAACAAAGCTCCTCTTTGCATGACTATCACACACAACTATCCATCAGAGTTGTATCTGCAGACACTTTTGTCCAGCGTCAGGGAAGGGAACACAGAGTTTGTCTAAATGTTTGTATAAACGTCCCAAAAGAGTTCAATTCTCTCAGTGAACAGTTTTGAACTCTTAAGTTTAGGAACAGTTCTGAACGTTATGAGCTGGAAAGGATTGTGAATCCCATTTATGTTACAGGGTTTGTATGGGAGGCAGTACACAGACTCTCCCTATGGGCGAAGCTTTGCTCTAAGTTTGCTGTGCTTTGTTGTACCTACTTGTAGCGGAGGCAGTTGTCAGACGCACTGTCTGACCCCTGATAAAGTTCTTTTTCACTGCGTGAGACAATAGTCATGGTTGAGACATAGTCACGAGACAAACCGTGAGTTTTGCAGGTATTTCATGGTTCAAGAAAGTCCTCGATTTTAGCTTGACCATGGTGGTGAACCCAAATCACCCAAATCCACCCAAGAGTTGCTGAGACAGAAGTGGTGGACTGATGATTTGATCCATAGTGCCACTAGCTTAACTAAAAACAAAATGGGACAGTACAAACACTTTTGTACCTTTTTATACCTGTTCTCAAGAGGAATCTTTAAACTTTTTCAGACATTCTGGTACAATAATATTATAATATTTCAAAAGCTACAAGAAAAAGGTCTGTGAGCACTGTGGTAGAAGTGTTATTACAGATAACAGGCGGCGCTAAGAATACAGACTTCAGTGTGCACCTGCATCTCTGCTCTATCTCAGTTAACCCGACAGGAAAATATCTGGAAGCTTTAAAACTGCATTAAAATGTCAATGCAATACCGTTGCTTGAGACATCTGACCTTGCAGAAAGAGCGTTATTGACAACTCCAGAGCGAAAAACTGTGCAACCATTTGATGAGTCCAACTTTTTATGCAGGACCGTCGAGGTCCAACATAAATGCTTCTGATGAAAAAGGTTACGTAATAATTCTCTACGTTTTTTTACATGAAAATATTCATGCGATTTTATCCCTATTGCATGGGCTGTCAGCAGCATGTGGTGTCTGCTCGGTCTCTCCTGAGTTAAACATGTCACACAGTGTCGGTGGAGTGATGCCGTTTTAGCCTCAAGCAGCAGCAACCGCAGCTTTGAGAGCTGCATCTCTGCTTCGGTCGCTCCGTGTTCCCTGCAGCACCTGTGAATGTTGCTGATGACCGTCATTGTATTCCCCCTCGTTTGTTTGAGCATGTGGCTGATGGCCTATTACGCATTTGGATTTTAAGGAAATTTGGTCAACAACATATTTTCCCCCCTGTAGAAGTAATGAGGCAGCTGTAAGTTATGTTTACTGAAGGTGTTGATTTTATTACCCTCTCACATGGCTTTCCCGTTTTTTTTTTCTCCTCTCCTCCTCCCTCAGTGCTTTTTCTTCTCTTTCCTTCACTCTTTGCTCACTCCCCTCTTTACTTCTCCTATCTGCAGTGGAATCATCCAAGGACTTTGCTCTCTCCAGCCTATTCTTAGCTTAAGCTGCGGCCGCTCCAGTAATATTTTTAAAGATTATTATAGTATTCACTAACCCTTTTTTCCCCTTAGGCGCCCTTCCAGGATTTCTTTTTTCTCCCTCCCTCCCCCCCTCCTCCATCCCTCCCTCTCAACTCTCTTTCTTTTTCCTCTCCTTCTACCTTTCTCTCGACAGCGATCTTTGGTTGTAAAATAATAGAGCATCAGCCAGCAATAATTTGCAGTCCAAACAGAGCCGACGCTGGCTGACGTTTATTGAAACCTCATCCCCCCGCGAGCTGGTCTCCCTTTCCCTCCCAGCTCAGTCGCTGCGTGTTTGTACAGACAGGGCCTGAGTCCTGGCCATTGCTTTTAATAATGAGGACTACGGCCGGCTTTTGCTTTGGCTGGCCAGGGGGAGAACAGGAGGGAAAAGGGGGTGGGTGGGGGTGCTTTCATTGGCGCTCATTAATCCTGAATAGCAGTGGGCGGTGGAGGAGACGCTGTCAGACGGACTACACCTACGGGCAGACAGACAGGTACAGGTAATGAGACTCCAAGATGGAATCGTCTGGGGGGAGGGGGGGTGGGGTCTGTCTTGATTGTGGATGAAAACAAAAAACATGCTACTGTGACGCAACCAAACAACAAGACAGGCCATAAAAAACATCCAACTAATACATTTTAGATGCAACATGATTACATATGTAACCTACTCGATTAACGTACAGAGATGAGAGGAAAAAGAAGAGACACCGGAGGGAGACAGACATCAGTCTGACCTCAGCAACCCTACATAAACACAAGCACACTCTTCAACATAGCAGCATGTTGATAACAACCAGGCTACAGAAGTAGAATAAAGCTAGGTCGTATTATGTTTGATTTAAAAATATACATATTTATATATATATTCCATCTCAGGAAGGGGTGAGGCAACATTTTCAGCCTGTTCAAATATACTGAGATGGGTTAAGTTAAGTGATGGAACGGATTAACGTACCTGAGAGGACTTTAAACTGATGACTCTGAAAGGGATCACCGATTGAACACGCTTCTTCTCTCAGAGATTGTTTATGACAATGGTGGACTCAAGGTGAGTAAAGAAAAGTAAAGCCAAAATAGGCCGTACGATGCAGCCAGTACAGGTGACTTTGTGTTCATAGCAGTGTGAATAAATAACACAGTGTGTTAAGGACACATCATGTGTCACGTGTGTGTGCCGTTGTCAATATAAAACATTAGAAAACATAAAAATATTCAATGTCCGGTTACTCGTTCAAAATAAAACTTGCTGAGAAAGATGTCAGGATGTCAATTTTGTTAGGTTTAAGACCCAAAACTAAAGTTACTTGCTGAGGTTCAGGAAAAGAAATGACGGTATGGGTTAAAATACGTATGTTAGTTATGGATGTTCTGGCTTCACGAGGGGGAATGAACCAAGGTGTGCTGTATGAAAGTCACCCATCAAGCCACCCTGCCCTTTTCAGCCCTTGGCGCACTGTGATGCTACGTTCCAAAGTTTTCTCGATGATACGATGTGTGTAAAATGACACGCCATCTCTTTAGGCACTAAAAGACGAGCGACAGAGATCAAATGCGTACACGCGAAATGCTTGATGCATGATAATTCTCTGTAGAATGTTTGTTTCCTCTGGTCTACACACAGGCAAAGTTCCTAAGTTACTCAAAAGCTTCTTGGTCCCCTTGGAAAGGTTAATACCCTGACACACATCACTTGCTAATACCAGGTGTAAACAGGGTCTGATGGTTACCAAACGCAAGAAAAAACCTGTAAAAAGTACATTGATAATATGTAAATAACATAAAACTGTGAGACAGGTAGAGGGAGAGAAGGAAAGAGTGAATTTGTGCAGACAGACAGGTGGTCCACAGTGAAATTAAACACTAATCTTCTCCTCAGTGTCTAAAGCCCCACTTACTGGAACTCCTGTGGATTCCTCTGGGCAGCGGTCAACTAAGACAAACTAATCATCACTTTCTATGGACTGAGGTCTGACCACAGCGCTGCCCAGGACAAGGCCTAGCAGACTGAAAAACACAGGTCCATTTTCCACCGTCATCGCCATCGCTAACGCTGGCGAAACCCCTCCGAAAACATGAAATACTCTATCAGTAATAAAAGTTAGGCAATTAGTCACATTTCCATGTCACGATGTGGGTGCGCAAAACTGTTGCAATTGCACTCTATAAAGTGGAGTTTTAATTAAATACCACTTGGCACGCCGCACAGCCTCAGCCGCAGACAGGGGGGAGGGGGGAGAGAGAGAGAGAAAAAAAAAATCCATACATTTCAGCAGACACAAAGTGGTATAGAGGTGGGCTTGTGTTTCCTCCTACAGGGCTTCTGTGGCCAAAAACAATCTCGAGGAGCACAGCTGAATGTTTTCATTGTGTTTCTTCTGCTGGATCGGGCACAGGGGTGGGTTTCTGCTATTCGGCCCAGGCAGAGGCTGGTTGTCGAACTCACACCCACACACTTGTTATAAAAAGATGATACACGTACCCGCACCCCCACCTGCCAAGTGCTCCGTGCCAGTAAAAATTGTTTTCAGTGGATAAATCAATAAAAGTTACCCGGCGTAATGGCATTTGACTCCATTCATTTGGACGTAAGCGGATCTGTTTAGTTTACCTACAGCCTTTTTTTTTTTTTTTTTTTAACCTGCTCTCAGACATTTTCTCTGCACCATCCTGATCAAAACAAGAGTCGTGGCTCTGTATCACTCAGGCTCCTGCCTGTCAGCCTGCTCCACCTGAACTGGAAGCATTTGAAGTCTCCTTTCTTGGCGGAAATGGTGCGGGATTGGTATTGACGCACCTCACTTAGAAATATGCAAATAACATTATTACTATTTCTGCACCCAGAAAGAGCAAATGATTCTCAAATAAGCGTGCCACGCTTTTATTGACAGCAGCAGGAGGAAACAGATGCGTTCCAGCCACCCTGTGAGCTTTCCTCAGCAGTTTTTGCGAGTGCTGACGACTTCATTTGGTATTTTGTGCGGTTTTTTGGGTCAGCACCCGTTATACTCACATTCATGTTGGGAATGTTAGGTGTTCTGTGTAAAATAAAAGACCCTGCATGCAGAAGTAACAATCAAATGGATATACAGGATCGTTTGCCTATATCAAAATGCACAGATGAAGAGAGAGAGATATATAAAGATGGTTCATCTCTAGCTGCGTAGCCTGCAGTGTGTTGTATTTAAGTACACACTATACATTTTAGTGTCCCTCGGAAATTTCCCTTTCTGAAGTGTTTCTTTGAAGAATCTAAGATATAAAACCTATTCTGGTCTGTTTAACGCCTTTTTGTTTTCTACACATTTCCATACGTGTTCCTTCGTAGTTTTGATGTCTTCAATATTAACCTGCAATGTAGAAAATACTAAAAAAATAAAGAAAAAAACATTGAGTGAGAATGTGTGTCCAAACTTTCGACTGGTACGGAAACACTTCACACTAAAACGTAGAAATATGAAAATATTTCCTGTGCAACTTGCAGCTTTTGCAGCATCTTTCCTAAGGTTTGGTTCTGGAATTAGTGAATGTGGTTTCTAATTTGCCTCTGTTTCTTCATGTATGTCATATATCAAAGGGTTGAATATTAACTTGTGTACTCTGGGACGCCCCAGCCAGTCAGTTAGAATCCAGTTTAAGCACTTTAACATTAGTGCAGCTCTTAAGATGCATATTTAAGCTCTCTTTGCAGTTTTAATGGCAGTCCTGGACGGACACCCCCATGCTGCATCTCCCTAATGTCTCTCTTACACACACACACACACACACACACGCACACCTGTAAATGGGAAGCTCCTGTCCGCTTTCCTAAACGTCTGTCAGCTAACAGGGAGCTGCTGCTGCTGATTTTCCCCCTGACCGTTCTCTGTCCTTCCTCCCACCTCCTGATCACCGGGGGGACGGGGAAATTAGACGGGACACTTCATTAATGTGCAGAGATTAAAAGCTCCAGTGAACGTCTGACTGGTGTGATTGCAAAGCCTCAAGAAATCATCTCTGCGAGCCCTGTGACATGTTCTCTGTGTTTGTGGGAGTCTGTTTCATCATGTGGAGTGTGAGCGATCTCCGGGGGCATCCAGGGGCCGCACGCCTCACGTCACATTATAGAGATCTTGTGATCCTACCCTCACCCTGGGATGGGAAGGAGGTGGGGGGGCGGGGGCTCTGCATTCGCACACAAAAGATACAGAGTCACAGCTAGATGCTATGTCTGGGGATTGAGTGTCTTCAACAATCAGCCTTTCTTTGAGTGTTACAGCAGCTTTTAAACAATTGTGATAGGACTTTTTTGGTGTAAAGTTGAATGCTGGCTGTTAAAGTTGCAGTGATCATTGAATAGCACTCATCGAGAAATTGGTTGAATTTGCATTCATTCAGGGAGGAGCTGACCATTGACCTGTCCATGGTCCTGATATTCATTCTGCTGCGTAAATAAAATGTATCTTTCAGAAATCAAACATTATACTTTTAAAGGATAAATCTGTCATTTTTAAAACTGGGCCTTATATTTACATATTTTTACTTCAAAATTACTGGTAGATACAAAAAAATTTGGAATTAGTCCAGTAGATCGCCTCCGTCAGCAGCCGTGAAACAGGCTCCAATGGTTCCAATGTAATGTACGCCCACTTAAAGTGCTTGTATTTGCCAATGACAGGCTCAGACTGTCATAGGTAGTGTCTAATAACATTACAGAGGGAGTTCCTGCAGAGACAGACCTATAAGAGGCTTTTTGTTTAACCAGAAACAGCTGTTATATTGTTCGGTTCAAAGTCACAAGACTCCATTGACAAAAACTGTAATTTTACCTCTGAGAACACGGGAGTTGTTTCACAAGTTCCTGTAACTTTGGTGTGTCGACATATTAGTTCAAACTAACTGAACGAACTCTTTAAAACATTCAAAGTCACACAATAACACGAGCAAACCAATTTAGGCACAGGTAGACCAGCAACTCCTGTGGTTTGCAAGGTAAAAAATACTGTTTTTTGTCAATGGAGTTTGGTGGCTTTGAGCCAAGAGCTATAACATCTGTTTCTGGTTAAACAAAAAGGATCTCGCATGCCTTTCTCTGTAGGGATCCTTTCTGTCATGTTGTCAGAGACTCTGAATAACAATCTGAGCCTGTTGGTGGCAAAAACAAGCACTTTTAGTGGACGTACTTTAACAGAACAAGATTTAAGGGGGTTATTTGGATAAAGACAGGGGGAGTTAAAGCAAGTCGCGGGAGGGGGAGTTGGAGAGAGAGGGAGAGGTGGAGCGAGAGATGGGAGGGTGCTCAGGGGGAGAGAGAGAGAGAGAGAGAGAGAGAGAGAGAGAGATGGATGAACCCAATTATCCCCCTATTTTCCTTCACAGCGCTGAGCCTCAGTCAAAGCGGAGCGCAGAAAAAGAGAAGGAAAATAATAGAAATGTGTCGAATGATGGAGGGAGATAATTAAGAAGGCCTGCATTTCTACACCCGCCGATTGTGGTGTAATTAACCCATTACAGTTCCCCCTCTAATTTTTTCTCCCTGTAATGATTACAATAAGTGTGAGGGTGAAGGCTTTGGCAGGGGAGCGTTTACATGCACACTCCATTTGGTTCACTCAGACATGTCACAGTGATCATTAATCATGGGCTGTTTTTTAACTTCAAACTGGTCGGTGGTGCTGGCCTAGGTTTTGGCTTGTTAGCGCAGAACGTAATGAGAAAAATGACCTGCTGTTTCATGGTCACTTCGGTGTAGGTTTATACCAGCGCTTTTAAAAGTGGTACATGCAGAAGGTTTGTGGCATCAGCAGGGGACAAACTCAGACTCACTGCACGTGAGATGTGTGCGTTGCTGCAACATAGCGGCCCGACAGTGACTCACCACTACAGCAGCTGTCGTACACAGTGCGTATATTGGGTTGAATTGACCCTTTAAAATGACTAGACGTTTAATAATAATTATAAGTGTATGATCATTTCCAGATTGAATACATTTAGTCCTTTACGTTATTCCTTACATATTGGGTTAGCTCAGAGTGAGTGGGGCAGGACAGGATGAACGTCTCTGTAAGTGCTGAAAACAAGAATAATATTAGAATTATCACTTCAGTTGTGATGAAAAACAGGAGCATTTTAGTGTTTTACAGATAGCTGGGACTCACAACACCCATCTCGAACACGGGACAGTCCTGGACGAACTGGGAACGCCCGGCCGCCGTATGTTACTTTGCTAACTTTTACATGCATTAATGACCGAACGCAAACTTTTTGTGCAGAAGCTTTGCGGCTTGTGAGCGCGAGGATACGAATGAGGAATGAGTCTGGATCTTAAAAGGAACTGGGACGGCGTTTAGAGCGAAGAACAGCTTGAAATCTGTCTGTAACTGAGTGGGATGTGTGGAATAGATGGAAACCGGCTCTCCTATGGTCCGAGTCATCTTGTCATCGCCGACTGCCTTTGTTTGGTGAACATTTCTCACTGCCATTTGTCACAGCCTACTGCACAGTTTGAGCCTTTTATTTTCATATGATAACACTATTTTTCTTCAATAAATGTACCTGCAACCCAACACCAGCCTTTCACCCTCAATCAGCCCTCAGTCACTAACAAAGTCGGGACAAACGCAAACTTTTCTTGAAGCCTTATATAAAGAGACCAGAATTTAAACAGCCCACTGACATGAACAAGCACAGCATGATTTATTTCTGCCATTACAAACCTTTGCTGATCTTCTCCCCACCTCCATGTCTGCGGAGTATGTTATCGTTCCTGCATCAATTTATTTTCTTTCATTTTCCCTCCTTCTGCTTTTGTCACGGCGGCCAATTGTTCTTGGATTGAGGGACTCAGACTACTCAAGGGGAGACATGGAAAATGAGGGAGACTTAAAATATTATTCAACCAAATCCCTTTTTCTGAAAATGGTACGGACCGAATGTCCGAGAGGCACAAGGGGGGGGGGGAGGAGGCAACACCTGACCTGGGATAAAGTGCAGATAAATATTTTGAATTTTCTTAGCACCAAGACCGAAAGGAGATAAGAGGACGGAGAAGAAATGAGGGGAAGAGAGGAGAAGCGAAGGGAAGGATAGAAGAACAGAAGAGAGAATAGGACTCTGGGGAGATGCCAGAGGGAGGTCACAGACAGCATGCAAACACGGCGTTACAGCCAACAGAGGTAGAAAGTATCACTGGGGGAAAAGCACTTAGACAGATTAGATATTCCTGTTTTTTTTGCTGTCTGCAGCCTAACCTGTTTCACAGACCTTAAGAGAACACATGACAAAAGTAAGCAACTGAATGAGATCATGAAGCCAAACACAGAACTTCATGAGACAGCAAGATTGTCGTCCAACTGTAGCTCAAATTTTGACAGCATTTCAAGAAAATCATAAAAAAAAAAAAAAAAAATCATTTAAGAACTACCCAGGTGTTTTTTAAACCCGAGACCTGTTTGTTTTTTACATATTTTGGGTTCAGATTGTTATTTGAACTGATCCCTGCAGAGACAGACCTGTAAGACCCTTTTTGTTTAACCAGAAACTACCATTATATCACTCTCTTTAAAGCCACCAGACTCCATTGACGAAAAGGCTAATTTTACCTCACAGAACACTTGAGCGTTTGGTCTACTGCTGCAGTTGTAGGTTTGATTTACTTTGAACTGAAACTCTTACCTTTAACCACAACTACAGTGTTTCACTACGTTTAAACAGCTCCTCAACATTCAGCGTTAGCTCCGACACAAACCAAAATAATGCATGTGAATCCTGAAGCGAACCACGTCCCTACAAAAGTCGTGCAGTAAGCGAATGTAACGCTTCGCTCACTTGGAAAAAACACAAACAGTCACCTCATTCAATTCAGGCGGCAATTATATTTTCGTGTAAAACATATTTGGCAATACATATCAGTTACTGTATGAATTGGTACATAAAGGTAATTGGTAAATGGGGCCAGTTTCAGCCTGCAAGGCAAACTGTAGACTCCATTCAGAGCTAAAGAAAATGACTTCAATGTTCTCGGCATGTTTCCAGGTTTAACAGAATGCTTTATCTATACGTTTTATACACAGTTAATATGCCCTCGCTGTTCTCCTTGTGATCTAGATGCAAACGCGTGATTTATCATCAAGTATCAGGTCTCCATGGAGACAGTTAAACAGGACTTTAAGTAGGCTCAGTGCGAGAACAATACATGTGAGCTAGTGGCCTAAGTTGTAATAAATTGGAATCATTATTATTACTTAATAAATTAGCGCAAACACAGCGTCTTACACAGTAAAGGTTTGCCTCAATACAAGCGTCAGTGTGTGTGTGTGTGTGTGTGTGAGACAGCTCGCCCTACAGGGCCCATTTAACGCTTGTTATTGAGGGAGACAACTTCCCCGGGACAACAGTCACATGTGATTCTGCTGATCAAACCTGGCCCCGAGTGCTGCTGTCGCTATTAACCGGACAGCTGTGATTAATGCCCGTGAACCTGCGACCTCAACCCCTGGAGGTGTTTGCTTTATGACCCGTTCCCAGCCTTTATCATTCACTCTCAGGTCTGAATCCTCCACAGCTTACTGAATTTCTTCCCTACTCTGTTTGTCCGACTGAGAAAATAAGTCGGTTAAGTGTAGCTCCCTGCGCTAACTAGACTGGGAAATTGCCTTTAGGGTCTTAGTATAGTCCACTTGCAGCTTGAGTCCACATCCTTTACAGAAGTCATTTGTAACCATGTGACAATGTGATGTAATAATAAAGCAACAGATTTGACTAATCACCACGTTTCTGACCAAATCAGGGGGAATTAATTACGGATACCAGCTGCTGGAATGACAACCTAAGGACTTCGCTTCATCTATTCCTTTCCGAGTGGAAAAGCTTTGGAAGCATTTTGGGAAATACACTTATTCACTTAATTTCCACAAGTTAGATGAGAGGAACGATAGCACTCCTACTGTAGGTCTCAGCCATGGAACTAGAACCAGAGTCAGCCCAGTTTAAAATGCCCTTTGTCCTGTATATAAGAACGCGGACTGTCACCTCCAAATGATGTTTTCTAATAGCATTTATATTCTTTTTTTTTTTCACGTCACATGTTTCTATATATGTTATTTTCCTGTCTCTTTTCCTCCACCTCTCATGGCCATTTTCCTTGACTGAGGTGGGATTCTTTCGCCGCTGTGTGCACCCCTAAACTGAGGTGTTTATTTTGCCCCGAGTCAGCCTGCTTGGGAAAATATTTTCCCCCCCAATCTTCAAAATGGTATCTGCGTTGCCATGGACTGGAGGCAGGGTCCCGGCAGTGTAAACATCAACAACCAGGACTGTAGGCCTCGGCTGTTTGGCTTAGCGAGGCATTCTGGGAGTCGAGAGCGATGGGGGTAACCTGCAGGAGCCGTGCAGAGTGACGGGCAAACACCAGTAAACACTGACCCCCTCCCTCACAGCTGGCCCCTGGGACTCAAGTCAAGTGTCCGTTAGGCTAAGTGAAGGTGAAGCACGTCACCGTCAGTTCCGCTCAATCACCTCCTTGTTTGGGGAGCTGCTGAAGCGCCGTGGTTCACAAGTTCATTAGCCTGTTAGCAGCTTAGCGGAGGGCTGCAGGCCTTGGGTCTGCTCTCAGGGCTCGTCTGGGCTGGATAGAATCGGAGCTTTCTTCTTTCTACCTACGGATTTTCTTGGATGCTATGGTGTTGCCATATGCCGCCGTTTACTTGATCTTTTATTTTTACTAAAAGGCAGTGATATGAAATCTATTTTTTCTGTTAAGTTGTGAAAACAGGGTCCTTTACTATGTTAAGACAACTAATTGAATACATCAAATCACCACCTAATTCTGCAAACCTGTTTTTTCCATGGAGATGTGACACTGAGAATGTCGACTAGCTGTTCAATATTCGGGCAAAATTCTTTCAAGCAAAAAAAAATTAAATAGTATCTAAGGCTAAGTTGTATTTTTCACCATCAAAACCAATTTAGATGTAAGTTTTTTGTAAAATGGTAAAATTAATTTGTTGCCACATCATCAACAACAGGCTGTGCTCTGGACCTGCTCTGTGGGCTTTTGGTGTCCTCTGGGCAGCCTGGCTGTCCCCCCCACAGCCCCCGAGGCAGCCTCTGACACTCTGTTTACAACTTCTGATTGTATTTGAAAGGGGAAAAACATTCTTTTTATTCAACATTTTGTAATTATAGGCATTTTGTAAGCGTAACATATAATCTAGATTATAAATTACATCACTGGAAATCATAGTTTTAGCAGAAGGCAATGTGATATCCCTCCCAAAGTATATGTTGGTTCACTTTTGTGTACATTTGTAGTGAATAAGCCCAGTCAGCTTTGACAGAAACATTTTCTTAATAGAAAATAATATGTTGTAGACGTTGTACAGGTGGAAAATACTTTGAAAGCACATATTGTCCCGATAGGATGGTGACTGGAACAGTAGGCAGCATTTTGGGCTGTTTTTGAGTCATTAATTATATTATATTATATATTAATTTCACTGTGTAAATCAAGTATGAGCTGGATTTGTTAAGTCTTGTTTTCGATAAAAGCTTAATTTTAGAGAAAAGGTAGATTTTTTGGTACTTTCCACGACATACGGCAACAATTTACCAGATTTACCAACTACTAATTTTTCTTCAAATATTTCCATTATTTAAGCAATTTTAAGTAATAAAAACACATTAAAGCATAAAGCATATTTTTAAATAATAAATAAAATTAATATGTGTAATCAAATCTAAGTGTCACTACTCGGGGTAAAGCCACATGGATTTATCACCTGGCACGACAGTTTCCCTCAGGTTAACCAAGCATTTTAGGTTCTTTTAGCTCGTTGTTTAGCTTCATTATTTTTGGTTTACTCTCTCCGTTCTCATCAAACGCATTTCCAGCCATTACAGGCAGTTGTTTGGGTCAAAAATGGAAACATAACCCCACTTTACAGCAGGGAGACGAAGTAGCTGGTGACGAAAGTGACAGCTATGACAGCTACCCAGCTGACAGATACTCTTCCTCCCATGTGAGACGGACAGAGGGGAAGAAGTACAGCAAGGGAAACAGTATGAGACAAAAGAAAAGCATCACTGTGTCATTAATTAAGGGTTGCCTTGAACCTCTCCTGTTGCCCTCATGCTACAACACCGTCCCAGCACACACACATACTGACTCACACACTCAGGAACACACACACACACACACACACACACACACACACACACACACACACACACAGACACACACAGACACACACAGACACACACACACACACACACAGACACACACACACACACAATATGGCATCCCAAGGGCACAGGCAGACTGGCACAGTGCCCAGTAAGACCCTCAAAAGTCCCTTTATAGAACTGTTTGGCATCTTACACCAAGATCAACAGTCCTGCTTTTCACTGTGACGGGCACAGCACATGCACGCACACACACACACGTGCACACACACACACACACATGCACACACGCACGCACATGGAGTGTAATTCGGGAGTCAGCCGGGAGCCAGAGTTGAACAGGCCGCTTTTCTGAGGGAGAAGTAATATCAAAACGTTTGCGTGCAATAAAAGTTTTGCTAGTTTGTTTAATTTCCAGGCGTATTATTGTTTTTCTGTGGATGTTGATGCTATCCAACTTCGGGCGGTGAGGGATTGGAATAACATACACTGTTTTAATGGATGTGTTTGAGGGCTACCTGGACACCCTTGGCACTCGGCATCTGTATTCTGGACAGCATATATATCTATGTGTATATTAAATGGGTCTTTAGCTACTGCACAGTCCTCTTTTTTAATGTTAATGTCTTCACGTTAAGTCCTGATACAGAATGAATAGCTGTGCTTTATGTATGTGCTGTCTATGGGGGTATATGATGACGACCTTTAGACGATTGTTTGGTAACAGAAAAACCCACAAGTGTTCTTTAATCAGTTTCAGTGACCTCATCCGTTCCCTTTCATCCGCTTCCACTCGCTCCTACTTCAATGCAGCCTGCTTTTTATCAATGGGCTCTCCTGGCCTGGCCCTATGAATAGGAGTTGCTGTGTGGCTCGCTGGCACTCGCGCTCACCGAGCATTTTAAAGGGTTTCATTCCAAAAAAACGCTCCACATCCATTTAAGAGAAGCGCTGCTCCCTGAAACAGATCGGCAGATATTCTAAATAGGTAACTGATTTTTCTGTGGATATAAAACAACACGTCTTTAGATAATTAATAATTTTGAGCCACAACATGCGCCTCATCCCAAAGCCAGGAAGGATGGAGTTAGGAGACACACAAACATGAAAGCCTACACTCCAAGGCCCACCGACACAGGGCCTTTATGTGTGGACATGGATGTAAAATACAAATAATCTCAGCTCAGGAAACCAGAGTGTAACTATATTGGAAATATATAATATATAATGTACTGTTAGTAGCCTACAGTTGCACCTACACACCCTCAGAGATGCTATATGTGTCAGGCTCAGTCATGATAACATCTGTTCCCAACAGCAACTAAACTGCATCTATAACTATATGCATCGAACTTGCATTCACAATTAGAACAATAACTTCATAAATTATAAGCATGAGTATGACCACATGGATAAAAAGAACACTGACACATTGTGTGCAATCTACCGAAAGGGATGCTGGGAAATGTTGGAAATGACAAACTGACGTTGAAGTAGCCAAAGCAACTTAAGACACTGAAGCTATTAAAGAAAGGGAAACTATTTGAGAAATGGCAAACTCTAACACTGTGTATAAAGGCAGACTTCACTAAATCTCCTCCTGCCTGTATGTGCCGTATGAATATAACTTCATCTTTTAACACTGCCGATGTGTTGAGAGTTTTGCCCATGCGTCTGAGCAGAGCTAAGACTCGACAGAGGACGTCTTTAGCAGGACGTCGCTGCAGAGCTGCAGAGCTGTGTGCTGCCGGCGGAGGATCCATGATTGCCGACAGAGAGCTCGCCGAGTTCCTCTGTGATGGCCTGCCAACACCAACCCTATTACGTCTCCCTGAACAGTGGCTCAGGGTTCACAAGGAGGTCTCGAACAAGCAGGGAAACACTACCACACTGCTTAACATCAATGTGTGTGTGTGTGTGTGTGTGTGTGTGTGTCGCTGGAGGAAAAGATCTTTTTTTTTTTTTTTTTTTTTTTTTTTACACACAGTGAAATATTTGACAGTCGTAACAAGTGATAATTACTCAAACAAAGCGATTGCAGATATAGTAATTAGAGATTCGGTGTAGCACCATGTCCAATCAGTTATCAGTTTATTTTAATGTGAGGCAGCCAAGTACATACAGCACCGTGCTAATTCTGTTGTTGAAGTGTGGTGTATGTTTTCACTGGAGACGTGACAAAATGACCACACCAATAAAATGTCTAATAACTCCCTTATATTCCCAAAAATGTACGTGCCCCAGTATTTCAGGCTCTCGACTTAGAAACGGTAATATTTTATCTGTGTTTAAGTATCGCGGAGGTCAATAAAAGCAAAGCAGTATTTTGAATGATTTAGTCTCTCATCACGTGACCCGACGTCTTGGAAACACTTTGCTTTCAGCATGAGAAATCCGCTATGATATCATAGAGCTGGAGTTTGTTTGGCGGCAGTGTGGCATGGCCCTGTTTGGTCTGTTGTCACGGTGACGAGGAGACAGGAAGGAGGGATGTAGGGAGCCAGAGTGAGGTGAGCTATAGCAGGTGATCCTGCGTGTCTCTCTTCATATCCCTCCGCCCATGTCGCTGTGACGGATGAAAGCTACTGTGAACAGACATTGGCAAGGATTTCTCTGGATGTGTGTGTGTGTGTGTGTGTGTAAATACAAGCTATGACTACTGCGCTTCAATGCCAGAACTGATGTTTGTATTTTAAAACTGAATCCCAAGTGGCTTATGCTTTGTATAAATATATACTGACTTAAACTTGAGTATTTTTTGCAGTGGTTGGTGCAGTGGAGTTTGACCAGCTGTTTAAAGTCTACAATGGCAATTTGCATGCGTTTTCTGAAATTCCGGTGCATTAAGCTCTCCGGGCCAACATAAATACCTAATTAAAGCCCAACAACAACCTACATGTGTATATGTGTGTGTGTGTAAGAGCACTAACAGTGACATTTCTCAGCTGCAGGTAAAGCACAGGCAGCCCTGGAGTGTAGCAAGAAAAACTCCAACAAATCATTCTCACCTGCTGCCATCCTCTCTTCAGCTCCTCACAATATCTTGTCATCCCCCCAAATTGCTCTGGCTTGTCTCAAATTCCCCTTTCCACTGATCCTTCCAATTACAGTGTGTGTCTGCGCACAGTGCAGCGACCGCACCGTACATCTTCCCGCTCTAACTATGTTTTTACAGGGACCAGAGGCAGACGTTGAGGTATTTGGGTTATTCTTTTGGTTAGATCTGCAGTGCAACTGAAAATCCCACAAAATCGAACGCTAATCGAGCGTCGGATTGAGACTGAGGTGTGTGTGAGTGTGTGTGTTTGGGGGGGGGGGGGTGGTTTCTAGACTGAAGTCCATGACCCTTCCCTCTCAATGTCAATGTACCGTAAAGTCATACTTTACACACACAGCACAGGAGGGAGGAGAGGGGAGGCATCAGTCTTTCTGCCCATCTAGTGCTTCATATGAAAATAAAACTCAGAATTTATTAGGAAACATGAAGCACAGAAAAAAAAATCATAAAGAAAATCCAATAATGAGGTTTCAAAAAAAAAAAAAAAAAGCTAAGTTGTGGCGTAGGGAGGCCATTTGACTACTCTGGGTCTTGATCGGCCCCAAGACACTCTCATTATACAAACTGCGTCTTCTACACCCACAACCTCATTTTCCCTGCATTTCTCAAAGGTGTTTATGGAAAGCCTTTGGCCATTTTGACAAGAAAAAAAATAAGAGAAACTGTAGAGTTTGTCCTAATCAGATGCGAGCAGCCAGAACGCTTAAACTGAACTGTTATTCTTAGTGGTTTTGAGGGCAGCGGGCTTGTCGTTTTTGCTGTGTTTATATTTCAAATTTTAAGCAATACATATATAACAAATTATGCACATCACCTTCTCATATTAGACAGAGTCTGGACGCTGGCATGTTGCTGTAGTGGGTAAAGGTCTGCCAAGGCCAAAAACCACTGGAAAAAGTGTGTGGGCTGAGCTGTGGATTCAGTCAGGTCTTTGTAACATGTGCGGGAGATTTTTCTAGAACATGCCTTAAAGAATGCAGCTGCATTAAGCAGATTTGCCAAAGGAGTAGCCTATACCTGTCCAAGGAGTATTAATAAGGCTTGGAATGAAATTAAATCAACAATAACAACTCATCACATTAAACTGTGCACCGTGGCAGGGCTTTCCCTCTTAAAACATTACAGCGGGACTTAAAAAAGTAAGCAGAGGCACTGACTGTGCATGTGAGTGAGGACGCATGCAGAGACGCCCCGGCCGCAAAGATTATTGGGAAATGACTGGAGTTTAGCTGTTCATCTGTTTCACATTTCCCTTTCTGATTGAAGTGCAATGGAGCGTTTCTCCACATTTCCCCCAAAGTTTATCAAACTGCGGCTGGAATCTCTGCTATTATCTAAACAAGGGGGCAAAACGCGCCGCTGTGATTAGAAAGCAAAGGCACCGGATTGGTGAGAGCCACTGGTGTATCACAGCATCCGGGGACACTCAGGTAGTCACAGCTCCTCGTCACAGAAACTGAAGATGAAGTCGATTCTTTTCCATCCTTAGAGGGTAGTTCTGGCTTATTACGATTTGGGTCTTAATTCTGTAGCTTGTCGATTCTGATAATATACTCATGAATACAAGTGCTGAGATCTGGGAGCAGATACCTGCAAAGTGTTGCAAGCCAACATTTTAGCCTGATTGTCCAAAGTACTTCATTTGGAAGCAAACACCTTTTTTTTGTCCAATGTTGTGCTCATTAGTGGATTTCATATTTCCATTGGCTACATAAACCAATCACAGCTTGGTCAAAGCTAAGGACCACTACCTAAGATTAAAAGTTTAAAAGTTAGTTTGCATGCACAGAAATAATAAATCAGCATTATTTTGCATTGTTGTGAAAAAACTTTAACTCCCCTTACAGCTACCGTAGCTTCCTTGTCTCCTGAGGACTGATACTGGCTACTGATTGGTTAGGCTACACAAGCTAAAAAGACAAAATCAGTTAACATGACAGAAAGAAAGAAATGAAACACAAAGGCAACTATGCTAGATCAAAGATACAGACGTTTGGTCTCCGATAGATGTGTGAGTGCTGTACAGAACAGTGTGAGTCATAATTTCACAGCTTGTCTTCATTTTCTCTCCAGATATATTTTGCTAAACGGAGAAATACCCTCATTCACTGTTTTGACAAGTCTCAGATGATGTGATTATTACCACTCTAATGTGGTGCTGATAATTAAATATGGTGCCGCAGCTGAGGGGTGGTCAAAGACTGAAAGCAGAGGGGAACAGCCGCCCAACATGCACACACCTATAAGTCTTTAATTAGCCTTTATGTACAGATCGAACAGTCTTGATGCTAAGCTAAGCTAATAAGATGCTGGCTGGAGCTTCATATTCATCACATGTGCAAACTACTCCTTTAAAACGTGGCTTAATTTGACTTAACCTGACTATCAAGCCGGAATGACCCTTTAACACAGGCAGATGTAGCTTCCAAAAAAACATCACAGCCTCACTGAAACCGACTGCAAATATCAATGATGTAAGTTTATGTTAAATGTGTAAACAGCAGCAGCCCGCACCCCGGTCATAAAAATGAGAAGACAGCATTTATCAGCACCTCGCTCTCCGATGACCTGACTCATGCTCTTCGATGAATCCCACAGGAGATGAAGTTTAAATGAAAGACACATCACCCCGAGCCACCGAGAGACCGAGACCGAGAGTTTATTTTCAACTGCAAATGAACCGTGATAATTACAAGCCTGCGAGGTGTGCCGTTTGTGTGGAGGGGACAAAACCCCCACTTGTTTATGTGTCTGAGTGTGACCACGATTTGGTGCCATGCTCTGAAATCAGCGTATAAAACTTCACAGTGTAAAACAAACCCTCTTTCTCATAAAATCTCCCGCATCAGATCTAATTAAAGATGTAATCTCATCGCCCGGAGTGAGCTAACTTCTTAAAGCCCCGTGTATCACCTTTGCTTTCAGCCAAGTCACCCTGAAGCCCACTCTTTCCAAGCCTAACTGAGGTCATTTATATATATATACAAGTTTCTCTTGAAAACACAAAGCTTTTGGGGTTTGATCTACAGTTTGTTGAATCCCAGTAAATGTGTGTAATCAAGTGTGTCATCAGTGTGTGGTGACATTGGCAGGTTGTCTGCCCGGCCTTCCTCTTTCCTCTCACCTGGCAGCTGCACCTTCAGCGCCCTTCTCCACCCTCTCCAGCCTGCCTGCAAGCTCTTCCTCACCTCTCTTCCACACTCTGCCATTGACCGAACAGTTAATGTGATGCCTTAACATTCAATATAATACTAATTCTTTATCAGGAAGATTGAGACACAACTACGCCATATCAAGCCCGATGTGGGTAAAAAAAAAGCCCCAAACATTATCATGGAGCTGGGGGAAGGGGGTAATATTCTGAGGGAAAAAAGAAAAGGACCCGCATCACTTTGCGATGGTGGATCAACCTCATCACACCACAGGTGCTACCTCTTACTCAAACTATACTTTGCAAATGAATTTAGCAATACAGAAATCCTTTTTTGAATTCCAAAAAATGAATAAATAAAAATACATTTGGCACGTAACAATCCTTTATATATTCAATATTTTTTCTCATACGTTTACTACTTTAATCTCAGAGAATACCATTTTTTTTTCCATGTGTGTGTATTGACTCCAGTGGTTGAAATTCTAGTGCGAAATGCAGCTTCGGGTGCATCATTCTGCTCACGAGTGGAGCCGCAATAAGCCACAATGAGCATGTATGCACACGACGCAGGACAGATGCAAGAGTAGATGCAAGAGGAGCGACCGTGTGGAACAGTGATGACGGAAAGCTTTGGCCCTGATCTCGATCCGACTACGGTGCGTCGTCCTCTGTGTCCTTCTGTCCAGCCTACTTTCACGTGTCCGGCAATGTCGCTTGTATGATTGAGCGTCACCGCGACCAGAACGGATGAGTGAAGTAATAGTGACATAGTTACTGAGTACAGTGGTAGCTATTGTGAATGTTTTCCCTGCTTGGATTTCGAAGTACCTTCACTCTTAAATCGAGACCTCTTCCCAGAAGAGGTTTTAATGAGTGGAACTACTGAGTAAATCTTTTTGTTTTTTCCTTTGACAACAGCAATCAACAAGCAACAAACAGTAAGGAAGCCAAAAGTCAGTGCTACTTTCCCCAGATTAGGTCCCTACCTTTTTTTAAAGCCCTTTAAAATGCAGATGTGTCCTCTTGTGAGGCTCCTCACAGGTTGCATATGTCTGTGTTGGTTGTTGTCGAACCAAAGTGCGATGTTCCCTTTTTCAGGAGGTGAAAATTACCATCTAGACAGATGCAAAAGGTCCCATTTGTATGTCTTGTTATTCACCTCTCACATTTATCAATGATTTGGGTGAAAATAGAAGCAGGATCATTAATGAGAGAGGGGTTTTCTTTGGTGGTTAACATTCTAGCAAAGTGTGACTTTTATTAAAAATGGATTTGACAGCCCAAATGAGCTTTAAATTGCAATACTGACAAACACCAACCACTATTTTCCTTCCTGGCCTGGCCCTCTGTGTTATTTTGCTCATTAGCATGGTAGGAAATGCCCGATGTGATACCATGGAAGTTGTTACACATTTTCCTGTATTGATTTTGTTGACAAATTCCAGCCTCAATAGATGTGATCAGCACGCCTGCCAGCTTTCCCTTGACGTTTCCCACCAGCGGTCACGAAAGGTGTCAAAGTCAGTTGGGGAACGCAACATAAACATGGAGATTGATGGCAAAAGTGCTTTCATTTATGTGTTTTAGTCTTATTGTGGCAGGCTATTCAGCATGGGAGGGAAAGCTGGAAAAATCTGCTCAATCATACATGGACATCCAGTAGAAAAAAAAAAAAAAAAATTGAAAAAATAAGGCCAGAGTGACGTTTGTGACCAGCAACAACCGAATGCAGAGAAAACCACAACTAGTCCTCAGTTTGTATGGGCCATTTGGTGGGTAATTTCATAAAACGAGTTGTGTTTCTGCAGCCCAGCCTGTCTGCAGAATGTCTGCTGGTGGAAATGTTAAACGAGCGGCGTCAACGTCAATGGAGAAGGAGGAGGAAATAAACATGTATGCAAACTTGCTTGATAGGAATGCATGCAAGACCAGTGTGAGGTCTTGAATTAAACTGCGATTTGCTTCTTCTTCGACCCGCAATTGTGCAAATGTGCAGCAGAGAGAAAGTCAACACACACCCGGGCCTTCGCTTCTCACAGGCCAGTTGTACGTCAGTGGCACGGCTCCAGACCATCGTTCCCACAAGAATTCATTTATTCCACTGTTTAGTATTGATCTGCACTCTAGAAACATTTACCGCCTGGCAACTCTGTTTAGCGGGTAAACTGCAGGGCAAACAAACCCAACCGCATAACATGATGCCCTTTAATGAGGACTGGGTTGTGCTGAGAAGTAGCAGCCTGTCCTGTAATGTAAGTTAAGTCTGTCCAGCAGCATCCCTGTTTAAAAAAAACTGCATAGGTCAGTGTGTAATCATCGCTGGCACTAAGGGAGTTGCTGAATTGTTTTTATTTGTTGATTTCTCTGTCAAAATATATGGAAAACAGCATTTTTTTTTTGCCTATTGCATAGAATAAAACATAATATAGATACAGGTAGTATAGGTATAGGTGTGCTAAATTATTGGACCAGTGGAGGCGCGGATTATCGTGCAAGTTTTCACACTGCATTTGTGAACGTTTTGATATTAAAAGGTATCATTGCGAAAGACAGATTCTAAAAAAAGGAAAAACTCTAATTTAAAGCAGCTGAGACTCAGATATCCTGACTTTTAGTCTCTTCTGGGTCGCATTCCAAAAAACGTGGAATCCTACACTTCCCATAGTGCATTTTTATAGCATCTTTAAAGACCCTCTCTGCTTGGAAACATTTATGTCTTCCAAACCCCAAACTTGTAACCGACATCAAGAATCGGACGTCTTAACCATATTTTGATATTTTAAACTATTCAGCTTTTTGGCACGTTAATGCAAGTTTTGTTTTTAGCTTATTTTTAATATTTATGGATTTTTTTTGTTGTTGAGTGTTTTAGGTTTTTTTTGCTATGCCATATTTTATTTACATGGTTATTTTCGGATGCATCTCCGCTGCATTAGTTGTTAATCGATTATCACATTTGATACATTTAGCCACTCTTGGTTTTCTTGAGACTGATGTTTTTTGACTTACATTCCCTCTCAGCTTTGCTAATGTTTGTTTCCTCCACTCCTCCTCCTCCTCCTCCTCCTCCTCCATCGTCCCTCCCTAAAGGTAACTCAGCCAGTTGCCCCATACTCACACCAGCTCACCCCACCTGCCCCACCCAGCTCAGCGCTCCCCGCCTCATCTGGCTCCTCGCCTTGCATCTCAGCCACCTCCACCCTTCCTCTCCTCTCTCCTCCACCTTACCCGGCCCTCACCTTACCCCGCCCATGGCTACAGCTCGGCTGGGCCCGCTGCCCTGTGGTGCCCGGTGATAAATGAGAGCTTTCACACTCAGGGTTTGTCCTGGCTGCTGGGTCGGCGGGGAGGGGTCGGTGCTGCTGAATTACTGATGAGCGTTGCAGTCACCTGAGATGAAGGTGGGGAAGGGGGGAGGGATGAAGGAACTGAGGACAGAAAGTAGGAAGAAATGGTGGAAGAGGAGAGGAAACAGAGCAATGGAGGAAAGTACCAAAACGGCCAGATTTATTTTTTTTCTGGAAACTCAGTTAGATAAACCAACTGCTACAGAAACTAATGCATTATGGGCTGTGTTTGCAGCCTTAACCCTTTGAGGGTCTTCAGCACTTTCTAGTGTGTTATGATTTTTATTTTTAGCATATTTTATCAGTTTTTCTTGCATATTGCTTATAATTTTGCAAGATGGTGAATTTTTCAGAGTTCTCAATTTTTTTCATGTATTTTTTGTGTATTTTAGACCATAAAATGATGCGCATCATGACAAAAACATGGCAATTTAAGGGTTAATTTTTTAAAAAACGAATTAAAATTTGATATGTATGATTAGGGCTGATGCTGGTCTAAAAAACTATTTAAAAAAAATTTAAAAAAAAGAAAGATTTTTAACATTTTTATGGCTTGTTTTTATGCATACACATTTATGTGTGTAAGGATCTTTAACGTGATTATTTCTGAGGACCTTCAAAGGGTTAATGTTACATGGCTACTAAGGTGCTAGTGTTTATATTTCATATTGAACCATTCACTACATATGCAACCAACTGACTGAGATACACAGTAGGGGGAATTGTATTCTGCGTCAGTATTTCCTTTTTCACTTTTATGAGAGAAAAGCCTTTGAGGATGAGGACTCTATATTGTGCAAACATATCTGGGACTAGTCTGGAAGCGCTTTACGTGGAGAAACAATTCTCTTACACAAAGTCCAAATTGTCACCTGATGATGGAGCTATATAAAAAGTCAAAGGGTCAGCTATTAGAGTTCATGCTGACAAATCTCATGATAATCCATCCAGTAGTCAAATGTCAACCTCATGGTGGCGCCGCAGCAAAAGTCAAAGGACCATCGAAGATAGCTGGCTTCATCCTCTGGGGACCATGAACATCTGTATAGAATTGTAAGGCAGTCCATCCAATAGCTGAGTTATATTTCAGTCTGTAACAAAGTGATGAACTGAGTGACATTTCTGTCTATAAAACATGGCTGAAGAAAGACTTTGAAAGTGAGTCGTGGTCGGCTTTAGACCATCGTTGTGAGGACATAAAGAGAGAACAGGAGAAAGGAGAGTACTGAAGGAGAAGGCAGGGAAGAATACATTGTGATGGGGAAGCAGAAACAGTACGATTACATAAAAAAACTCGAATCAGATTTAAGACAGAAGAATTGAAGACAGCAGGGGTCGACACTAGAATGGAAACGGGACCGGGAGAAAAGAAAGCAGAGGAGGATGGAGACAAGTAGAGAGACAGAGAAACGGAGCAGGAACCAGCCAATTGAGTTTTATGTCGTCTGGCTGTGAGTCTGGTCCATTTGTGGTTCTGTTCAAGCATTCCTCAACAGACCACTACAGGCCACAGCGGCACCAAGTCACAGGAGAGAGCAGGTGTGTGTGTGTGTGTGTGTGTGTGTGTGTGTGTGCACGTCCGATGTGTCTTTATTTCAACAGGCCGGGTTTACGCACCCGTGTCTGCTTCATCCCGCTGCACTCTCGCTGTGCACAGCGTGACGGGGATTTATGGATGCTCTTTAGCTTTTGCGTGACTTGTTCACTTCGGCAGCCATTCTTTTCCAACCACCCATTTCAAATCTGCAAGGCACATCCCATGCAGAAGGTGGTCACGGCGGTCACACAGGACTGCAGGGATACAGGCAGAGGAAAACCAAAAAGAAAACAGTCCTGTAGAAAAGCTCACAGCCAGGAAACACAGTATAAAAAAAAAAAAAAACTTCCCGTGGTGTTGCAGCAGTGTCTCTCTCTCTCTCTCTCTACATGCGTGTGCAGATGTGTTTGAGTGTTAGCGACTGCATCGCTGCGCCTCCTGGCCTGTTATTCTTGCCTTCAGATCTAATTTGATGTGATCTTCCACCAGTCAGCCCTGGTGCCAGCATGGATGCATGTGTGGTGGATCTCTGTGTGTGTGTGTGTGTGTGTGTGTCACCAGTGTGGCAGCAGAAGTTGTGGCATTGCTCTTTAGGCTGTCGCCGCTGCAAGGCTGTCCGACCATCCCACCAGTGACCGCTGGCAAAATACATGGCGTAACGCAAACAGTGAGGTTGTAATCAGGCCAGCAGGCTAGTATAAGATCTTATAGGATAGGGTACCATATGTACCATACTGTAATGAGTGTGAGCGTGTGCGCCATCCATGTACTATGGAAATAGATGGGTATACATCTGGTTGTGATGGGAAATGATGGCTTTCCACCACTATAGTGGCTTGGCGAGTGGCTTCCTTAAGCTGGAAGGAAAATGAGAGTGTGTGGGAAATGTAGCATTGGAATAGAAACATAATTCCATCATTTATGGTAATGCAAAGCTGCTGGCAATAATTCTTGATAATCATTAACGACGAAGACAACACTTATCATCATCTTAGCATGCAGCATTACAGCACGTAGTTCTGTATCGTTACATGGCTGCACATGTATCTGCATGTGGACATGCAACTTTTGTCTTCACAGCATCAAGGGAACACAGTACAGCTTCAGTGAAGTGAAGTGCTTGTTTGACTTAGTGCCAGCAGTTTGTAGATGATGATCAATCAAATCCATTAAACCAGCTCATGAGGTACAGCAACTTTTGGAGGCGGCAAGTCTCTCATTCAATATTCCACATTATAGATCCTGTTCTCAAAAGTCTAAGAGTGACTAGAGTGACTCCTATCGTTTCCATTAATTCAGATATATGGAACATGTGTGTCCATGTGTAAAGATCCTGTAGAATCTGGATTTTCTATTAGAATGTTTTCAAGATAAGAAAAACCGCTGACAAAGTTTGATTTTCGGCTGTTCGGTGCCTTTGAGTGGTAGCTTGGCAAATGTCTTCAAAGCAGAAGCCATCAAGGTTAAGAAATGGTTGGGTCCGCTCAAGGGGGCCACACCAGGCATAAATATGGGACATTGCAATATTTACAACAGGCAGATTAACAGGTAAGGATATGCACATGTTCCAACACCCCTGACCTGTCATTTTTTCCTCTTTTGGCGGAGTCCAAGTCTTTATTAGGGAATTCAGACCTCCCCCATAATACTCTAGGCAACTGCTATGGCGTGATATAAGGTATCCTCTAGACGTGCACCACCAATAATGTGAGCACTGATTCTCTCTTTGCTGGCACCTCTGTGATTTACTAAGGAAGGTGCAGCTCCACTTGTTTTGCCACTTTTACTGCTGCGTTCAAGTTCACTCTTTTCAAGCTGGAATTTCTTCCGCTCTCCTCTCCTCCATTCATCCACCCATCCCTCCCGCTCTCTTTGTCCTGACCCGACACTTCCTGTTCCTCTCCTCCTTCTTCACACCGTCCCACACATCCGACATTTGACCTCTCCGAGTTCCATGTTGAATCGCGGGACTCTGATCGCTACCCGTTTTGGGGTTAGCCCAGTAAAAGACTGGCAGGGAAAGTGGATGAAAGGGGCCTTGTCCTGGGTGAAGATTAATTGAAGTGGACAATGGGACAGGACCTCCCCTTCCTTTGCCTCCATTCATGGGCAGAGTCACAGGTCGCCTTTAGATGTGTCGCAAGCGTGGAGTTAAATTGCTGCTATATGGTCACTACCAGAGGCACATGTGTGGGTAGGAACTACAACTCTCATAAATCAATAGTTTGGAGGAGTCGGGGTGAGTGTGATTCATCCATTCACATGGAAATGTCCTTTCTTATTTAGACTGGGAATCTTCTTCTTGTGTCCATTGTGTTTTGTACAGTCTGTGACTATGTATTTATCAAATCAATGTACTGCATTTAATCAAGCATCTTGTACACTTCTAAACTATTTTAGCTACTTTGTTATTTTTTCATTTCTTTGTACTTTTTATTTAATATATACTTAAACCAGCTTAAATCTACCTTGTACGGTGGCCGGGAGGTGCAAAACAATTTTACAATACGAGAAACACTTTTACAAAGCTGGAGACAAATTTACATTTTAGAAAACATTTTTACAAATCAGAAAACAAAATTACATTGCCATAACACTTTTACAAACGCCGAGACAAATTTACATTTGAGAAAACAAATTTACAAGACGTGAAACACTTTTACAAACGCAGAGACAAATTTACAAGTGACGAAACACTTTTACAAGTAACTTTTTCAACCGGAAAGGGAATGTACTAACTGTCGAGTAGAACCGGAAGTGATAAGGAGTTCATGGCGACCCACGATGGACGGCAGTCAAACGGTCTTTTGCCCGTTTTTGTGGCGAACATATGAGCCGATTAATGCGGTACATTCCCTTTCGGGTTGAAAAAGTTACTTGTAAATTTGACTTGGCGTTTGTAAAAGTGTTTCACGTCTTGTAAATTTGTTTTCTCAAATGTAAATTTGTCTCAGGACTTGTAAATGTGTTATGGCAATGTAATTTTGTTTTCTGATTTGTAAAAATTTTTTCTAAAATGTAAATTTGTCTCCAGCTTTGTAAAAGTGTTTCTCGTATTGTAAAATAGTTTTGCACCTCCCGGCCACCGTAACCTTGTGTCTTGATGTGTTCAGCTTCTTTCCATGATATGTTTTAATAAAGTTTTTCTTCATACACTGCGTGTGTTAACTGCATTCTAAATCTTAAAGGTGACCCTTGGAGTTTTAGACCACTAGCAGTGCTGCTGAGCAATGTTTTTGAGAGTGGGTCCCAGTTTTGTTCGTATCACACTGTCGACGTGACACACATTCATGCTTTCCCACTATTCCACTGACTGACATTTAGTAGAATGAGCCAAGAAATGTAGGCATGAACCAGCGAAGGCAAGGAAGAGGGACAACTGCTAACATAACATGGATATAAAACATCACAGATTTTAAAATATTAAAAGAATACACAAGATTTACATTTTTCATATGGAAGGACATACGTTCACATACACACCTGTGTCTATTCTTGTAGGTACTTTATTCTTTTGGAGTTCAAGTATGAAAAATATAGTGAATTTAAAGGATAAGCATAAATATATCATATTTTCTACCAAAGTACTCTGGCGTGACTGTGCGTATTTATCTCTGCTGAGGCTGTAGCAAATTAATGGTGCAGAAAATGAAATAAAATAGTGTATTACTTCACTTGAAATAGTCCAAAACCAACTATAAAATAGCCTCTATGTAGAAAAGGGACATAGAACCAAGCTGCATTTTATCTCTACATCTACAGGTGCATTTATTCCAGTTTTTTTTTTTTTAATGCTATAAGGAGGGTTCTTATTCTGTCGACAGAACATTTGAGTCTTCTTAAGCGCAAAGTGCAGCAACTGTGGACACACGGAGGTGAGGACATGAACATGAAAGTACTGAGAGCTGCTGACTTTGATCACAGGCGGGATGGACATCTGCAGTATCGGCTCTGGGTTTAAATATGCTGGATCACATTGGATCATATAGTTTATCCACAGAACTTTCAGATTGAACAACAGAAACTGTAGTCCACAGCACCTGGGAACATTGATACGCACATGCAGATGCAGTGTGCAGCTATGCATGTATCCAGGGCAGTTGTCTATGGAAAGCAGTTAGTGCCAAATATTGTAACTATTTATACACTATTTGTTAAGAGAACACTGTAAAAAGCAGCGTTCTGAACGCCTGAGTTTCTGTAACCAATCAGTGACATTTTTGCTTTTAACAGTGTAAAAGTCAACAGTTAACATTACATGTTTGACACCTTTTTTTTCAAATTGTGTATGAAAAGAGACAAAATTTGTTCTTTCTGCCAGCCGTGGTCCTCGATACCGAAGATAAGTTTCCACGCGCACACTCCAAACTCTGCCAGTCCTTGGACTCTGTGCGTGTATCATGTTTCGAGGAAATACACAACGTGTCCAGTTCAGGTTTTATGCTCCATTCATGCTGAATCAGACCGACAGTCGACAGCACGTGAAAAACAAACAGTCCGACGGAATGGTGGGACGGCGAAACGCAACGCGCATAAAGAAATGGTGCAATGGAAATGCTCTATTGTTCACAAAGAACGGAGTAAAATACATCCCATGAAGTGATTGTAGGCCTATGCATGGCATTATTATAGTATAGCATTACACAGTTTGTTTGTGCATTATTGCACAACATGTTTTTCCTTCTTGACTGAGAGAGCTATGTAACTTTGGGTCGTAAATTCTGTTGTGAAGCTGGCAGTGCCGTCTACCGTTACTGTTGCGGGTATTCTCTCACAGCCTCACCTGATTTCACCATCCTGTGCTTATCCACGGAAATAGTACCCGTTTTGCTGCCTGTATCCATGTGAATGCAGCATTAGTTTGAAGCTTTGCTCACTTCCCTTTATGCTTCCACTGGATTGTGACTAAAAACTAATCAGTTGTCCTGCATGCAGTGTCTTGAATCTTTGTCTCTTGCGTTAAAGCATTATCTCTCATTTGAAAAGCAGCCTCTCCCCGCTCGACACTTTTCATGTAGACAATCTCATAGAATCACTTTGATTCTCCACTCGTGACTACTCAGAGGGAAAATATCCGCCTGTGCTGTTTACCCATTTGCAGCTAATTAGACAGCATGTGACTGATTCGGGCCTGTTGTAAACACCATCGCATCTGACTCCCATTACAAAGCAGAAATTAAATAAGCAAGGGCCTGAGTGGGAACCAGCAGTAGCAGAAAGCAGTGGTCGCACAGGCCCACGACGCTGCGCTCACAACGCTGCGCTGATGTGCCGCGCTCCATCATGAAGTACTTTACAGCCACTAATTAACACACACAGGCGCTTTGGTTTCTGCCTCAGAAAATATACAAATTAGAAAAACATTTCCACTTGTACTCGGCTGATGGGAACGGCCTCACAAATCACTTGGAGGGCTGTGAGCAGCGCCCAGCACTTTCCCTCCGGACCGAGCTGTGCCTGCTGTGCGCCCAAAATCACACACACACACACACACACACACACACACACACACACACACAGCATACCTCCCGACGCATGTCTGGATCGTCACACTGAGACCAACAGGCAGACAAACACTGTCATGTACTGTAGTCAGACAATGAACACTGCCATTCCTGAGACAACTCCACCAAAAACAAATAGATTGGAAACAAAGCAGACACCCCTGCACTCTTTTTCACAGTTGCTCCAGTCCCCGACACATCATTTATTCTCTCTTTCAAGCTGACCACTGAGCAGCTGTTATGAGTAACGCTACATAGCACCGAGCTGCTGGCTGCAAGAAAAAAAAAAAAAAAAAAAAAAAAAGCAGCGCTGATTTGCTGAATGAACAGATGACTAATTAAAAACACAGTAAAGTGTGGGTAATTAATGAGTCCATTAGGTCTAGGTAATCTCAGGGATCCAGTATTAACAAACTGTGAGAAGGCTGGGGTGGAGGTGATTAACAGTGCGGCTGCATTGGCTCTAATTAACTACACAACCACAGTCACATCCAGAGTCAGCGAGCATATGTCAGTGTGTTTTTTGGGGTGGTTTTTTTTCTTTGGATCTCACAGCAGAATAAGATGGCACAGGCTACATGTGAGAACTACAATGCGATGCAAGAATGCATCTTTCAAGCTCACGAACGTGTGTGACAGAAAAACAAAGTGGAATCGGTGTGATGTAACACAAATCTCTGGTGTCTCTCAACCAACCGGGCGATTCTTTGTAACACATGACAGCTGAAAAAGGGGAGCCAAACTCACTTTTTCCACACAATTCGTGGAAGGTAAACACGCTCTAGCCCCTCATAATAGGCCTTTATAACGGCTGCATTTGTAAGACAGATAACTAAACAAATAATTCAGCTGATATTTTATATATCGCTGGCGATGAATGACTGATTTTAGGAGATTAAGATGGACCACGGAACAAAACCCAGGATGGTGTGTTCTGCCCGAGAGATCCGTCAGCGTGTGCTCCTGCATTCATTCCCCCGTGGAGGTGGTTTTATCTTATCACAACCATCTGCCGGGTCTGCTCCTGTTTTGTCTGTAGAGATTGGAAATAAGATAACGTGGGCCAAAAACACTTCACAGTGTTAAGGAGTCTGCCTCCTGCTGCCTGGAGAGCTGCTTTCATCTCTGCAGCTCATTATACAGAACTTCTCTGGCTCAGGAGCCAGGTATGATGCAAAGACAGTGGGTAGGAGACTTAATAAGTTCCGTTTGTTTACCTTACGTCAGTGTGTGTGTGTGTGTGTGTGTGTGTGTGTGTGTGTGTGTGTGTGCATGCATAAGCCTGTTGTCCAGTGTCTACGTACCCTTTCAGAAATTGTAGAAATTCCACTTCATGTTATCTGAACAGAGGAGCAGCTCGGCCCAAAGTTTTACTCTTTTCTGGGTAACTGAGACACGGGGAATTACATTATTAGTTGAAACTCAGCAGAGTTTCCGTTTTTGTAAGTACATCTTATTTTGAGTTTCAAATTGAAGAACAATAAAAGATCTGGGAACTTTCTGGTGTTTATCTTAGATCATTAAAAATGGCTGGAAATCAAACTGTTAGCAAAGTCTAAGTGTGATTCCCAGATGAGGACTGCAAGGACTATGTGTCAGGAGACTTTGTCATGATTGGGATTACTCATCATTTATTCTGTTGCAGCATTAGATCAGAAATTCGAGTTAAACGAGTTAAGGAACAATGTAGTTGTCACTTTAGGTGATACTTTTCTTTGGAGGTCCTAAGAAATGTTTGCATAGCAGTGAACTACACTCTTTCTGTAACATCTCAGCTATTGTATTAATTATTGCACATTTGACATTTAATCGTGTGATTCATGCAGATAATGTTCATGACTAACCTACAGCAGTAGAACCCAGAAAATCTGGTTTTGAAATACATCTTTTCAGTCACTCGTAGTCTTAGAGACTCGTGCATAATGAGAAGCTCGTTTGGAATTTTTATTCTCCAGTTTTCTGGTTAGACATTTCTTTTCATTTCTTTTTTTAGCAGCATATTCTGAGCTGTCTGTCCCAAAATAAACTTGTTTATTCTTGCACCCGCAAACACAACTTTTGGAGGCTTCAGGACATTAAACCGGGGTAAATACCTGCTTCTCTTCAGTGTTTTACTGCAGAAGCCTATAAAAAAAAAAAAAACTGTACACACATTTGAGCTGCTGCAGAGCATCCAGGATAGAACAACAATACCTGCAGAGATGATGCAGGATAAACTTTCATTAACCTCCATGAGCTTGACTTGAAATTTTTTCATGTACACATGAGCACAAAGTACACATGAATGTATGCACATGCATGTCATCTACCAACTCCCCCCATGGGAGAGACACGGAGTGTCAGTCTACGAGGCTGTCAGTGCCTGCTCACTGACAGCCTATAAGTTCCCCTGGTTCCCTTTTGGAATAACAACCAGCCCCTTATTGAATAACCTCTGTTTCACCTAACCCCTCAGCGCGCCCCTTGTCTCCCTCCAAAAAACCAAACCTAAGCTTAATATGAGCCCGGTTAGCCCCGTTATTGATAAATCCACGTTCCTTACCCCAGCCGCTACAAATTACCATATTATAGGGCTTACAGGTATTAGTTTTGGGAGGCCCTGACCCAAATCAAACGAGGGATACCTGAATTGCTTTTGTCTGTCTTGACAGGCAGTGATGGAGACGCTGGCTGGAGTCAGGAAAATAGATATGGGGAGGACCAAACAGAGAGGTGGGGGTGGCGTCATCTGTAGTCACAACTGATCAATCTCAGAAGATTGTTGCAAGAGGGACTACAGGCCTGACTGACCGCTCTTCACCAGCTGTATTCATAATACTGTTAACTAGATAGTGTTACTGTGGCTAGACCTGCACTGACACAACTGCCATATGATTACATTTGAGGATTTACTCCTACAAACTTTACTTTACAGAGCAAACCCCATCTACTGGTGACCCCCCTGGTACTGTACATGGCAAAAAGTATTTTCTGATTTAATTGTCAACAGGTAGCATTCTGATAAGGTAAGAAATCAGCTGTAAGTTTTCAAAATAAATCATTTTGATTCGCTTTTTGTTTACAATTCATCAAAAAAACATGAATGATTTAGAAAATACTGAAGGAAAAAAAAGTACATGTTCACTGGAGAAAAAAAGCTTTTTCCTTTTTGATTTCACACAGCCAGCAGTGTTCATGGCAGCAGGGCATCTCCACCTTGAGTACACGCTTGTATAACTCAATCCACCGTACGACCTGGCTGCAGTTACATCACCCGAGGCTGAAGACTGAGGTCGGAGTGGTGAGTCTGGCAAAATAAGGAATCGGTGGAACCATCATTTCTCGACTATCAACACCTCCATCTCCCACAGAGGGATGGCGGGCAGAGGGGAAGTGAACGGTAAATACTTGTAGAAGATGAGAGACAGATGGTCGGGCTACTGCAGGGGCCGAACAGACTGATATACTCTCAGCTATCATCTGTTCACTACGGCAAAGCCATCTTTAAGATGAAGCGTCTCTCACGCTCCAACACTGTGTGCATTAGGATTACTGCACTCCTACAATCAGTTTAGCTTAGCATAAACAGGGAAGCAGGGGAAGCTAGACTGGTTAAGTGTGAAGTTAAAAAAAAAATACATCTACCAGAACCTGTACTGCTCCAAAATTAAGATGATGGATTTTGTTGGTTTAATCTTTGCACAAATATAAATGTGAAAAGCTGGGAGGGGAGTCACATGCTGCTGTTTGCAAAGAAATCATGTTACTTCCTGTAAAAGCACAACCTAAGGTGTTTATATTTCTTGACAACATGGAACAGGTAATATATTCTCGTAGACAAGGTGTAGGTACACATAGTTTTGGACTTTGGAAAGAACCAGGCTAGCTGTTTCCCCCTGCTTCCACTCTTTATGCTAGGCTAGGATAATCCCCCCCATCCCCAAGCAAGAAGGCATATTTATCAAAAATCTGTTCTATTGTTTGCTGTCCATTTAATGGTACCAGGATGATTTGCTGAAATGCATGTCTTCTCTGAAGGTGCTTGGCTGTTGGAAAGTAGGGTCACACGGTAAAAAGTTGTACCTATCACATTATCTAAACGCTCATACATCTCATATCTCGCATGCAGGCGTCAGTGGCCTCCCAAACATGCATTGCTAGTATGCAAAAGCATAAATTAAATGTCCATCTGTGTCAACTTTCAATATTTTTTCCCTGCAAAAGCAGCCGATAAAGACGGAAAGGAGCAGGGAAGCAGACTGACGGCTGGAGCAGAGGGAAATAAACATGAAAGATTAGGATAGAAAAAAGCGAAAGACTCGAGCAGACGTTAAAACAAGAGATAGGGCCGATGAGGAGGCAAAGGAGCGGAGGAAGAGAAGAGTGGGGTTTGCTCGCATCGCAACCGTGAAAGTCCCAACCAGCCCTCAGACAGCTCGGACACCACGCGTCCACTCACTGCGTTATCCAAGAACGATCTTGACAGTGTTGATATTTTACAGCTTGTTTTAACCCAGAATATGTGCGCCTCCTCTGCTGCACACATATTCCTGCAGTCCACACAGCAGGCCGAGGGGTCAGAGGGCAACAGGTAGGAATGCAGCACCATGGGAGCGAACATAATGAAGTCATCACACTCAGTGGCTGTAGAATAATGGGGTCATCACTGCAGTCATCTTGCCTATTTGGAAGGCATTCACTGTCAAGTTCAATAATGTCCTGTTGCGTTGTTTTGACGATTTGTCACTATCATGTTTTGGTTTGGTAGTGTTTCATTATTTCTTCACATAAACAGAGACAGAATAATCTTCCCTTCAACATCTTCTGCTCCAAATACCCTTCGGGCCAGGCCACACCAGCGTTAGAATGGGCAAAGTTTGCATCGAAATACATTCATTCCAATTCACCTGCTATGATTGGTGGGTTCACTTGCAGGGGCGAAGTAAATCCTGACAAACGTTTTACATTAACCACATTTTTTTAGTCCAAAAAAGAGGAAGCTATTATGAGTTCTTAGTGTGCGTCCCTTTGAGTATAAAGTGCGCCACAAATGAGATATGGTTTGAGACAGAAGTCGATGGTACACACCATCTTTTGACTAAACTGGATGTAACTTATTGTCCCTGGAGCAACTGAGCTGATAAGCTTGAACTAATAGCAAAGTGTGTTAGTTTGGAGAGCTTTTCTTCCATGTAATAAAACATCTCTATTAAATGAAATTACACTACTCCCAAAAAGTTAGGGATATTCGATTTTCAGGTGAAATTTATGGAAAATGTAAAAAGGGAACAGAGAACAGCAACTTGTGCAGAAAGTACTGAAACACTGAACAGTTGGACATGTGCATTCAAAAGTTTGGAGAAGGTCACATTAAGTTCACCTGGAAAGGTTAGAATGCATTTTAGGTTCATCCTGAGATTTCACCCGAAAGCTGAATATCCCTGACTTTTTGTGCGTAGTGTATGTGCAACACAGAAACGTCCCAGCAAACTGGCAACCCTTTTTTTTTTTTGCTCTAAGGCAATGATTCTATAATGCTGCTCAGTGCAGAGATAATAGAATATAGAATAGCTATTGTTGCCTGCTGCTAGCATGTCTTGGCTGGCTTGTGGTTAACTCACCAGATTTCAAATCTACTGTCTTTTCATTAAACTGTGTTTCATTCCTTCCTAACAGAACGTTAGTCATTCGAGTTAACTGCTCGCCCACTAACAGCTGGCAAGCTTTTCGCTTAGATAGCCTCTTTCCCCACTTTCAAAAAACTCTGAAAGGTACAATCCAAAGAACAAAATGCCGCAGCAAAGAAGGGAAAATAGAAGCATGAGGAAATATTGGGGCTGACTAGTGCTAGCCCAGTTGGCCAGTGGTTAGCTGTGGGCAGTCAATATGTTGCTGGTATCTACAATCAAACACTTAGCTTACAGTACAATGCATGCTCACAACAATCAAAAAGTGTGACATGCATAATGATGGTCGGGAGGTCAACGTCAGCCGCTCCACTGCTATTCAAACACCCATTGACAGTTTATGGAGCGACCGTTTCCTTTGTGGTGACGTCGCCCTGACTCAGGCCTCTGATGACTCAGCATCCAATGTGAAGGTCTCATTAATTTAGGCCACTTAAGGTGATTTTCCAGTTAGGCTTGTTTTCTAATGAGGCAGGGCAGGGCAATTAGATGATTAGGGTTATGGCAGCACTGTGCTTTTTTAGGCATACAGGAGTGGACAGAATCTTACCCACTGTCTAAACTGTAAAGAGTCATTAGACAAATAGATGACAACAAACCGAAACAGAGTCAAGAGCTCCGCACTTAAAGGGACGGTTAATTTTTGTATTTCTACAAAGCTCTGTTTCACCAAACGTGTGGCCACAATCATCAGTTTAATGATACTTGAAGCTAATAAGGTGGCACAAAAACCTGTCAAATATGAACTGACTCCTCATTGAAACTGTCGAAAGGAAGCGAAGAGTGACTGAGGAATTCCAGCGGGCTCCAAAAGGGGAGGAAAAACAAAAAAAAAAAAAAGACTTGTGAAACAACAGAAAAGTAGCAGCAGGTTTCCTCTCAGTGTCTTAGCAACCTATATTTGTTACTCTCCCTGTGTAAACCTCATTTCTGTGGTCAGTACGACCAATCACCTTGCAGCCTGCTCTCACTTTTCAGCACCTTGCACGCATGTCTAGACCCATAAGGTGTTAGCAATGGGTTCAGTGAGTGTGTGTGTGCCTCTAGCCAATGATTCATCTTGCCATTATTCTACCACATGGAAACATGGTGCTGAAAGGCACTGGCTGGGTCTCGGCTGACAAGTCGACCCCGCGGTGTTGCACTGAGGCTGACCCTGCAGCCACTTGTGTGAATCCCGGGGGAATAGCAATTTGAATTTGATTCAAGTCCACATCTCATCAGCACATCACATATTCTATATGTTCCAATGTTGACGTGATTGATGGACAAAACATACAGGATGCTGAAGTTCCCCACCAACCAGTACTTTCATAAAAAGACCCGCCGTGTGTTTTTGAGATCAAATTTTATGTAATTTTTTTTTTGCATAGAATATGCAATATAATAGGATAGTATCTGCAATTCTGGAAATATTTGCAAATTTGCTTCCATTTCCAAATTTTGTAGATTTGGCAGAACCTTGAGAGATTTATTTGCCAGGTGCATAAAAGAAGGCGGGCAGGAGGAGCAGATGCAACTGTCTGTGTGATCATGCATGCTCAACACTAGCTGATTTTATAGCAGTTACAGTGCTGACAATCACTATGACAACAGTACCAATAACCAACAACAGAGCAACTGAACATAATTACAGACCTATACACAGGAAGCACACCGAGGTGCTCTACATATCATAAGACAAGGTGCAGGATCCTTACACACAGAGGTTCGGTTATTTTTGTTTCACAGTTTGTTAAGGAGTGAAATACAGGTAAGAGCGAATGACCTGTGCGCCAGTTTGGTTCCCTATTCTGTCTGACTGATAGTAACGGCTCGTTTATGATAAATAGGAGATGTGATAGATCCTGTCACCTAATCACCTCAAAGTCATGCAATTTTGCTGTTGACCAGAAATCTTACTGGGCATCCTATCATATGCAGCTTGTTTTTATTATTCACTGACAATATAAAAAATGCCAGGCAGTGGAGCAAAAACTTTAATGGTTATCCACAAAGGAAAACTTTAGACACTGCAGACCTTTCTGATAAATAAAATCTGTGTTATACCCTGCCATGACAGTTTAGCATCTATTATTGTTTCTAAGTATTTGTATTATCTATCACTTCAATGCCCCCAATATAGATAGCTATTTGTTGATTGGTGTCAAAATTCCTAAAATTGAAGATGATTTCTTTGGGTTTCCCAGTGTTCAAATGAAGAAAACTGGACAAGGAACAACCAACAAACTGGTTTCATCATCATCTTTAACCAATTTTTATCGTAACATGATCAGTCGTGCTGCTTCTGCAATAGACATTTATGGACACGCTGTGATCGGTCAGTCAGAAAAGACTTGACCCAGCTGATGAGGTTACTAGTTACTTCAATAGTCTCTCCACAGAGTACAAGTAAGTAACACACTACAATGTATTTTCAGTAGCTGAGTAAGTATTTTCTAGGGCAAAGGAGTGTAGTTTGCCTTGGCTGGGTGGCGCAGTCAAACACCATAACACAGTCCTGCCCCTGATAGCCCGGACGGAGTCATTTTGTCTCACTGTTACCGTCACAGAAAATTCAGGTAAGGGATTTACTAAACAAAATAGTGTCTGAGAATGAGACTGAGGGAAAGAAAAAGAGAGTGAAAGAAACATTACGAGACCTCTCCCTATGTTTACCTTTGCAATTTTGTCCAATTTGTCTAAATTGCTTTGCTGACCTCTAAGAAAAAAAGCATATGCTTAATGTCAAAAAGCAGCAAAATATGACTGATCACCTTCATTTTGTCCATTTGGCTCCTTGGCGCAAGACTCTAAATTGTGTATTCTTTCCATGGCGCCAAACCACCCGCCCTGCATTTAATTAATTTCCTCTTATTTATATGGCTAAAACTTTACAGCAGTTTTTCTTTAGGTAACGTAGACTTTCCTGTCTTTGGAAGACCCAGACTGTTGGAGCTTTTGGTTAATCATCATTTACGGTCACTTAAATTATCTCATTTTGTCCGCCACAGTTTTTGTCACTGCTGAATTGAAGGATTTTGTTTGGCATGAAAAAAAGTGAGGCAGAAATTAATTTGTCAGGATCAGATTGTTAGAAGATGAAATTACTGCCATCAGGACCAATCGGAGAGTAATGTCGGTGAACGTTCCTCATGGCAGGGTAATGAGCAAAATGGCTTTTATACCGCATGCAGGAGGGCAAAGATCTAGCCCAATTTCCTTGTTGATTTGGCTTCCCATGTATCATTGCTTAGCAGGCCTACTGCAGGAAAGCTAAGGCAGGACAGAGAAAGAAAAAAAAAAAATATCACCACTATCAAGGGCCTTTCTAAAAGGTAGCATTCACGTTTGAAGCGCTGCGTCAAGAGTACGGGTCGCAGATACAATCTTAATGTAATCCGCTAATTTGGAAAAGCAATTACAACACAAATGACCGAGTCACATTTACTTTATTTAGAGATGAGAAGTGGCCCGAGTGAAACCCCTGAACATGTACTCTCTTTAACACAGCATGGCAGCTTCAGGTTTTAATGCATACAGCAAAAACCGCATTCCTGTCTCCTTTTCCCTTCGTTCTGGCCAAAAGGTAGAACATGTTTTCTTTCTCTCCTTCATATTTAATACAGCTCCGAACTTGTTTACCTGAAGGCCCGGGCCTTTCCCGTAAGTGAGGCGTCAATCCATCATCTCCATGGTGGGTAACCAGACCAGGCCTGTTTCCACTGGGGTGGAAGCCCCTGTGTGGAGGGACCTGGGTGGGCATGGAGTGCAGGAGTAGAGGCTGTGGGGGGGGGGGTTCTGAGAGTACATCTGTATGGCTGGGGGAAGGAGAGCTGGGGACCAAGCTGCGAGCTGTCACGTGATGAGGGAAGAAAGGCACCAAATGAGCAATGGCCATTCCACGACATTAAGTTAGCATGTGTGGATAAAACGCCCGATGATGCAACGACAGCACCAAAAGGATGTCTGGCAGTGAGTTATATTTGGGGCTTATTTCAATAAGACATGCTTGTTCAAGTTTTGTTTGGAAGGATTTGCAAGATAAATGACTTTCTATCTCAGCAGAAGGGCATGTAGACAGTCTGGTCCAGGCTCTGAAGCTCAGTACAAAAAAACAACTATTGACTATTTAATGCACATGAGCCCTGTCCCCATTTCGCCTACGCGCTAATTCTAAGCATACTTGAGTGTGTGTTCAAACTAGAAAATTAAGTATACTGAAAAGTGCATGTGTGCTTGAGAGTGCTGTTGATGTATAGTCCGTTCTGACAATGCGTCGCACAAACGGGAGCCACTGAAAGCAGCAAAACATTAGAATTACATGCAAATAGTGGTGAGACATATCTCTAAAGATCCAAAAAAAATTAAATCAACACCCAAACATTCTCTTGTTAAATTGTAAAGGTTGTCTCTGCTTGTAAAGGAGATTTTTTAATCTGAGTGAGACTTTTTCCCAGTTAAATAAATGGTATCAATAAAAAATACAGTTAATTTCAGTGTGCTGCTGGTATCCATACTGCACACATGTAGTATGTAGTATGACTAAGCTGTGCTCAACAGCAAACCTTTAAAAATAGTCTGATGATGTGGCATTCATCAAATCAATTGACTTTTTTTGATTCACTTGTGACAGGGAAAAATGTGACGAGCTTAAATGACTGGTGTAGATTTTCCCCCTGAAACTGAATACTGAGCAAAGAGAGAATGCAAGACACACAAACACAAGCAGAGCACTTTAGATCCAGTCAGAGGAGCAATTAACGGTGGAGTCAGAATCTGCTTTACCCGTCTGTCTGTCTATCTGTCTGTCTGTCTGTGTCAGTGTGTGACAGGAGGCAGAAACGAGCACCACACGCAAAGGAACATGTGATCGCTGCCCCAGCTGTGCCTCCAGCCCTGTATTATTCCAGAGACCCAACCTGAAATAGCACCACTGTGGCAGTTCATTTATTATAGCCAGGCCTCCTGTTTCTGTCTGTGTGCGAGTGTGACACACACGTAGGAGGAGGTGTTTCCCGCCCCTTTAAATACGAGCGTCAGGATTCCCTGTTCTATTTTGGGCTTTGCTCTGACCTGTGCTCTGCGCCCGGACTCTGCTTTTAATTTTCGTTTTTTTTTGTCCCGCGAGCAGATCCTCTCGTGAGCCACAGATTCTTGCTGAATGAGAGCGTTGGCTCGTTCGTAAGTCATCTCTCAGTGGCACGGATCATCTGGGTTGCCTGCAAGTGTTTCACAGCACAGGCGGACCTCAAGCAAAGACCAACTCCGCTAACATCACCTCAGTACTTTGTGATGGAATTTTAGTGGAAAGACTATGTTTTAGTCATCTGCTGCTTAAATTGGTTCTGAGGAAACCCCTGCCCCTTGAAACTCTCCACTCATTCTACTTGATTACTGATGCAGCAGTTTCAGTTTGTAGTTGATCCAGAACAGCTTAATGTGAGCAGGGAACAGCCCCTTCTGCAAAATAAACATATTGTCCTTAATAAAAGAGGAAATGAAACATGTTCAACGTTGCATTTGCAACATCTACGATGTATCATTATCAACAGTTTAACCTTTTGGTAAATGCTCTCGTTTGCTTTCTTGCAGAGAATTAGATGAAGAGATCAGATTGAAGATGTGGATTAAACAAATGAGATGCAGCAGATTTCAGACTTAGCCTGGCCAGTTGTTTCCCCATTTTCCAGTCTTAATGCTAAGCTAAGCTAACTGGCCTCTGGCTGTAGCTACCTATTGAGTGGACAGACATGTGAGCGGTATCAATGGAAGCATATTTCCTAAATGTTGAATGATTTCTTTTGATGATAACTTATTGACACGTGGTGTAAATGTATGTAGAATCCCACCCCCCCATACCACTTTTTGCGGCAGCCACTAGTGATTAATGTATTTATTATCATGTCGATGAATTGATTCATTGTTGACCACAGAACAAAGGGAAAATGGCCATTCGTTTCCCAGAGCCCAAGGAGACATCATCACATAGCTTGTGTTGTCTGGCCAACAGTCTGAAACACTAAATAATTCAATTTACATTAATATGAAACAGAGAGAAGCAGCAAATCTTCACATCTGACGAGCTGGAAACTTTTCATTTCTGCTTAATAAGTGACCAAAACAATTCACAGTTATTAATTGCTTAACAGACTAAGCATGCGATATTTTAAACACATCGCTGTTTGCTTTCCAAAATGTGTACATGTGTGTATTCCACGAGGAGACAGAGAATACTACACACCCCTGCAGCCCACCCTCTCTCTCTCTCTCTCTCTCTCTCTCTCTCTCTCTCTCTCCGTGTCTGTCTGAGAGTCCCTGCAGGCCCGTGGCTTAAGCGTTCCAGTGATTTGTTTAATGAAGTGCCAAAGTGCAGTTGGTCATGCTTCCTCTCAGCACAGATACACAGTGACACACGAGATATGCTTGGGTTCATCTCAGGAAGGCCTGGATTGTGTGGAACCACCGCGGGAATAACAACCCGATTCCCAGCAAAAATATTTACAGCGCAACTGCCCTGAGTTCGCAGAAAGCGTAATTATCCATATTGATGAAGAGCTGGCGGTGCGATGCATCATCCCGGTGGCAACAGGTTTGTGTAACATCCAAGGCGAAAAAGAAAATATCCAAATGTACATTTGTTTGCTTTTCTGGCAAGGAAACGTGGATGGTCACACACACACACACACACACACACACACACACACAGGCTACACTACACAGGACAGTTTGTGAAAGTTTGTCCCTGTTGTTGATCTTTTTTTTCTTAACTGGCGTTCTTTTATGACTCCCATATTGTGTGATAAATCACAGCATCAGACTGGGGACAGTTTCATGACATCATTCACGCTACATTTCCAAACGTGAGCCAGTTTTTGATTAGGGCTGTAAATCTCCTTCACCTCTTCTGTCTACCACTCACTCTCTCTCTCTCTCTCTCTCTCTCTCTCACACACACACACACACACACACACTGAAATGTTCATCGAAGTAAAGCTTTAATATTGTACTCTGTCTATTCAGATCCATACGTAACCGTTCCCTTAAGGGGTGCAGCCTGTGCTCCTTGTTCTTTTTTCTGAGATCCCTCTTTGTTACATGCTTTACCTGCACGACCACATTGAGACCCACTGACACGCCGCGTTTGCTGACAAAGGCGTGACTTGTTAGTTCGTTAGCGTTGAAAAGCGCACGGCGACAAACGAGAATTAGAAAAGTTATGTACTTTTTTTTGTTCGCTTCCAGTAGGTCTTCGCTGCCATTAAGTATGCAAACTGGCTGTCGTAGCGGAACACTTGAGTGTAGTAAAGTAAGCCGGGATGTGTTTTAATGGTAATGAACTCATAATTTACATTTGTACATGGAATGCTTTATTTCTTCTGTCAGGAGTTGCATCAAAGACTCAAATTGAATACAACATTGCGTTGGGATTATTGCTTTTTAAATGTGCCGTGGTCCTCCGTCAGTCTTGGCAACTATCGTTTGATAGCCGAAATCTGTACGCGCAATGACCCTTGATTATGTGGCCCACTCAAGTGCCCACGAGCTGCAGCTTGATAGACACTCACAAAGCAAGCGATGTCCACTCATACATAAATATCCATGAGTCTTCGGGGTTTTATACATGTATGTATGAATTCTGCTCTTTGGCTGAACCGAAACATCTCAACACAAAAGTTACATTTCCCTAAAGGCATCGATAATTGCATTTCATTCTTCCTGCTTTAAAGTCCAATTGCCGTAGTGTTATGCAAGTGATTTTAGATTACACTGATTATAATAAATGATAACAGACAATCTGTGGTGAAAATAACTGCACACAGAAAAACTCAAAAAATTAATTGGTCCATTAAGAAAAGATATTTGAGAACAGTGAGTCTTAAGTCAAGCCAGTGTTTTCTTTCCAGGCCGCCAGTGTAACCAACCACTCAAACCAAAATACATCACAACCAACAGCCAAAACCGATCGCTTAGGTCACCTCTTGGATGTGGAGCTTTTGTATCCAAGCGTACCAGACAGAGAAATTGAATTAAGTCTGTAACAAAACTTCATGGTTTCCTTGTGTCCGAAAGCACTGTTGTTTCATAACTGGGTTATTATTTCCACACCGTCGCGTTCTCAGCAGCGCTTGAGGGGAGGCTTTATTCATCGAAAAAGAGAGCGAGCGGCGGCTGCTGACACCGTGGCGTTAGAGGATACAGCGCTATGAAATCATTTCGTCATTACACTGTCAAGGAGTGTGGAATTTTCCTGTCACTTTCATGTCGGAGGAGCGAGGGACAACGGAGGAGGAGGAATTAACGCGCAGCCCACATGAGACACTGATGTTGGGTTAAAAATGCTGCCAAACGGCTAAAAATGTGCACTCGCCACAACATGGCCACAGCCATACGTTTGTGCACAGAATACATTTACAGTCCTCTCGCTGTAACATTCATTAAAAGTTTCCCTAATGTTAGGAAAATGACTGTGAAACTTATAATTCATCTAATTATGGTTATGCCTCCATATTACCCCTGCCCTGTTTTCTCCCTCTCTCATTACTCTTACAAAAACACATAAATCAGAAAAGTATACACCGTGGCCCTGCAACACAATGCACTGGGGGATACCCCTTAACTATCCTAACACGTCTCAAATTCAAATTTCTACTGACATTCCAGTTCCCCAATCCTCAGCTCGGGTGTCAGAAAATAACAGCGAGGAACTCTCGCCGCGCTCTCCCCTGCATTATTCCCGGTTTAAAAGGTAAACAGAGCGAGGAGCAGGTGGTTATGGGGGATTTTTGCAGAGACTTCGATGTAATGTCTGGTGGCAATTAGGTGTAATACAGGATGTCAAAGCCCACAGCCGCTAGCCTCAGATATCTGCTGCCTAATGTTAGCTTTACAGATTCACTCTGGCATATAGCTTTGACTGCGCAGCCCAGGGCCAAATTAGTGAACGCTATTACCTCCTTTCCCTCTGTGGCAAAGGGCACAGCAAAGTGGAAGAAAAAAAAAAAAAAAAGGTAAAGCATACTGAGAGAAAGTCTTGCATGACTTGAAGAAATGTAGACACTGCCTGATTTAGATTAAGCGCTGGATATATCTTGTTTTTGGTACAGCGAGAGAGTTTTCTTTGTCATACCTCGGATGCATACTCAGGAATTAGTCATTGTTGTGAACAAAAACATACCTCCGTGCATTGTGGATTGAAGTGTCTCTCCAAGGCGTTATCCTAAGGCCAGCGGGCCGAGCGCTGGGCAGCGAGTAGATCTCCAGCGAAGGGAGTGGCATTGCTTGCGCAGTAACCAGATCTGCGATATCCTTAGGAAGGGCACAACAGTCCAGGCCGGTTGAATGCAACACAGATGGAGAAGGGTGGAATGCGCAGCCCGACCGTCCTTGGGAAGTGCAGAGGTGGGCAACAAAGTGCTGAGTGGGAAGAAGAGAATACATGTTGGGATATAGTACAGAGGAAGTCCAAAAAGTATGTTCTGATGGCGCAGGTCAGCTTATTATTGGACTGGTTAGATTGGTTGGATGTTTTCTGAACAGATGGTGGCTAATGTGGTGTCCTTTTAAATGCAGACCAGTGTCCCAGTGTATGAGTGATGTCCGTAAAGGACAATTTAATATGGTGAGTGAGTCTACTGGGACGTCCTAATATAAAAAATAAAATATTCATCAATTATGAGTATTAATTAATAGTATGATCACACATTTTGTATGTGACATTACTTTTTTTTTAATTAATTAGTTCTTATACAATCACAGAACCTCAAAACACATAAAGAAACCTTTGTTTGTCACACTTCCTTTAGTCTGTTTTATTTTGTTGGCGTGTTTGTGCACAGCCAACACTACACAACATGAGGATTTTGTACTGTAAATCTATTACTATCATCAAAAGCGGGTGTCCTTGAACATTTAGCCTTAAAATTCAAGTGAAAGTGCAGCTCCAAGCGTGCAGAGCTGCATGACTCACGCTGAAACACAGCGTGCATGCTCACCAAACCTTCCCTGTATAAATAAAGGGTCTTAAGAAAAAATCAACTATGCAAGCAATGAATCATACATAAATTCTCCTCGACTGCCTCTAACTACACTCTATCATTTTGCGATATAAATAGTTAGACCACAATTTTCATCAATTTCCATAGATTCTAAACTAAAGGTCGAAAAGAAAGCAGTCGAGCTCAAAGGCTTCTGCCACACAGGAAGTGATGTAACATTAAATCTGACAGGCCAGCAGCGGTCACCCTGTGATCCACAGCTTCGCTCCATTCAGTTTCTTTCGCAAACCTCACAGAATTAAGGATGGAATAGTGAGGGGATCCATACACACACTTATTTTGTAAAATAACACATTATGACGCTTCAGTGGCGGCAGTGCATCATCTCTTTATGAAAAAAACACTATTCACAAATACAACTCTACGTGTGTGCGTTTCACTGGAGCTTGTTTTCTTTTTGCTTCCAGTGGCTATCGTGTTACATCTGTGCAGCGACCCTTAGTGCGCGTTAAGAAGGAACATGTTCAAAAAGTTGTCAGATAGCCAACAGCGCATTTCATGTTTGCCACATTTAGCAGATGCATTCACAGAAGCAGGACCTGCTGTAATAAAGCAGTGAGCTCGAATTTAGCGTTACAAGTTTCAAGCACACGCTTGCAGCCAAGCAGATGCTGTCACTTACATTGTTAAATCACAGGCCAATAATAAGCAGTGCCAGTGGGTTAAACTCTCAAGGCCCTGATAGCAGAAGTAACATACCATTCCTACTAATCATATCAGACAGATACCTGCAGGGACATTTTTTTTTTATTAAAGCCAAGTTTTTTCCATAAATCTTTTTTTCCTGAACATAAAGGATCCCACACAGGATTTGGTTGGAACTGTTTGAAGGGAAGTACGAGGCACCTTATCATTGCTAAGAAAATGATTTATTCTTTCCAGTCTTACTTAAAATACCAATGCTTTGTTTTTGGCCACAGCAGGAACCTATTTTCAGGAAAAAAAAACTACACTACCTGCACAGGACCAAATGGCAGACAGACAAAGTTAGGTCATGTGGGTCTACAACCCAGACTAGGCTGAACGCAGTCTGAACACCTTGTAGACCTGAAGTACCCAAAACCCCCAAATATGTGGTCACAGGATAGAAAAGAGGAGAAAGTGCCACTCAAAATTAGGTAAATTTTTCAGACTTTCTTCCCTTCTTTGCCTTTTTTCTTTGATATGCTGAATACTTGTAGCTCTCCGGGAATCGAAAAGTACTAAAATTGAACAATATGAGAAAGAATACGCATAATAGATCTATGATTTGTTGCAAGAAGACATAGCTTTGTTTTAAGGGGCCAAAACAACCCATAAACATGGTTGGAAAGCTGTGAGATATGCAATCTTATCTAAACCTATACCTGCATGTATGTAATATCTTTCTCAGTCTAACCCCATTGACCTTTGGATGCAAGAGGGATCACACAGGACCTAAGTGCCATTCCCTGCATTTATGCTCTCAAATTATCTCCAGAAACCTTCACTGTTATACATTTATTGAATGACCTACATGTCATACAGACATTCGCAAAGCATGCAGACTAACTGTACACATACAGGCATGACTTCCACACAGATCCACACTGTCTGCATCTACTGGCTGGGCTTACAAAGGCTCCATAGCTCCAGACAGATGGCAATCTGATCTCAAATAAACACTGGTGTAAATCCATTCAGAGTCCAGCCAAAGAGCCACCAGCAGCACAACAAGGCCACTGAACCCAAACCCTCACGAGTTACAGCGCAAAATCAACCAAAACATCTGTGTGGCACTGGAAGGTAATGGAAAGACGTTTGGGGAGCGACCCAAACCGCAGAAGGAAGTTGCATGTCGATGTTCTCCCATACGTGAAAACGCCGGAGCGTTTGCCAGGTGTCAGCACCAATTGACGTGAACGCCGGCGGAGCGTGGCTCGATGGGTTTCACATGATCTGCCGCTCCCCTGAACCCGCCGCGTGAAAGTGATTCGACACACCGGCAGGTACGGTAGGAAGGCATCGGCGCAAACTCACGCGAGCCGCTGACTGTGTGCTCAGATGTCTGGTTGTTCTGCGTGTGTGTCTGTGTGATAAACTCTGATTACAGGTCACCTGTTCCCCATTGAATACCACCACACAATATTTACTTCTTACAGGCACAATTCATTATTGCAAACACATGCACTGCAGAAGGGGGTGTGCGTGTTTGTGTGTGTGTGTGTGTGTGTGTGTGTGAGTGGGGGTTTTATAGACTGAGGTGAAAGGATGGAGATGTCTCAGTCCACATGAACTGTTGTATGTTATCTGTTAGAATATAAGTATCATGGACAGATGCGAGCTTTAAGCAAGAATATAATATGGCTGTAAAATATGGCGGCAAGCTCAAACTGTATTTCTTCTCTTGATTCCAGCTATTCTGTCCTCCAGGAAATAAATGGCTGCATAAAGCTGCTGCTGCTGCCGTTGCAGCATGAAGGCCAGAAATAAAAACGTCTACTGGTGCTGAAGAGCACAAGACATTTTAGTTGGGCTAAGTTATATAGGTTACAATAATATTCCTTATGTAAAGAAGTGTCCCCTCGCCCCTAATCTGAATGCAGAAGGTGAATAAACTGCTTCTCTTAACAACATAAATAGGGGCCAAGCCCATGACAGTAATTCACAAGTTATAGTTTGCAAATAAAAAGCAATTTATTTCTTTTTCTTGTCTAAACCCTGTGCAAAATTGCTCTATGGAATTTAAAGGGATATTTATTACCCAAAGTTTCAGCTATGGAATTGCAGACCGTGGTTACTAGTTTAATTTTGACCTGAATGTACTTGCCGTAGTTGTGCAGTGAGTGATTATTCCATTATTTCAGATCAACCAGAAAACCTGCATGCTAGTCAGAACACTTTAGCTTCTTGTCCTGTCTGACATTATTCAAGCGAAGACGCCACATTACAAGATGTATTAATTAGTTTTATGAGTACAATTTATGGTTACTAATAGAAACAACAATGGGCACACCTACAAAAATGTAAAAATTAGCTAGAACTCTGAAACAAGGAATGTTGGGACATTTCCTCCACCGTCCACAGGAACCAAGGCCACTCTTGGCCTGGTCAGTCGTCATGTTCAGACCAGTGTCCAGTCAAAAACAAACAGAAACCAAATGAGTGAAGTCTGGAAGAGGACACTGTGGATGTTGGCACCGTTGTACGAACACATGCATGCTGGTGCTCACACATTTGCACACAGATACGTGGACACGTGAATGGCTGTCTACGTACATGGAAGAGTGACGACAGAGGAAGGAGGATCTAAGTTTACATCAGCTGGAGCCCGCAGAGGCGAGCCGTCCTGCAGCAGGTGTGAGGGGAGACGCTCACTATTTGTTTATCCTTTCATCACCCCTTTTATAGTGCTTTCCTCTAAAACAAGCTCTGAATGCCTTCACATAGACTCTGTCTGACCCCATCTTTGGTTCACTTCTGTCTTATATGAGTTCATGTACATCTGTGTATGTATTTTTTGGCCGAACGGTTGCGTCTACGTATAAAGTTTGAAATCCCATCAGCCCTTTAGGCATCCGTGGACTTATACGGTTCTTTTGTTCAAAGGAGCCATGAAATGTTATGGATTATAGATAGAGTATAGAACATTGACACCACTTCTGTATGTGTGGCAAGTGCCAAGCTGGCCAGGAGGAGAGGTTATGTCCAAAGTCCAAATATCCATCTAACTGTGTCTTCACACCAAAAGCGAAGTGAATTTGTCACGCTTTGCCGTAACGTCCAAAGTCAATGCAAAGATGCGAGTTGATGCCAGTGGAGGCGAGATTGCACCAGGTGACGGGAGAAACGCGACGTGAAATTCATGTGACGCACGAGTTGATATGATTGTACGAGAGTGAGAAATTGACTGCTGCTTCCCTGCTTGATGCACACACGTGAAGATGCAGAAATATGATATGTGGTTTTCACTAAACCAACAGGCACACTGTGTTACGAGTCATATTTCTTTACTTGCAGACAGAGCCCAGCTCGTGGTCCCCCCCCCCCCCCCCAGTTTAAATGGTCCCCGTTTCCCTGTTGCTAAGCTAAGCTAAGGCTACTGCTTACACACACCAACATGAGAGCGGTAAAGTATAAATCTTATCATCGAACTCTCTGTCTATTCTAATGTGTGTACACAGGCTACAGTAAAAACCAACAAGCTGGCCGAGACTCAAGACCCACACGATTTAAATATACCCCTCTAGTAAAATGGAGACAAATTGTATATTTTAACCTAAAAATGGAAACAAATTGTATGCTTTTTTTTCCCCCCCCTAAAACATGAGACAAATTGAGTGAAGGCAGAGCAGAGCAACTTTTACTGCTTTATTTCTGTAAAACATATGGAGAGTGCCATTAATGGGAGACCGCATCATGAAAATGGATGGAATAGAAAAGGGTTTCTATGCCCACTTGCCCGTGTCTGTATTACGAGACCAGACAGAGGGTATTTCAAATAAATACAGGATGCCACAGAAATGTACACTTCCCTCTAGAGGACCAGGGGCCGGGACTGAATCTGCACACCTAAACACTATATTCATTATGCCTTTGCCTCATAAAGTGATTACATTAGAGCTTGATGATTGGGACGAATTTGCTGCCAGGGAGAACTTTCCAAACAGAAATGGTTAGACTTAATGGATCGCTCGCTCTCTCTTTCTATTTTATCACTCTCAAACACCCAATTTCATTGTCAGTGTTGCTCTTTTACTGAAACACTCACTTTCCATCACTCTCTCTGTCTCCATTAACAAAGTGCCAGGGTGCAACGGTGCGCTAGCAAGCGCTACGGTATGACATCTGCCCAGGTGACACGTGGAAGGTCAAATAATGCCGTTTAAAAGAAAAATCACCCCTTGGATACTCTTATAATGTTAGTCCTTGTTAATCTGTGATGTTTAGAGTGTTCCAACAATTATTTTGTGATGAAGTGTTGTAATTTACAGTTCTGCTGTAGCCGTTTTCCATCACACTTGCCTTCGTCTACTCGCATTTAACCTTCATACATCTGGGTGAGAGAGCAGCTTTCAGCGCTAAATGAGTAGGTGGAGTGAGCTCAGGTCTGCTCGGTCTTACTGTATCATTTGTGCCCCGCATTTTAGCTCCAACACAATCCATTCACTCGGAAACTGTGAAGTTTTCGTTTTTAAACTGTCGGCAGCTTCGAGTTACAGTTGGTAAAGACACTCATTCGGTTTTATGCTTTCTTCTGCATTACTGTGCAACATTCAAGAAAAAAAAGGAGTCAGGAGCTGCAAAAGTGTGACAGGTGCACTATAAAATGTTCAAACAGACCGTAATACCATACTGCCTCTGCGATAGATCCATTTATATAAGCTCCAAAAAGTCCTGTATCAGAAATTTTAACCTCCAAAAACACTGATTGAAAACCATAAATTAACTAATTTTTTTCAAAAAATGAGGTTATCTTCTTTTCCAGTCTTCGCATCAACTTCTTTTTCTTTTCGCATCCCCTGCTGTTCTCCTCCAAAGGCTCCTGACAATAAGCAGGCCTCAGCTCTAATGGCTGTGAAGAACAGAACCCCCCCCCCCCCACATGTAAAACATGTAATCATCATTACACAACAGGGGTTGAGTTTTGAGGGGAACGATCTTGATGCACTTTCCAGCCACAAGAAACAATATTGGTTGGCTTGTTAATCAACTGATTGAATCTGCATTAAAACATACATGTGAGAGAGAATGATACCTGGTTTGCTTCAGTAACGGAAGGATGGACGGACAGACATGCTCTGTGTTCTTACGTGCATGTGTATGTGTGTGTGTGTGATCACTGCTACTGTTACAGGCATCGCTTGATGCTGACCTGCTGGGTGGTAAAACAGAGGAGAAAAGACATTTTTCATCTTGCTGCTAGCAACTTTTAACCAGGATTTCTTCTCTTACGAACTTATTTCAATGGGTTCATTATTTTTCTCCCAAGTTTGATGCAGTATTAGCACAAAACAGCACATCATGACATACCAGTCACTAGAAATGATTAAAAAACTGAATAAAAAGACAAACAATCTGTAAAAAATGTGTTGCTATTTATCCATCACATTGTTTTGGAGTGAGTTGTCAGGTTTTGGAGATATCTGCTGTGGAAATGAGGACGTAATCGTCCTTGGCTGAGCTGTAATGTTAGCAGTGTCAAAGTATCATGGGTAGTGTTTACATCCTTTAGTGCACAGAGGATGGGCAGTGGTCTGTGGATTGTCTTGAGTCACCGGGTTGTGATTCCTGGAAAGAGACATTGCTGTTGGGTTTTGTAAATGTACTTTTGTGGTGCTTTGAGCAGCACTAAGCAGAGTTCCATCCAGTTCCATTGTGTTCAAGAGAAGGCAGATCTCTGTAGCCAATATCTACAAAACTATCCAGACAAATAAATAGGATACATACTTTTTTTTTTAATGTCAGTGTGAACTGTCCCTTTAAGCTTCATCACAACTTTATGATTTGTTACCGTTGCTATCTTCAACAGCAGGCTACTACTGTACCTTTGCTTAACACAATTACACACAAATAAAATTCTGAAGTGCACATTCTCAAAGAAATTAAGGCTTCAGCAAGTGACGAACACAGCTGCTTTACCGGGGTTTGGATGAAAATGGAGTTAGATTTGATTGAAATAATGTGAGTCAAATGTGATTTGGCTAAAACGAAAGCACAATTATCTGTCCCTCGTGTTCCCACACTGTTTCTTTTTTCCAAAATCAAACAGAAGAAACCTTTCAGTCTTTGCACACAATCTGAAAACTCTTTAAAGTCGGGCTGAAACCCCCTACTCTGCACAAACATACACGACACACAAACCTGCAGCTGTTGGACTATCATCTGTGCCAACTATAAAGAGCTTGTTGTGTGGAGGCTAGTGATGGAGAGGGGCGGGGGTCTGGCCTGATGCTTGCTGTGACAACTCCTTTGTTTTTGCCTGACCCGCGTCCATCCCAGCATAGGGCAGATAAAGACGACTGGATGAAAAGACAGATTAGATTACAATTTGGTGCGTGGGTGCAGGGTGTCGGCTATTATGTCTCAAAAGTGTATCACACAACGATGACTTTGCTAGAAAGTTGCACTGGGTCATTATTTGTGGATGGCATGTACAGATTTTTGTAGAATTCTGCAACACATTTTGACCAGAAGTGCCACAACGAACAAGAGGGCCAACATTTTGATCTCTGATAAGGTGGTGGTGGGTGGTTGTCAAGACAACAAAGCTTGAAACTTGAGGGCAGAGTGAATGCTGTGCAGCTGGGGCTCTGCTGAATGACAGTGCCATCCCGCAGCAGGGATATATAAGGCCCTCTTTGTATACCACAGGTGTCTGCCTGCTAAAAATGCATGGACGGCCATGCCCACACATGCATGCATGCATGGAGATATGCATGCACACACACACACACACACACGCTCAGACAAAGCCTCCCACATACATCCTGCTGGAACTCCTGTTCAAATAGAGGGTGACAGTCAAAGTTACGACTTAGGCCAGCGAGGAATAAATTAAGATGTGGGAGAGGCAGATATTGAAGAATTTGCATGTTTGCACTTGATATTGTCCAGGTCGTGGGAGTCGCTTCAAGTTTTTAATCTTGACATCTTTAAGAGGAAGATGAGTGAATTCAATAAAAGATTAAAAACGGAAAGAAAGTAGGGCAAAAAAAAAAAAAAGTTGCTGACTCCATCATTCCACCACCGCAACCCTCCCAACCCCAGGAGCGAGTAGGTGGTTCTAGAAAAAAAACAAAAAAAAAAAAAAATAAATGTTTGCTGAAAAACTTTTTTGGCTTCCCTGTTTTTGCTCTACGGTCCTCATATCGAGCGTCGTTTTTGTTTTTCTCTAGCCGCGTGCCAGACCTGTCGCCACCCGCAGCCTTGAATGGCTTCTTTCATAGTCCAAGTGAGCTGACCAGGGAGGCTTTACTGTTGAATATGACTCCTCTCTGATGCGTCCTAACTTTTAAACACACCACCTAAGATATACTGCCCTCCTGTAAAAACCTCTCCTCCTGTCTACGTTCACCTTCGCCGCTTTATCCCTTATATCTCATGTCACATTGAATATGCACAAATTTGCAAACACACACCTACACACTCGCATTTCTTGCATCCCCCTTCAGACGTTCCTCCCTCCCCTCCATTTGTACACCTCAGGTTAGGAGGCACATTTACGGTTGCTGGTTCGCAGCCAGGACTGAAAAGGGCGTAGCATCCCTCTCCTCGGACAGGTTTGGATTTCAAACGGATGCCAGCACGGCCCTGGTGCGAGGTGGGACCACAGTCGGACCACCGGGGCCTCAGCTAAAAGCCATGTCTGTTTACCGAAGGAGGTCGGTGTGTGTGCGTACCGTGGGTGGTGCCGCCACTACTTGAGTTTATATTTAATTTGGTTTTGATGCAGAATGCTATTTCGATCAGGAATGACGATGGCTAACGAGGGATACTCTCCGCCGCTGTGATTTTTTTCGTGACACCTGGGGTGACGCGGAGTCGGAGCATCGGCGGCTTGGGGTGGGAAGTGAAATGCGTCGGGAGAGAGAGCGGAAGACAAGAGGAGTGTTTGTTTCCTAACGATTCGTCATGGGAGAGGAGGAGGAGAAGGGGCTTGCGGGGGGTTGCTGCTCCTAGGTGGCCTGCGGATGGAAGCGGAGTGGTCAGTTGATTTGTTGTCCCAAAAGTTTGTTGAAGTTTGCTGAAGGTGGAAGCAAAATTATTGCAATTTTTCATCGGGAAACACCAGTAATTGCCTTGGCACCGCTGCCAAATACGACCATGGTTTCTTCAGATGCAAAGCTGGTGTAAATATGTCATCTTTGGAGTCCATAATTATGCTAAGTGTAAATCTCTGAAACCACAGTCTCTCAGAGGGCAGCAGTTAAACCCAGGTTTGAACCAGTGATGCACCAAGTAGAGGCCGGCAGCACACTCGTTCACTCGCTTTTCTGTTCCTTTTTCAAACATATGTCAGCTCCCATCTTATCCTCCCCACCTATATCCATCTTTGCCTTCTTTCTTTTACACACTGTGAGCAGAGCTATAGCTGTTCAGCATCCGAGGCTGCATCCCCACTGTTGCTGGGGAAGTCTGGTAGGAACAGCACCAGCTCTGCCTATACATCTCTGCCTCCCTGCCAGGCCAGGAAGTGTCACAGACCATTTAACTCGGGTATTAATGACCAAAAAGAGCCCACTGCCTTTAAAACTACAGTATATGGACCTAAAAGAGTATATACAGACAGAGGCTGGGGCTGAGGGGGGAGAAAAGTGCGGAGGGAAAGGTGCCAAGGCAAAGAGAAATGAGGTGTGGGAAGGCGAGGTAAAGAAAAAAAAACAAAGAGTTCAAAACGGAAAGAGTAGATAAAGATTGAATGATTTGAAAAGGCGTGTACTGCACAGTATCACGAGCCAAGGAAATAAACAAACGTCAAAAAGTACACTCACCAGCGATAGCGGGTGCAAACGGCCACATGGAAACATGAGGCGAAATAGAGATAGCATGGGAAAAAACTGGGATTAAACAAACAGATGGTACAGAATGAGGGGTCACTACCAAGTGCAACACAAGCTGGTAGCTTGTCTCCTACGAACTGGAGGATAATGGTAATCTAAAGCCATGGGTAAAAGGGCAAAAACACAAAAAAACATTCAATATATAGGCAGTTCTGTAATTAGCGTGCCTCGAAATGTGTCTATCATCACAATAAACATCAGTAGGGGAAGTTAATCTGGGGGTCCTGGTGGCTTCGGGGTTACGGAGCCGATCAAGAGTTTGAATACGGCCCTGGATTTTTGTTGCAAACCTTCCCCTTTTCTCAAACCCCCCCACCTTTTCCTGTTAGCGCTCTAACTTTGGCTGTCTGATAGAGGCATCAAGTGCCAACATACATAATGATGACTTAAAGGAAGCCGATCTTGCACCACAATAAATCTTGTGTGACACTCATTGTTAATCTCACATTTCAGTGATATTGAAGCCCAATGTTGTATCCATCGATTATAAGTTGACTTGTATTGCTGTTCACATTCTTTTTTTTTTTTTTTGACTTAGTTCCTTGACATCTTGGCTTTCTTTGTGTTTGGGCTTTGATGACAAATGTTAAATTGAATTGAACAGAAGTGATTGAACTAAAAGACTAAAGGAGGACAAAAAGTGGTAAAATGCAATTCAAATGAATTAAAAAAAAAAAAACTGAATCATTTAAGATTTTCTCTCTATCGTTGACTCGTGTTTGTGATGAAAATGGAAAGGAAATTCCTACTTTTGGTCAAAGCTGTTGTTTGACCAGCAGAGTAGTGACAAAGTAATGAGATGAAATGTTTTGATTTTGCTCATTTGCATTTGGGAATCCTGTGATACTGCAGAAGTTCAATTCTCTGATTCATGTATGTATATTAAAGGAGAGACCCAGATAAACCAGCAGGGAAACATGACAAATATTGTTCCTTACAGGGTTCGGGTGTCACTGAATAGGTTGATGAGTGTGAATGTGATCTCAGTTTAGCTGAACACATCACACAGAGGTGGTTTGGAGTTATTGTGAGTAACAGCAAGAGTCTAATGGTCTTTTGTATAACTGCTTAATGCAGTTCAGATATAAATCAGTGTTCTTGGAATGAGTGGATCAGTGATTGAGCATGTGTGTGTGTCAGACCCCCGTCTCATCTGTCAGACCAGCTCTCTTGATGTCCGGCTGAGAGGTCAGGATCAGAGAGAGATGAAGGTGCCGTTTAATCAGCGTCTCACTGCAGGAGCGCTGACTTTTGACCTCCGACCTCAACCACGCGACCCCGCCCTGCAGCAAGTTGTGCCGCTCACAGCAGATTCAAAGGCCTGCTGGATGGACATCAGGGGCACCGCAGAGACCTGAGAGGTCGGCGGGAGCAGTGGGACGCATCGGGGGGCGTGACGGCTCCCTGCTGAGCTGAGCTCGTCCCCTCAGGTGCATCACAGACGGCCCTGCACCACCGTCAAACATCCATGGAGACTGAATCCACTACACTGTTCACATCACAGGTTAAACGCTGAATACTGGATTGCAGATCATGTCTGTATTTATCTGAATGATTGTGGAGCTTTATTCTAGGGTGTGACTCCTGTCAAAGCAAAAGAAACTGGGAGCAGTGACTAAATGTGTGTCTACACATGAGAAATGACAGAAGGCTTTATGTTTGCTTCTGTAACTACATTTACCGGCTCATAATCTCATAATCAAACTCATGGCAACTGGATATCAGTCCAGTTGGTAAACGTGGCTTTTTTGCTGTAGTTTTTGTGTTTTGTCTCATTTTCAGCGCTGACATTGCCGAGTCTGTCTGAACAAATGTGCTTATTGGCAAATACATTAGCATTAAGTATGTTAACAGGGTCAAATTGTCATTCAAATACATGTCAGCAACGGGTAACCTCCCGTTGACTTTGTACACTGTAATCCTTCTTCAAGTTCTAGACTTTGTTTTAAATTATGCAGACAAGATAATGAAGTGAGTGTGCATGCAGCCCTCTCCGACCCGACGTGTGCCTCCGCTATTACAATACAACAGTCCTTTCTTTTTTTTTATGCTGCTCACTATCATCAATTTATTATTTTCTGCATGTGTCTAATATAGCTGACCTCCCCTAACAGACAAAAGGCACAGAAACAGTAGAAGCATGCACCACAGCATTACGTCAGCCAGTGCTCAGTCATATCCTAGCAGTAGCAATCATCACTATTTAGTTCATACCTAATTCTGGTCGTCCTGCCACAGCAGATACAACGTACAAGAAATGACGGGAAACCATCAGGGACGTTGTGCTGCTTGAATTCAATTGCAGCAATATATTTATGCCACACTAGAACTGTGCTCATTTATTTTATATTAAAAAGTGTTTTTTTTTTTTTTAATGGATGAGATGTATTCTGGTAGCAACAGCCTCGGTTTGAAATCATGCGGTGGTCAGAGCCAAATGAGGTCAGGTGGCAGCGGTTCATAAAGTGACGCAAAATGACACAATCACTGAGCTCGTCTATCCTCTGCTCGGTCCTGTTCTTGCAGTGTGGTCACCTCTCAGCACCCCACAACTCCCTGAGGTGCCGAGCACCCGTGACGATCACAAGAAAACACCAGCACGCATCGCTTTTTGCACACACTGATACAAGAGTCCAGCTGCCAGTAGACACACACACACATCTATAAATATGCACATGAGCCCACACACAGGAGCGGTGCACACTCACACACACAAATGTGCTCCCGCGCGTACTCAATCACAGCTTCCTGTTTTGCCTCTGAGCTGAAGCGGAGGCCCATCGGCCGTGATGTCACTGGTGAGGTCACTGCTTAGGTCACCAGCAGCACTGATATTCCCACGAGAGCGGCTGGTGATTATGAAGTCATGGATCAACACGTGCACACAGACACACACACACACACACACACACACACACACACACACACACACACACACACACACACACACCTCATCTATTTGCAGCTCCAGCTGGTTCCTGGGTCGTCTTACAGAGCTCTCCATCAGCCGGAGCAGCAACGGCAGCCTGAGAAAACTTCACACCACGTTCACGCACTTTGATGGAGTGTCAGATGAAAAAACAGCACGGGACTCAAACTGGATGCTCCTGAGCCTCATCACAGAGGAGGACAACCATCCCCTTAGGGAAGTTAGAGGTCTCCTGAGGTTTGTGCAGTTTACCGAAGTCAATGAATCACTAAGACAATACAAAGATACTGACTGAATTAATCTAAATCTTACATAAGATCCATAACAGCACTGCTCACTGGGGATTCTTTTCAATATGACTACACACACTAGATACATACATAGGATTATATTATATTTTTGATAGTATTGTATTATGTGCTATGACTGTTTATATTTGCATTTTACTGACTGCTAATCATTTGTCAGTGTTTTGCCTAAGTAGGTTTCTGATCCGTCATGCCAATAAAGCTCATTCGAATTTCATGATAACCGCACTCACGTTCGCACCATACCTGGTGGAACAGCTCAGCCTCTCACCTGCCATCTGCCTCAACATCTGCTTTTATGAGGAGCAAAGCAAACCTCTGGACACATCGCTTAACATTTCTGAGGCGACGCAGGACCACCAGCGCGTCGCAACCGCGTCGCCCTCCCTGTAGCAGCTCGTCTGCGTGGCCGAGTATGACTCAGGGAGCCACATACGAAATGACCTCCGCATGTAATCAGGCTCCAATCTCAAGTAATGGACTTTACATTAAGCTACCCCACACTGTATCCTAATTGCACACAGGAGGCCGACTGACTGTGTGTGTGTGTGTGTATGACATCATGGTTAATCACAGATTAGACTTCTTAATGAGCGTAAAGCAAAGTGGAAGCATAACGTGCACATGCACACAAAGACAGGATTGTGATGAGGAAACTCACATTTGTTTGCCCTCTTTTTTACCCCCACCACCACCACACACACCCCCTCTAACCTCACAAACACGCACACACACACACATTTTCCACAATCTTTATGCACTACCGTTATCTGATCATCTTTCTGCACTCACAGTAAAATTCCCCTGGAGGGTTAATAAGGTGTGCCTGCACACATGCAGCTATCTTGAACCATTTCATGAACCATACACACAAACATAAATACAACACGCAGACACACACAAACACACACACATAATTCAAACAGTTGTGTCTCCAGTCATTGTGATTACATGTAAATGTTACACATGTGTGCGTCCCTGTGTGTATTCTATGTCCTTCCACCTGTGTGTGAGTAACTGTGTGTGTTCTGCGTATGACTGGTTGTGAGCAAAGTGGTTATGGAGCAGATCTGGCAGCCATCCCACTCAGGACATTTGACCTTGGAGAGACATTTTTTTTTTTTCCCCCGCAAGTTTTTTTTTTTTCTTTTTTCAGCCCCTCTCTCCTTTTCCCCTAGCAGAGGCTAAAAGGCTCAAAAGGGTGGAAAGCAAAATATTTTCTTTAGTCTCCTGGACGCCAGGTTGCATAAAAGGTTCCAAAGCCGTTTGCATCAAACCTCGACCATCGAAACCACAAATTCTGTTTTTCTAGCCATAAAACTCCCCCCGCCAAAAAGAGGAGGGGAAAAAAAAAAAAGAAAAAAGATTTCCATTCAGTTGATTCTTATAAATTTAAATGAACTGAAAAAATGGTTTACTCCCCAAAGGAAAACATGGAGTTAAATATATGAAATATGTGTGCGCTCGTGAAACAGGAGCAGATAAAGACTCAGTATGCTGGATCAATATAAGTGATTTACAGCTGACAAAGTGGAATGGAAGTCAAACATGTCAACCATCAAAACTGTCATCTAATCATCTTTTTTACAGATCTCCTTTAATAAACTGGATTTGATTCCATGCAACTGATGACATCTGACCTCTGATGAGATTGGCTGTTAAAATCTAAATGCAAGTGAATGATTATGTGATTCTTATCTGATCTTGCACCAGTATCACAATTTCACAGCAAAAAAAGAAAAGGAAAATTTAACTTGAATCTGGTGATTATGTTGAGCTTGTATGAATCCTGTGTGGTGAAATATCCAACTAAGAAATGCCAAAAAAAAAAAAAAAATGCAAAATGAAATTGCAACTATGTGCCAAAACAGACTCAAACCAGAGATGTGTCAGATCATGGTTGGTGCCGTAAACCCCCAGGCCACCAGGGTGAAGGTGAGTAAGCCCCACAGAGTTACACCCTGACCCTGGTACCTGTCTACATCAAGAGAAGAGAAGCTTCTATGGAGGACGTTGCATCCCGTGGGAGATGGAGTCCAGTCTTCTCAGACCAGAGAAACACAGCACCCGAGCAAAGAGGAGCAACCTCACCTCATCCTCGCAGCCCTTGCAGTGTTTCCCACTTCAAGGGCCCACGACCCTGCCCCTCCCTCAAATGATTCAGCAGGTAGAACTGGACTTCAAGGCCCTGATGGCTGGTGTTGTAACTCATTTTCTAGCATCCTAAGTTTTTCCCTTTGACAAGAGGTACCTTCCAGGGCTGCCTAATGAAAATGCTAATGCATTTAAAATAAATAAATATCAAGAAAGTTACCTTTGAGAGGCCTGTAGTCGCATTAGGGTTGGCTTGGACTCATGACCTCAGTAAAATCCAGCAACAACGCTCCTTTTAATGCAAATCTGTGACAAGTTCCACTATGAATTATAAACATTAAACATTAATAATGAAATAATAAAAGTCATAGTGAAGAATATCTGTCATGTTAGTGTACGACAACACACAAACATGTGCCCAGTTAAACCAATGAACTGCATTCATGCTGCTTATGTGTGTGTTGTGTATCGTGCATACATGTTGAGTCGTTTCCACCACTGACATGTTTACAGAAGGACCACACATAGGTAAAGGACTTATGCCAAGCCTGTGAAATATCCAGCTACAAGTGTGTCAACATGCATGCACACACACACACACACACACACATGCATGCACACACTGCATACACAGAGTTTGGAAAGCCACAGAAATGTACCTGGCAACGTGCTATATTTTGCATTAAGTGCCTCTCCCACCCATATGTTTGTCAATATAAACTATCTTAGCAAATATTCCCTGACGTTAGCTTTGCTGTGATCGCTCTCAGATTTATGGCCTCCAGGTATGTTGTGTGTTTCCTACTGGTGCTGCTGGAAATCTTCCACCACCCTCAAATAAAATAAATCATACAGCATAAACACTCGTTAATATTTTAACGAGGAGCTTTCTTTGGTAATGCTGGAGTTAGACTCGCTGATTATAAACACAAATGCTAAAAAGTTGCACTTTTGCTCATGTGTAGGGGTTAAGAGGGACCTTTACCTTTGCTCAAGTGGATTAATTTACAGGGAAAGTAATTAAAAGGGCGAAATAACATCGTGTAAGTGGCAAACGAACATCTCTGTAACGTACAAACTATCAAATAATAGCCTGTACTGGTAATGAAGGGGCATACTTTTGTTCACAGTGTGAACAAAAGTATCGTGAAGTGGTGTTTTTGCATATTCACAATACAAATCTATAGGTGAGTAAACAGGTGCACTATAATGAAGCCACAGTGTGACCATGTTCTTCTAACACCAGCAGGTTATGTTCAATTTTAGTGTTTTTATCCAGTATATTACTTTATCAATATCTTTCTTTGTTACAATGTAGTTACTAATGATATGATGACTGAAGCGGACAGCATTACTGTCCATTGGCTATAATTTTCTTTACTTGATTTAAAAAGTTTGCATTTAGTTAATGATATCAGGACATCTACATTGGCACCACATTGCCACAACTGTATATCCTGCAAGACAACATAAATACAAGAGTTCCCCAGAATCATCCTGCATGCACAACAGAAGTTATTTTAATTATGCAGAGGAGATAACGCTTGGAGATCTGCTTAAAGCTGCTATAATGACTTCATGCATATGAAGTCACACACACACACACACTCACACTCACAGGGGCAAGGCTGGGCCAGGGCTGGCACATAGGCATAAGGCCTCCTAAGGCTCATGTGGCAGGCTTTTTCGGTGACGGAGCCTGTGTCTGCAGTGCACCAATATAATTTACCAAATTGCCTGAATCCAGAATCCCCCACGTAACAAATCCTAATGTAACTCCTGGTCATACATAGAGACAAACCCAAAGAGAACTCCCACCCGACCCCACAGTTGCCCTCGGGTCATTTCAGCTTCTCTCGGCTCCTTGTTTTGTTTTTATGGCTCATGACTTTGAGAAATCTCTGATAAAGTGAATCTTTCCTAAGACGACCAAAGTTAGCAGCTAGCTCGTGAACATAACGTGTCTTAACCTGCTAAATGTTTCATTTTGTCACACTTTTATTACACATCATTTTTCAGTGTATGCCATTCTTCCTACAAGAGGTCGCACTTGAGACAGCTTCTTGAAAAGACCCTCGAAGGTGCTCATCTGTACCTTCAGCATTTGCATGATAAGTTTAAAACTCTGAACTCTGAGTATTGTGACCAGACTTAGAACATGCAGTCACATTCCCTGAGGCAGCGATGAAGGCAGGTTTACATCACACAGCACGCCGGGCTCTTGGCTACACTGACCTCTGGCAGTTTAATGGCGGTCAAGCTCTGACCCCTCGCTGTCTTCACCCAGCGTCTCCCCGACCTCTGAAATCAAAAGACACGATGAGGGATGGAGGGAGGCGGGCAGAGCTGGGTGGCTGTTATGCTGACGTGTTGACACTAAGGGATCGTCAGGACGACAGCTGCAGTTGTTCTACACCCACCTGTGTGATATCCAGTGATGTGGATATCCCACAGCACGGTGGCTCGCGGCTCCAATCGCTGTCTATTTGCAAAATGCATCCCGCTTATGCAGTCAGTTAGATAAGATGCACGCACTTCTTTGCAGAGTGAGTGACTTCCAGCAGTTACAGCGCTTCTGTGACCCAGACAATAGATGGGCCCCTGTAATGCTTGGAGTTAATTTAAAGCAGATTTACTTCTGCAGACATTTCTCTGAATCAGGGCCCCTCTAGAGGAAGAAATAATCTCATTGGTTATGTTAAATCTCACTAACAACAGCTAAAGGACAGCTTTTTGGAGCACAGATTGGCAAACTGTGGTCAAAATATTGTTTAAATGAACAATTTAAATGGTTATGACACTTTTTCACAATCTTGGCATTTGTGACCTTAACTGGTCAGCTGGGCTGAGATGCATGTAAAGCAAAGATGAATGTTTTGTATTACTGGTGAATACATAAGGCTACACAATATGAGCTTCCTTATTGCTTAATGCCCCATGCGAGCTCGACCGACCTTCAAGCAAGAGGCCAAAAGAGCAGTTTTGGCTCCACCCACTGAGGTTTAATTCAATCAATGAGATTATTTCTGCTTCAAAGAAATGACGGCCTCTTGGAAACACGAATCAGTGAGTGACGTGTTTGATATTACATGCTGTAGCCCCATATTGTAAACTCAGCCCGTACTTTTCAAGCAGCAGATCAGATAACACAGTTGTCTCTCAGCTTTCATAGCTTGGGTCAGTGGTGCTGCTGGCCAGAAGTCTGCAGCAGTCTGGGCCAGATGGAAAGGGGAAAAAAAAAAAAAAAAAAAAAGCATTCTCTTCATTCAAGCATGTTGAAACCAACCACAGAAACCTCAACAGAAACAGTTATCAATCTGGAGGAGTGGAGGAGTGGACTTTCAGTAGTAATCCATAAAAGCTACCTTGGTAGAAGATGATAATGACTGGAAAAGGATTCCGTTCAGACTGGCTGTCCTCCAGCATGAAGCTCGTCCTCCCTGCAGAGGTCTGAATTCCATCCACTAATCATCCATTAGAGAACTTGGACGAATACACCCCCCCCCCCGCCCCGTTCTACAGTCTGTGCCTGGCTTTTCAGTCTGTGTTCACCTGGCCGACTGATTGAAATAAACTCAAGTTTATGCATGAATCCTCTTTTAAAGAGCTGATATCACATCCACCAAACTCCACTGACAAAAATAATAAGTTTACCTGATGGTCTCCCGCTGCGTCGATCGATTAAATGTGTTTGTATTATTGTGTGACTTTGGTGTTTTAAAGAATTAATTCAGCTCCAAGTTCATTTAAAACACCAAAGTCACAAAAACTGTATTAGCAATGCCCATGTTCTGAAAGGTAAAATGACTGTATTTCTCAATGGAGTCTGGTGGCGTCGGACCAAGTGATATAACAACAGATTCTGGGTAAACAAGAAGGATCTACAGGTCTGTCTCTGTAGGGATTCTTTCCATAATGTTGTCAGACACTTAGGCTGGGCTCACACTACAAGCCAGTTATGAAATTGGGTTGATCATCACAGATGGTTTTGTCTCTAATCTCAGACATTCAGACACTACAAGATTTTAAAATAATGGCGCATCAGTATCATCAGGATGTTATTAACATTATCACCGTAGGTAGGGAGCGATGCATCACCTCGCGTGATCGTATGGGGTAGCAGATTTATACAAAACGGAGACCGATGTGGTGCAGCTTGCTAATGCTTTGCAGTGAGAGAGGACAAAAGCGGAAGGCTAAACAAGTCTGGGTGAAAGATTGTTTGGGAAGTGGACTGTGTGTCCTTCAGCGAGCACTGCAGTTGTCTCTCTCATTGGCTGCTGTGGTCCTGCTTGAAAAGTATTGACATATAATTATCCAGATTTTAAATCTTGAATTTCAAACGTGTTTGAATCTAACAGGGCGGCTCAGATGAGACTTCAACTACCTCTGGAGGTTTAAGATTGGATTGTGAACCCCTCAAGTTACCAAAATAATCTGGGCCAAACAATACAAACCAGATTTCTCATCAGCTCATCGTCAACTGGGAATAAACTGGCCCTTCAGAATAACAATCTGTATCCGTCAGTGGCACAAACAAGCATTTGTAGTGGACGTACTTTGACAGGCAAAGTCGCCCCAAACGATTCCAAAACTTTTTGCACCCACCTGTCATTTAGACACCAAAATATGTAAAAAAAAAAAAATAGTGTTAAGGTTTGAAAACACTGGTGTCCTCCGAATAACCACAGTCTCCTGAGAGAATAAACACAGTGAAGTATGCTGCTGCGCATGTATGCTGTATGTGTACTAAAGTAGCATCAACATAAATTCCTAAAAGTTTATAGAAGGTAACTTTAATGTGTGTGTTATAGTAACTAGTGGTGTTCTTCTAGTGCTTTCTTTGCGCATAATATAAATACAATATGTATTCCTTGTGTGCAGGTTTATGTTTATTTGAGTCCTCTGCAGCCAAAACACACTTTTATGAGTGCATATGAATCTATAACACCAGCAGAGGTAAATGACATGTCTGTGTGCCTCAACTAGCCCGTGTGTGTGTGTGTGTGTGTGTGTGTGTGTGTGGACTCAGCTGGAGGTGACTACATGGCCTTTCACTGCCCTGTTTCCTGCTGTAACTATAGCTCAACATGAACCCGGCCACCCTCCCCCACCCCACCCCTACCCCACGCCCCCCTCCCCTTCCATTACCATAAAGCAACACAGCGAGCACAATTAAAGATAATTTAAGACTTAAGCAATTAAGGTCACATCTCCTCTGGAAACACACGCCCACGGAGGTCCTGGTATCTGTCTAGCACAGGATGAATTTGGACAGGTTCGGTAGTGTGTGTTTATGCGTGTGTGTCGTATGGCTTTGTAATTGCAGACGAGGCGCAGGGTCAAGCAGGGTCTATGGGGGGCTGTTTTTGGCTGAATTGCCCGGGAGGAGATTAGGAGAAAATGACACACTCTGTGCCTACCTGCACTCCAATTACAACTGGGCAAACACGGACACACATATCCACACAGTAAAAGAAAAAAGAAAAAAAAACAATCAGATTATGCCGTTTGCATGCACACGCGCTAAGAATAATCCCATCTCCGTGCAGACCTCCAACACTATGGATTAATGACTACAGGCCACCGAGGAGCTCCGTCTTAAAGGCCTGTATGTGGAGTGAAAGTAGAGTTGGCTCCGCTTACTGATGTTATATCAACAGTATTTTATTGAGTGGAAATCAAGAGGGATTTTCTGAAGGAGGAAAAGTGTTAAAAAGAGCTTTGGTCCAGAGCTTGTACACAGCCTGCGCTCTGTGGTGTTAAATAACGTTCTATGCGCTGTTACAGGTTTACAGCTCCCACTGAACACCGTCTGCTGATCTTAGAACCATCACCATAAAACCTACAAACACACACAGAGTATATTCCCCCTGAACCACACGCTGCTGACTCATCATATCCAGGAGCCAGGGAGGACGGAGTCATCCTGCTGCCGTGTGTTTACCCTATCGCTCTTCTCCGAACCGAATCTCCCTGTGTGGTCCCCTCGGCCCTGCAGCCACTGCCACTGCCACCTAAGGCAATATGGTGGGAGGTGTGTGTGTGTGTGTGTGTGTGTGTGTGTGGCAGGAAGACCGTGCCCCGCAGCTAGGACTAAGATAAAATGGATGAGGTGACATCCATCTGTAGAAATTCTCCAGGCTTTGGGTCTTTTTCTTTTTCAATGCACATATAATTTTTTGTTTTTTTTCCCAGATTTAGTGCAAACACAGATTATGTAAGCGTGATCTGATCAATGGGCCGGTTTCTCGAAACTGAACAACCAGGTGGAACCGCTCCTCTGGCGGAGAAAAATAAGCCTCGCAGCAGGCAGAGCTCCTGGCTGAGATGACAGAGCAGTGTGTGTTGTACCTCAGAGAACGCTGTGCACGTGCATCTAAAACAATCTGATTGGTTTTGGCTTTTTATTTTAGTGACGTTAGCTCACAAGTGGTAATTGGGAACAGAAAAAAAAATAACGCAACTCTGACAAGCTTTCACTCTTGATATGATATGAGCTGATGAAGCTCGATAATCAGACGCCATTTTGACACAGTTTTCATCGGTCACCAATTTCTTGTCTGTCAGCCGATTATCTAAGAACAGATCTACTGAATTTCCTTCACAAGAAAACCATTTTAAAGTTTTAATGTCGCATATTCTGTCTCTTAGTGATTACTCTATATCTCCTTTTATTCATTCATGTCAAGGTGAGGCACACATGAGGGCTCTTCTGATTTAACCCCTGCTGAAAATACTGCCGAAATGCTAGTGATCCCCATGAGAAGTGCTCGGAAATACAAGAGGATATTTTAATGTGAATATGAAACATTGCTGAAATGATCATCAACCCGGAGAAATAAAAGCATCTCAGATGACATAACATCCAGCACATTTGTTGAGAAATGGATGTCAAGCACTGCTTTTATTTCCAAAATGGCAATGCAGTGTTTTGGATTCAAATTCTTCACTCTGCAGAAGGAGCAGCGGGTCCTGAACACAGGGCAAAGAATTTGAAACACAATACTGCATAATAACAACCGGTTAAAACCTGTTATCCAGCAGGAATGTGCCGTGTCAGAAACAAAGAAAAACACACATCCAAAAACAGCATCAAGATTATTTTGATTCCTGCCAACGCTGAGATTGCTAAACATAGCCATCGCCAGGCGTCCATGGCTTTAACCCTCTGGACTGGACGAATAAAACTTTGTTGCTTTTTACTAAATCGGGCAACGTATTAAACCTATACACAGCGGCGTCAACCTGTATGAACTGCATAAACACACACATCAGCTGGGTTTCACAGGTCATATGCAGCTTCATGTGAGGTGAGGACTGCCAGCGCGGAAGCCACAGTGATAAAATACCAGCCACAATGCCGCAGTCTAAGTATAAGTCTGCCACCCAGCACTCATGTGCAGCACCTCATCAACCTGTAAACCCAAAATATCTCCTGCTCTGTGTCTCTGTCTCCCTTTTGGGCGTGCCTCTGGAGCACGCATTGTTGTCAGGTATGCAGTGTCGTAAAAAACGTGCCTCAGATGCCGAAATTGCGCCTTATTTGATACAGTTTCCGTCGGTGGTCAGTGCGAAAGACGAGGTTTTTGTAGTAGAGTGATGTTATAGTGACAGTGGGAGAGGAAAGGGAAGAACAAGCTGCGGAAATAGTTCTACGGTTCATACGTATTGGCCTTCAATGGCCAATAAGTGTGCACACACACCACCGGTGACTCCACAGCGTGGTAACTTGGTGACTCCAATCACTTCAGTGAGGGGAAGCGGTTTCGATCACGGTGGTAGGGGCATAAAGCAGGTGTCTCACGTGAACGTGCACAGATTTAGCTGTCTGGCTTTGGCCAAACAAAAAGAAGGAGGAAAATATTGCAGGTCTAAGAACAGTGATGGAGGAGCTGATAATACAGCCAATGCTGATGATGCTGGTGTCCGAATAGCCAGAGCTGTAGAACACACGGCGCTAGATAGTTCTAAAGAGCTAGATGAAGCTATAGATGGCCAAATGTGTGTGTCTCATTTCCAAGCCGCTTTGTCTTCCCCTTTTGGTGTCTGATATCGACACACAAGGCACCCTTAAGAATCTGTATGTGATGCTAAAAGGACGAGTGGTTGGACTTCGACCCAAGAGACTGGGGTTTGTGTCCCATGTGAAACTGAAAGGAAAACTGACACGTCATGAGAAATGTCCTTATTTTTCCGTTGCTAAACTGCAACAGTTTCAGAAAATTAACATGTTTTTTTTTCTTCCCACAATGATTGAGGTCTGGTACGTTAGACTGTCAGGGTGGCATTATCTGAGCGTCTAACATTAGGGTGTGCGTTGTGCATCAGCGTTAGACACCGAAAGGGGTGACAAAGCGTCAGAATTTGATCTAGTAGGATTGACCCCGAAAACCCACTATGCATGTCTGCGGTCCAGGTTTGCTCCGTCTTCACTACGTCTTCAAAAAAGCCGCTGGAAGCTTTTCAGAAGCGTTTCAGACGCGGAATGTTTGCCTGGCTGACTAGTTCACTTGCCAGGATTTTGTTGATTTAGTCATTTGTCAGTGATTTACGTGCTTCTAACATGAGCAAACAGGCCATGTTTCTGATTTTGTCTGGGTTTAAATGTGTTACTTGTGTGTATTTACAACTTTATTGTGCTGTAGCCTACAGATAGCAGGCTAAAGTGAAAGCACATCCAAGACTGTTCGTCCAGTGTTAAAAAAAAATCCCTCTGACTGGCTGACATCTGGCCTGGTGCCACAGATTGTAAAATATTGATGTGGTGGTGGAATATACACAGGGTGTTTTATTTTGAAAATTAAGGAAATTAATTTTGCCGTTTGTCTGACTTCCTGTCTGTCTCATCTGCTCTGTGCTGCTTGACGCTGTCGGGCCACATTTTATAGATTAAAATAATTTAAATGAAAACCTTATAAATATTAAAACAGACCCAGCTGCTTCTACAACACTTCTAAAATGTGCTGCAGCGCTTCTGGTGGGATTTAAAGCGCTAACTATAATGGGCTCCGGCACCCATGTTGCAGCCGGAACACGACGCAGACGCTCCTGGTGGGTTTTAGCCTTAAGAACAGGTTGTTCTGACCACCTCTGAACGCAATGCACCTACTTTTTTTATCTGATTTTACGTACTTTTCCTCTATTCAACTTCAAGTTCATCACCATGAGTTAACAGTAAACACATCTTTTCCTCATTTCTGACACACATGCTCATTCACACACACACACACACACACACACACACACACACACACACACACACACACACACACACACACACACACACACACACACACACACACACACACACACACACACACACACACACACACACACACACACACACACACACACACACACACACACACACACAGATTATATCTCACTGTCTTGTCTGACCTGGATAAGTTCATGAGCAGCAATAGGGGACATTTTAATTAAAGAGCCATCATCTGGCTCACTCGTAGCTGCAGGTGGTTGATGCTTGGAGAGCTAGAGTTACTCCATGATGGACTGAAGAGGAGCATTTCAATACGTTAGGTTCGAGAGGTTATCCTCTTTGTACGCCTTCCTCAACTGACACTCAATTTACCTTCAGGATATTATACTGGTATACCAGTGGTGTAATCACCTGTAGATCTAAATTCCTGAACACACATTGTATACATACAAAAGCCAATCTAAGAATTTAAACTCTTCATACTGAGACCTTTCCAAATATCCATTTTAAACTAGGAAAGTGCCTTTATTTTTAGTTTTAGCAAAAAAAAAAAAAAAAAAAGTAGAAATAAGAATGCTAAATATTTGTTTCTGTTTTCATCATGTCAAATCCCCAACATCTTAGTTGACATCCCTGGCATCCCTGAAGTCCATATGGCAATCCCACTGTTGGTGACACACCATATGAAGTTGCCAACCTCAGAAATGTGACGCTGGTGCACCTTAGGTCTTCTGTAGGTGGTATAAAGTCTGTTGGAACGGATGAAACAAGACTGCAGTGCAATAGTATGCTTGGCGCGTTTCGAGTCACCAGCTGAAGTGGAAAGGAGCAGACTCTTGGGAACTGAGCTTCAAGCCTCAACAACTTCTCTCAAAGCAGCTAAAAGTATGCACAGATTAGTGCATATGCGCATACATACAGATAACCTCAGTTGTTTACCTCGAAACATGATGGAATGGGAGTTCTGGAAGAGTCTGATCATGAAATATGTATGAGCTGCAATGTCGAAAGTTGAAAAAGAGCTTGTGGTGTAAAAAAAAAGAAAAAGAAAAGTTATGAGTTTGCCAACATTTCAAAATGTGTAAACTAAAGATAATCACATTGGAGAGAGGACAGAGGACAAAGATGTGGCAGAGAGTGTGAATACTTGCCAATGTTTTAAGGCTAATGGAGTATTTTTGAGATATAATCGGGAGAGGAAAGAGAAAAATGAGAAAGGACAAAATGGTCTTTTCTGCTAAAGCTTGAAAGTGGATGGTCACTGAGGCGGCGTTAATGTGTTTGCTCTGGATCCCCGTCTCTCCCTTGAGCATCCCAGCAGGCTGTGTCATTTGGCAGCTATAAGGACTACATGAGATGAGGGCGATGGTTAGCAGCTGACTGACAGTTACATCAGTAACCTTCCTATGTTAACGAGCACCGTCAGAGGCCTGCCGGCTACATTTCTAGCCCACCATTCTTTCCCTGGCCCCGTTCCTGTTAATACATCAGCTGCCTCAACACAGACTGCACTGCATACATTTCCATACTCTACATTTGTACTGGTATTTCAGATGGCGCACAGAAAAACTCAATCAGTGTCATGTAACGCAGCATTCTTATGCAGCAAAAACACCTCATCGGATAGGCGTCCACATCTTCCATGTCATTTAACATTGTAAAAGGTTTCATGCAATTGGTTTTTCTCTCAAAAACAAGTTTCTGATCATCTCAGTTCATTTTGTGTTGTTGCAATTGTTCATCCACACTTCCAACGGACACAGAGACGATCAGCATTGATTTTAAGGCATTTCTGTCAATGTCAGTTCACGCTGAAAGACGTCAGAATCCTCTTACAGCTGAGGGCCACAGCGAAGTCTGACGATGTTCATGGCATCACCTTTCACAGTGCACAATTGCACATTTCCTCTGCTGATGAGAAAATACTGACTACCAAAGCTTTAAGATACCGGTCGTAAACACAAGTAAATCTTACCCCTTAGTCGTCACAGGTCAGACCGAGCACACACTGGTAAAAATGACTTGCACATGTAGATGATCTATTGCAACAATTTCCACAGATTCTCCGTCCCCATACAGACAGAACATCTGTACAACTACTGACTTGGGTTTTCACCATCTTCCTCCAGTCTCTTAATTGCCGTCTTACTCTTTTTCTCCATCTAGCTGCTGACTCACACCCTCTCCCCATTTCCTCCTCACCATCCTATCCATCATCCATCCAGCTTTTGCTTTCTTGCTGAATCATGCCCATATAATTTGTCTTCCACTTTTTCTCTCTGTGGCCCTCTCAAGGTTCCTCATGCAGAACTGCTGACATGCCTCCAGTCTTCCTCGCGCTCCCCCCCCCCCCCGGCTCTCCTTTACTTATCTGGCCATCCTGACCCAAGTATGTGGAACTGCCGACAGAGTATCTGAGGTCTGAGAGTTCGGTGGAGTAAAACATACCCAGGCAGAATCTCCTCCCAGAGCTCAACCCGCAACCGCGACCCCAGACCGAGTCCCAGAATTTAATCTAGCACATGGTTCGGGAATTTAATCCAGGACCAAGCTCAATCAACCAGAAAATGTGACATGTGTGAAAGACCCAGAAGGCCATGAAACCAGAGCCCAGACACCTGCTTTGGCACCAGAATTTTGCAGAGGAGGAGGGGGGGTAATTTCAGTCATTGTTCCACCGCAAGGTTTTGCGGAACACTCCAAGTGACGACCCACAAACCAGAGCTTTACTTCTGCAGTCGAGTCCAGAACCGAAGAGAAAAAAAAAAAAAAAAAAGCCATAACCAAGCAGTTGGTGGACTGGAACTCATTTGAATTCTTTCTTCCATCACCTGTTATTTTTTGCCATTTTTTTTTTTTACTTTACAGCCACGAAAAATGAAGAACCAAAAAAAACCCAGACATCTGGTACCAGTGTCGAGCCCGTTTCGGCCTGTATTTCCCCCTTTTATTTATGGGACAGAAACAGAACCACACAAATGGGCCGGGGGGAGCTGCTCCGTACCATATGCTCCTCACCGCAGGAGAGGAAAAATACGTGCACGCCAAACCCTAAAAACCTAAACTAATGCAGGAGCACTCTGAATACGAAATTGCCCATTCAGTACATCCGTGCCGAATGTCTGAATTTTCTGAAAAGTGCCCTAATGTACGGTAAAACACTTATTCTTGACAGGGGAGCTTGCACAGAGTGTGGTAGTGAGAGAAACATGGGCCTTGACACATGCAGTAGTGGGAAGTGCGTGTGTGTGTGTAAATTGAAATAACTGCTAGAGACTTGTCTTTATTAAAAATCACAGATATCACACTTACCATATTGGTGTAGATATTAAATCATTTAATGAGTCAATGTGGGGTTGAAATGGACAAAGCCAAGAGAAGGAGGTGATAATGAGAGGAAGAGCACCAGCCAAGGAACGAGTCACAGAGTGACAGAGTGGCAGAGAGACAGAGAGAAATGACTGCGTAATATATTGTATAATATGGAAACAATTACCTCTTGGCAAGGCGACTTTGGTACACTGTAGCAGATCTGCTGTGTTTGGGATTAATCCGGCCTGCCTGCCTGCCTGCCTGCCTGCCTGCTGGTGTCTCCTCTCTAACTTACAAGTGTGTGTGTGTGTACAGTACAAGTGTGTTACAGGTATCATGTCCCCGCAGGAAAGCAGATGACCTGGAAAGAGCATAAATGTGTACAAGAGGTACAAGAGGCAGAGGATAAGTCTCTGCATGGTCCAACCATCTGCTTGGACTTTTGCCATTCTAACTGCTGCTCTGTGACAGAAGTGTGTGTGTGTGTGTGTGTGTGTGTGTGTGTGTGTGTGTGTGTGTGTGTGTGTGACTTTGAGCTTGCAAATTCTAAAGAAAACACATAAACCTGCATTAATTGTATTCACTACAACACACACACACACACACACAAACGCATGCATGCACACACATACATTTTATCTGTTGGTAACATAAAATATCCATGATTGCAGCTTTAAAGACAGACTGTTCATTACAAGTTGAGTATTTTATGTAGTGATGAGAATGATTAATAGCAGTGATCTGGGAACACAGAAACATCACAACGTATGTCATACAGGGCAGGCTGTAAACAAGTATAGCCAAATATCTAAACCACTTTAGTTTGAAAGCATAGCCAATCCATTCCAACAGCTATAGCAAGTTTTATGGCTAACTTTACATGCGCAGATATTTTTGTGTAAAGACGATAAACAGTACTCTATATGTTGAATGGGTCGGGTCATTGTCCCAAAAAATGAGAAAGTCTGCTGTAAAGGTCATTTGCTTTTTATTGCCACATGATTCAGTCATGAGTCCTTGTGCAATCATGGTTATTTGAAATTCATTTCACTTTACTCTCTTGTCCCACCCTGACCCAGCTGCCAATAGATACCCACAACTGCACCATTACCGTCACCGTTTCCTCTCAGGAAATGAATTAGGACTCTGATTGGCTCGAGTCTCTGCCTGGCTCAGGATGAGAGAAATCTGATTGGCAGGGAGGCAGCAGGCCTCAGCCAGACTGCTCTGCAGGGGGCAGTGCTGAGTACACAGATCACGTAGACGCGCATGCAAGCACACGTACATTAGAATCAGTACAGCACATCCTGTCCTTCCAGATCCTGATAAAGCCACCGGAGTTTGTAGCTTAGAAGAGCACAGCAGCACTTTTATTTCATGTTTTTCAAGGGAAGGAGCTGGCCGGTCGACAGGGACAAACACTGAGAGAGTGTAGCGTGACTTGTGTGCTGAATGCTGAGTCATTTTCCTCAGGGGGGAACACAACCATCCAAAGTAGAAGCTCAGGGCTGGGAGGGGAGTATGAAGTATGGATTTTGTTAAAGTATTTTTTCAGGGTGAAATATCTTGACAATTTTGACAATGTGGAAAAGAAAACTTCAGGTTTTCGTGAAGGGGTCACGCCCAGACCACTGCAACTTCCAAACCAAGTTAGCAAGCCAGTGATGTGTGGATGTGTTTGTGAAGGCAAAGCTCCTCTTGAGATAGAAATGATCTTATAAGTAAAATGAATGTTGTGCAAACCAATGACAAAAGGACAGAAGGGTGTGTCCTGTCTGTCCTCCACCTGTGTGCGTGGTGCAAATGAGATGAAACAGGTGAACTGTGTCGGATCCATTCAGTTTGACTAACCATCTTCACAAGGACAGGGACATGTCCATTTATTAAGGATGTGATGGTCATTGATAATGGATGTTTGTGTAAAATACTGTTAGTATGTTCAGACTGTGTAAGGTGTATCATGTTTGTAGCGGTTCGTAATTGCTATAATACGGTTTGATCAGTGGACGGGACTGATGGATTGAAAAAGGGGATACAGTGATCCATCATTTCAGGTGAATTGTCATGGCCTACAGGTCGGGCCATGACAGCGGGCAAGGGGTGTAACGTGGTCGGGCAGTTCTGTGAATGCGCGTTGCATGGTTGTGATGCCATGAACAAAAACTGTTCACAGACAGACAGAGATGTAAAACACACCTATAGACTCACAAGGTGACAACAATACCAGCCACACTATTGCAGCTGGAAATTAAGCAGGAGAACAAAAACTGTATCATTGTATCTAATGGGGAAAATGCCATAACCTCGACTTTATTTTGTTGATGACTTTTTTACCGAGTCAAAGACTAAAAGCAAAAAAGGAACCTTTCATAAGAAAAAGTATAACTAAATATTACATAATTACACAATTATGGTTAACAAAGAATACATATCTAAAATGTATCTGATGTACTAATAGCTAGAATATTTTCACTGTTGTAATGTCATGTCTCTGTCAGTAATGATCCTTTAATCCCCTTTAGATAACAGTTACCATAACTGTTATCTAAAGGGGGTTAAAGTGTCATCATAAGGAGGGAAAGCAGGAATGTTTTATGGGCTGAATGCATCCGCAGTCCTGCTAGAAATCAGTCAAACAGGAATGGGACAAACCACAAAAAGACAGAGCAGCACGCTGACTAACATACATTTCAAGACTAAAACTTAATCATCAAATTTAGGTGCCAAAACATATATTGTAATTTAGCTGAACTATGTATGTTGACCATAGCTCCTATTTTGGTTTTCAACTTTGCCACGGCGCTCATTTGCTTTGTGAAGAACTCAGTACGGCAGCTTCAAGAAATGTTTCTCTAACTAAAACTACAGACTGCTGACTCTCCCAGGTCAGAGGTGTAGCGTTACGCTTTGGCTGTCAGACAGGCTGCTCAGACTCACACAATAACGACATGACGTAGTGCACGGATGGATGGAGGGACAGACGGAGTAGGTGGGGGTGGGGGGGGCAGCGGTGGGGGGGGTGCTTGAGGAATGTAAAAACATGCAGGACGAGATGAGGGAAATGAGAAGGAGGGGGTTGAATAAAGGGGACGTTGGGAACATGGGAACGGGGTGGGAGACTGACGGGCAGAGACAGGAATGGAGAGAGGATGGGACAGCAGTGTCCTCCCTGGGCTGATTTATCGGCACGGTCAAAGGAAAACACCAAACATAGCAGCTCTTGTAGGCACAGCTGAGGCATGGAAGTCATGTTTTACACCATCCTCTCTTGCTCTCATTTGTTTTCCCACATATGGATGTGATTTCTTGTAATCTTTCAGGCTTTGTGAAATGACAGCCAGACAGAGACTGAGGAATTATGTTTTGTTGCCAGAACATGACACTCGGGTACAAGATGTTGTGGCTGACAAGGTATGCACTGACAAACATACTGACAGCTCAGAAACCTTCATGTTGCATGTTTCGAGGCTCGGCTCTCGGTTTTGTGAAATGTTGCCCTCTGTGACCATTCTGCCACGCAACCCCCGCTTATTTTTACTCTTTACATACTCAATGTCAATCAAGCAGCAATAACCTTAAGAGGTGGGATGCAGTTGGGATTGTGGAAATTTGAGGATTGATGTTGGCTCTACCAACATGCTATCGAACTTCAGTAAAGTGCCCCAAAGAAGGAGTGTGAAACTGGACTGAGATGGAGGAAAGGCAGGCTGTGGAGCTGAAAGGCCCATACTGATCGTTTAAGGAGAAGAAAAAGTAAATGTTCCGAAAATAAACCACAGAAATTATTGCAACCCCTGGGAAACTTGTTAAAAGCTCATAAAACTAAAGTCTGCTATAATACATGAAGCTATAATGGGGATCTATTTCACAGATTTTTTTGCAGGGCAAATCTTTTTTTTTTTTTTTTCTTCTTTTCTTTTCAACAGGACGTGGCAAGTTAACGAGGGATTGGCAGCCTCAAGTGTTACAGTGCAGTTCTGAAAGCAACCCTAAAGCCAGATTGTACAGTATAGTGTTAGCTATAGGCTTGACCTTTGGAATTAAAACATTGGTTGGCTTGACGCACATCACGGCCATCCAAGGAATCGCACTAAAAGTTCAATGACACAACAGAAATAATATTTTTACCGAAACAATTCATTGGTGGGATAAGGCCAGAAGTAAGAAGTAACAAGACTGGGAGGCTACACACACGCTAACCAATCTGTGAGGCTGTAATGCTCATTGTAATGTCAGCAGTCGAAACATGTTACCCTTCACTACAATGTCAACCTGCTGCTGGCACTAGAGGAAATGTCAGCGGGTCATTAGGATTGATCATCTGGGGATCACAAATGTCTGTGCAAAATGTAATGATAAGAGTTTGTGAGATATTTCGGTCTGGACCAACCGACTCATCAGTCTGCATCGCATTCCTACAGCAAAGTCACTACTGAGGCTGCAAAATTGGGAGATCTACGATGACAACACAAGAGTATCTAAGCACAACAAATGAGGCCACGCTGGAAGTCCAAACTGTCACAGAAACGGTTGTAGTGCAAGAGTAACAAGGGTAAAATAAAACGTAGATTTTGTCATGTTGGATGACACAAGCAGGACTTTGAAGCAGGACTTGCGGCGCACAGGTCACCACAGAGGATCTCATCAGCTTGTGTGCAGTAGCTAGAGGAACGATAGCATGAGTCGGACGTGAGTTTGGATAACAAAAGTGCATTGTTATGGTCTGATATTTTTCATGTCTCCCCCCCCCCCCCTGTATGATCCGATGACATGGGATAAGGAAGTGTGGTTGAAGAAAAATAGTCCTCTACAGTTCCACGTCGCTGTGGTTCAACTCCATGCTCGCTCCCCAACTTAAAACCCTGAGTTATTTGGAATTAATACTTGCATATAACGTTTCACTCTGTGAAAATGTCACATTAAGAAAGCTAAAAGAAACTAAAGCTGCTCTATATGACATTTCAGTATGTCTCTAAAACACCTGAATGATGTAAGGTCTTCCAAACTTTGACTTTAACCCAAATACCTCGATGAGAATACATGCAGTGTACCCTATCTACCCTGTTGTCTACTTCCCTAGCTTTACAATACTGTATTGTAAGTAGTTGCCTTAAAACTGTACCTGTGAAGTTACTGAAATAATAGTTATCATAATAGTTCATTGTTAATGTTAGCCAAAAATGTGCTACAGCGGGCCAGTGGCTTAGCTCTAACTCATTAGTCTTTATAGCAAGGTGCAAGACAGCTAACAGCTGAAATGGTGTAGTAGCATTGTTAAATAACTATAACACACATATATTCTGTGTGTTGTTCTACTCACTGAATTAAGAATTTCAGCATGTATCTTTACCAGATGTCCACTTTTTTGTAATGTAAAAGAAAAGCCCAGAGCAGCGCTTCGTCTATACATATCTAACATTTCACAATACATCCACACATACGCACAAACACACACTGGCCCGTGTCTGGACAAATTGGAGCTGAGTATGGTCTGAGTCAGAGAAAGCAGGGGTGAGTTGGCTACCGGGGTCTGCTCTGCTTACAGACTAAACGCTTCTGATAGACCTCGCTTGAAAAACGACATGGTGTTGAAGCAGTGGAAATCAAGAGCTGCTGGCACAATGTGTTGTTTTAACTGCCGGGCAGGGGGAAGGAGCGAAGGGAGGACCACTAAGAGCAGAACCTTCCCGTTTCTTTTTTTTTTTTTTTTGCATTGATAGATGGATGTTACCTCTCCCAATTCATCTAGCTCTTGTAAAACACTCACAGAGACAAATTGGGGTGGGAGGGAGCGAGTGCTTTTGAGCCAGCATCGAATGCGTTCCAATCCTGTCTTCTCCCTTCTTCTTCCTTCTTTCCTTCCCTTTGCTTTCATCTTTCTATGTTCCCACATGTTACAGTGGTTATACATTTGGTCCTGTAGTTTCAAACTTGTTAAGAAAGGTGACATTTAGTGTATCCCAAGGCAATCTTTGGTGTCTTACTTTAAATTCATCACTCAACAAATACAACATGTGTTGCAAGTCATGGTCTTTATCTGTCCTGATGTTTTGGCCACTCATCTGTCTAAAAAAAAGCACCAACGCAGTTAAAAAAAAGAGTCTTCAGAATCCTGTCATTTCTCCACTCCTCTCACCTTTCCCTCTCTGTCCCGAACCAGTCCACCCACATCTCTATTTCTCCCCGACTCCAAGGTGATGAGAGCTGTGATTGATCAGCTTTTCCAGCAGGAAATGAGAGGGCATCTCTCAGAGGCCTGTTTAAACAGCAAGTTATACGGTTACGGAGTTGTTCCAGGACAGCCTTTCACGTGACGGCCCGACCTTCGCTGCTTACCCAACCGACGTGAGTCATAGTTCCCTACCGGGTCCTCATCTCTGAGGTGTTCTTTGCGTGCAAGTGTGTGCATTCGCAAAGAAACCCGAGTGTAATTTGTGTACGTTTGCTTGTGCTGCTGCGTTTTTGTCTTTGCACCGTGTGCTACTTGTGTGATGATGCTAAGAAAAGTACACAAAAGCTCCCTGACAATGTGATGCAGGTTTATTTAGCAACTTTATGTCAAAAACAGCTAAATTCTCTTTAATATCTCAATCATTTTGAATGTTTTAAGTGGACAAAGGATTTTGATGCTATTTCATTTCTGGAGTTAATGTAAAAGTTTGATTTTAAACCTGTAATAATTAGGCTCTTCAGCTGCTAAATACTTGCTAGCTGACTTTGCCTTTGAAAACAGCTCAATGCTGCGGCCAGAACTGATGAGAACTGTGAGACTCAACCTCAACAGTGATGCTGCGTGCAGTAAAACCAAAGCAACGAGTTAAAAGATGCTGGAACCACCTGTAGTATGGGAGCTGTCATAATAATGAGAACTGCATGTGTGTTGGTCACTATGAGCGATGTCTCTCACATGTCTCTCCTAGTCGTTTGATCTGTTGTTGTAGTAAAAATATTGATGATAGCAGCTTCTACTGACGTTTTAAATGGGATATCAGTACCAGTACATGTGACATGAACCTGAGCCGCTGCAGACTGGAGCCATTAACAAATTTAAGTTTTCCACCTCTTACACTATTATTCTGATCGGGGTGGAAAAGCCTCTGAAACAACAGTCAGACCGTCATGGGACAGTTAAACTCTTTACTGAACCCCAGAATTAGAAATGTGTGGGTGAGCAGCCCCTGAAGCAGTTTTCACTGCAGGATTTTTCAGATGTAGCAACCCCAAGGCTGTAAAACAATATCCTGATCTTCGTCATAGCAGACGAAGGGCAGGACGGTGGAGGACACCAACAGGCTGATGTCAGATTTTTATTAAAAGCTCAGTACCGGCCAGTGTATTGGCAAGCTGATATATTGGTTTAAGTGTCTGGTTTTACTCATTATGATAAATGAGTTTTAGATGAGAAATAACCAATATTTGCTGCCAGTTGGCTTCTCCCAATAATTAATCAACTGAAGTTCCTTGGAAAGAAGAATTAAAAATAGTCATTTGTGTCCAAGTTTACTATTCTGCCCATTTACTCTTACGGCAGGGAGCAGTGAGCTGAAACCTTTCAGGAGCACTAATTCACAGCGAACGCATGTTTCTCTCACACAGATCTTGATGTGTGTCACAAAAACCAGGTTCAGCTGCAGTTCCATACACTAAGAATGTGGTTTGGGATCCTGCTACGGCTGCTGAAGCAGCATTGTTACTGTCTGGCTTAACTTCCTCATCTGCCACGATGATACATGCTCACTGTTAATTAAAAGGAATCCACACACACAGACATCCGAATCCCGGAGAAAATGTAACCAGAGCAATTAGGGTCTGGCCATTCCCGGCACCCACATTAACACCGGCCCCAAAACACATCTCATCTTGACAATTACAAGCTCAGAAACAGAAAAAAAAAAAAAAACTGACAGAAGAGGAGACAGGAAAAGACCAATGGTGAAAAAGAGTTTCTTTCATTTAATTCAAACCAGACTTCCATATCTGCAGCCTGTTTGCGGCTGGTTCCACCTCTGAGGCAGAGCCGGCTCAGAACAGGATACTGGGGAAATGAAACCTGCAGTATTAGTCTCCCCAACACTGCATATTAATCAGCATTTAATAAAAGGAAAATAAATTGCTCTCCACTCCAAATATTATGAGTGTGAAGCTACCTTTATTTTCATTTCACTGCAGGTTTTTCCTCAAAAAATCTAAAATAAACAGGCCCGCTGAAAGAAGGAGGGAAGGACGGAGCGAAGGAGGGATGGAGACACATGACTGGGGATTAATGTACATGTGTGCGTAGAAAAAGAAAATCTGAAATTAAATAAACACAAGTTGATGAGGAGAGGGCTTTTGACAGGCCTTGCCTCGCCTTGTTCAGGTCAGAAGCTATGGTGGTTGTTTCTCCGGATCCATGTTTTAGGACACAAAGTTTCCATGTTAGAGCAGTGGCTCCTGTCCAGAGGTCTCCTTTTCCACATATGTGATTAAAACAAACATGGAAATCACCCCTCAGAATGATTACATGGATTGATTATGGCATTGCTGAATGTGGAACTGTGAGCATAAGTTGTCTGTACAGACTTCAGGCCCATTTGTTGTGGCAAGCAAGCTGGGTAATGCACTCAGTTTGTAATGCAAAGCTACTATCTGTGTCTGTTTGTTTACAAAAACATCCGTATTCTTGTCTGTATTCACGTGGTGGAAGAAATAGTATTAACCTAGAAGTTGGTGTGAATTGAATGCACTGTCTAATTGTCTTTCTTTCTCTCCTGTTCACTTGTTTGTTTTTACTGTCGTTTATACTCCTCACACGAAAAACATACAAAATATCATTAATTTATATCTTCATCATACCTAAATGTCTGGAATAATAAAGCATTTGCATTTCAGCCCCACCTTGAAAGCTATGTAACTGTTAATCGTCCGGGTGGGAATGAATATTGGAAATAGAACATTGGGAAAATACAAGTCAGAATTGTAGTGGGCCATTTTTTTTTTTTTTAACTGTAGGTTTCAGTTGTGTATATGATGGAAAGGAGGCTTAGATGAAAGTTAGAAAGCTTTTATGATTGAAAATCCAGCCGACAAAAACAAGCCATAGTAGCTCCATAATGCATTAAAAAAAAATAAGGTTTTCAGTGTCTATTACCAAATAATAATAACAACAATACTAACAGTAAAAATAGAAGCTCCTTCTGCCATTTTATGCTCATTTTTGAAACACTTTATCGCTATGATAGTGATAAAGTTTAGAAAAATCAGTTATGGCAGAGTAACCGGTAGGGAGGTGGGAGGGAAAACAAACTTTATGGAACAGAAATTCAAAAGCTACAGTCTGATGTAAAGGCCTACAAAAGCTCAAAACAACAATGTTCCTTCCCTTTCAGCAGGATAATGTACTGAAGTTTCCCGTCTACAAAGGTCCTGCTGGAAAATTAAGTAATGCCGTCTGCTCGGTCAACAACTTCCAGCATGTTGTCTTTGAGCGAGGTGTTTTGCACGTGGCCGCTGACGTGCGGTTGACAGCAGAAAGCTCTGGTTGCGCCGAGCAGATTCCACGTGTCGATGTGTGAATGTGACACAGGGCATCGCTGGAAAAAGGTCACATTTGCTCGGTTGACTTTCCCCCTGAATAAATAATGGTTCAAATTAAAATAAGGTATGTAGGAGCAGTTCCTAACGCGTCCCCTCGCTTCATGTCAGCTCTGGTTTATGGAGCCACAGGATTTGGCCGTGCATCTTTTGTGCCAAAAAACGCAGCGCTAACTGTATGTGCAGCATTAAAACTGAAGCACATATACTGTGCAGACACACCTCCGTTCATAAAAGGTATCCATGAGTGTGAACAAGTCCAACACACACTCACTCCGATACCACACTGCACACACGCTGACACACTGCAGCCCTTTTACCCGCGGGCTCAGCTCTTGCCCCCAAGCCTGGTCTCAAGTTACCTGTTTTCCTTCGTGTGAGTGTAAAGTGTATTCATATGCTCCTGAGAGGGCCGAGATTGGAAGGAGACTGTTTTCCCAGTGATAAAAATCACTTGGCACCTAGCGAGGAGCCGGCGTGGTAGCACAGGACAGCACAGAATAGAACAGCACATCGCAGCACATCGCGGCGCTGCGCTGCTTTGGCACGGCCTCAGTGTACACAGGCAGGAGAGGAGGACAAGCCACACGCGGGTCTGAAGCAATATCAGGGCCCTGCTACTTAACCGCCGGGTTAATAGGTTTCATACTCTTTTTTTTTCATGAGGAAAAAGTGTAAATACTGGAAGTAAATAGAAAAATACCTTCATGTAAAATATCTTAAGGCTATTGCAAAGATTATTACAGTGGAAGCTACTGTGCAGGCCTCCCCTTCATACTTTGGAGATGCAGTTCCTCATTGAAGTATTACATAGGAAAAAAAAAAAAAGGACTCAGTTGGAGCGCAGCTGTCTCTTCACCAGGGTCTCCAGTTATTAAACTTGGCATATTATGCAAAATGCACTTTTTTTATGTCTTTTCAACATAAATATGTCCCTGGTGTGTCTAGAGACTCTCTCAAACTACGAGAAAAGACAATCCTGTGCGCTCCATCTTTCAGTATGTGTGTAAAAAAAACCCACAATGTTTAGATTTGGCCGCACTTGTGACATCACACATAGGGATCTATTGATCATGTGACCTCCTTCAGTCGTTCAGTAGACGTTGCTCCCAGCCGCTAAAAACCTGAATCCGTCTCATCACCATTGTTATCTCGCTTACGCTATAGCTCAGCTAATGAAATGTCAAAGGCACAAGCAAAGCAGATAAAATGTTCTACTGATGGCTGTCAAAAGCGAGACCACAGTATTCATGTCCCTCCACTATCTGAAACCTGAAAATCAGTATAAAATGTCACCTTTAAACTGTAATAATAATCTAAAGAGCCAACTTAGGAGTTAAGTAGTTACTTTTACTTAGAGCGAAGCATTGGAGGGAACACAACTTGTATTCTCAGAGCATGAATACCCAGTCAGGGACAACCAATCCAGTACTAACATAACATGTAAAAGCAGTGGCATAAACATCTAAATTAATCTAATCTACTGATCATGTAAGTAAATCGTGTAAGCATATAAGTATGGATGGCGTAATAGCAAATTAAATGGTAACAAAGAGAACTGTAGCAGGAAGTAAATTCTGGTACAGAGAATTCACATGATGACGATACAGAACTACATCGACAGGTGCGGACAAATATGCATGGGAAGTCTTTAGGAATAAAAATCTGTGTTACGGTTCACGGTACATTTTAAAAAGTGGTGTGACATCCAATCAAATGTTCAAATTAAATGTAAACTGTAAACTTAAACTGCCTTATTTTGAACTGTTAACATATTTTTCATGATGGCTGATGATAGATTGTATCATCACTCTGAAACATATATGAAAAGGTGTCTTCCCCTCTGTCTCTATGCCGCAGCCATCAAGGATCTACTTTTAACATAGCTGAAAGTCCTTTGGAGCTCTCTTAAAATAAAGAGACTTTTCAGCTTTTCTTCTTATGTTTAACTGCTATTTTTCCACTGAAGTCCAAATTTTAACTGGTAGCAGTTTAATAAATGCAGGCACACAAGACTGCCAGTCTCCCTCCGACAACTGAAAGTGGAGAAAACTCCACGAAAAATGATGATGTTCTTGCAGACATTGTATATTTAGCAAGCGTACAGTCGAAAGTGGTACTTCCACAATAACTGGGACTTGACCTTTTTTTTTTGGAGGGGGATCATTTTCTCTGCTTCGGGACTTCAAGAGAGGCAGCTCTGTGTGCCCCACAAAGAGCATTTGTGCTACAGAACCCTGCATGGCTCTATGTTGTCTTATGGGAAGTTGTCTAAGCTTCCCATAAGCCCGTATTACCCAGACAGACGTCAAAAGGTTTTAGCTTGTGTTTTCCCTGTGCATTAACACTATGTACAGAACCAAATGAGTTTATTAAAAAGTGCTAATTCCAAGCAAACATCAGTGATTGCCAAAATAAAGGTCTTTGATATGAAACAGTGCTGATATATGTTTGGCTGACGCTTGGGAATACCTCTGTGTGGGTACAGTATGGATGTGAGTGGGTCCGCCGTTACTGGAGTAGACGTTCCTCCTCGCTGCTCACCCAGTCAGCTGATAGTGGGGGCGCTTTTCGGTGCTGTTTGCAGAAGCTTCGCGCTGGACTTCCTTTTTTAAGAATCTTAAACTCGAGTTGCACGACAAATATGGGGTGCTGCACAATGCCAAGCGGTAGCTAAAGATGAGGGATTAGCTGCAATAAGCCAACACTTGGGCCCTCTCCACACACAGACTCAATGTGTAATGTGTCCTAATAGCAGAGGTAAGTTTAATACTTAAGCTCGGCACACATGGGTCTCCATATCTTCACTCACAGCCACCTACATCGCCGCTCTACCTGCCAAACCACACGGCTGAATGAGCCTATGAGATAGACAGAGTGCTTACTGTACGTATGGCCCTCTGCTACTCCACCGCTCACTCACCACAGTGGGCTGGCGCTCCAGGAGGGGGTCCCAGTGACAGGGGGCCAGTGTTACCTTTAGCCTTGGCTCATTCGCTGTGAAGGATTTAGGTGTTATTCAATCATGGTTTAATTCAAGTACGGTTTTTCTTCCTCTTTGTTGCCCTCCGACTGTTGTTCTGCTTCATTCCTCACACACAAAAGTGATACCTCTGTCTTCCTGTCTTTCCCCTGAGTGGCAATATTTGAATCCTCAGATGGCCCTGCAGTATCAGTTCCTTCCTGAAACAAGCTGACACTTTCTCCACCCCGTCTCGTTCTCTTTACCTGATGAGAAAGACGTCAGCGGACATTCCTGCATTCCAGGGTGTTGGATGCCGCTTTAATAACGACCCCAGAGATGGAAACATGATCGCTTTCAGTGTGTTCCTGTCTCTTTCGCTCAGTCTTCTTCTCATTCTTCCTCCGTCTTTGTTTCTCTCTGGCTATTCGATCACATTCGGACCTCCACATTTTTCTCCCAAGACGGAACGCCATGTGACACAGCGTAGCGGCCTACGCAACGGCATCTTGAGCGAGGCTGATCTGGCATCATGATAGCACAGTGTTTACCCGGCACGCCGTTCTTCGGCGGTCACGTCCGCCCACCCTAGTCACCCTTGAGTCAACATCCCCATTACTTCCCAGTGTCGTCCGGTCTCCATGCGACGGCCAGGCCAAGATCCTCCCGTGGCTCCCCAGAGGCGGCTCACTGGCCCCGGGTACGGCTGAGCCACGAGGACGGGGTCAGCAGAGGTAAGGGGGAAGTAACTGGAGATTTTTAATTACGAGCCTCAGTGGTGCGATGAGCAGCTCAGCTCATGGCTCCGAGTTCAAGAGGACTCAACAAACCAGAGCTTAGTACGGTTCCTGAGTTTTACAGAGAAGGCTTTAGAGCTGCACTTGGCAAGGGTCTGACGTAAAAAAAAAAACATCCATCTTTTCCGTCTAAATCACAAATTGAGGCAGCTTAAGAGAAGAGTGTGCCATCCCCTATAATTGAGACCCTGTGGATTCACCCTATTTGCCTAAATTATGGGTATGGTCACTGGCTCGAAATCTGGTTGGCACACAGGAAATGTTGTTGAATCAAAACTGAACAGTGAAAAGTAAAACTGTCCCTCGAGAACCACCAAGCCATGTGCTCAGTTCAGAGACAGCTGGATGCAACAGATCTTTTCATCTCCTTGTTGGTCTGAGGACTTGCATATATATTTGTCAAACTTTTTATCACTCAATTAGATCTTGCTGGCCATCAAAGTGTGAGTTTGCCGCTTTTCTCCACAGGAAGCCAAAAGAACTTCAAATTTGGTTCCCCCTGACTACTTATTCTCTTATTAGCTGATAGTACTACTTCTGTGGTTTTAAAGCCGCCACAATGACTTGGCACGATGAGCAGGAAACTCACCATTTAAGATCTAACAATATCCAGACCTTCCCGACATTATAAAGATGGTATTCGAAAAGACGTATCCTGGTGAGCCATAGCTGGACAAATTAGCTCTTGAGGTGAGGAATTACAGTTAAACACGTGAAATACTCCAAACCCTCTTTAAGTGCTCTTCATTTTGCTTATGCTGAGATGTTTTCTTGGCATGCAAAGCCCTGAAGCATACACTACCGGATTCTTTCTTCGAGTGGAGCAGCATCTAGTGCTTTTCAGCACTGAATGCAACAGTTGCAAAGTTGGTCCCCAGAAGCACTCCAGATTTATGCTTATGCTTTGTAATGATATGAATCAGGCAACAGTTTAAATTTAGCCATATAAACCGTCCAAGCCCATTAAATGTCAAGCATGTTTGTCTGTGGAGTTCTGCTGCTAAATTATTAGTGCTGCTCTGATAGAAGTCAGTAAAGTAACTATTGTCGTTGATCTCAATTTATTATTTGTGGTAGGAATATACTTTGGACAGATTTGTTATCAACTGTGTCATTTCATTAATACTATTATGATTATTTCCTTATGCAACAGTGATATATTGGTAGTTTTGGCGTAAACTCAAATAACTATTGGCCAGTAGTCTACTACTACTATATCATATTCCAGTCAATTAAAATGTATACGCTATTGGATTGAATGAATATTGGATCCAGGAATGGAGAACATGCTTCCTAACACTTAATTCAGGAATTAAAGCGAGTCACTCACACTGAGTTTCTCTTACAGTAACAGCTCAAAGTCTCCTCAGAGAAAACCGTTCAGTTGATAAAAGGATGACCTCTCGCTGCACCTCCTCCTCCCCACTTCCCGTTCCTCTTCGTGCTCTGCGAGGGACACGCCAAGACATTTTGATGGCAGGAAATCAGACTGAACAATTTCCTTGCGCCGCATGTAACACTAGCATGTTGAGGCGGCGCAGACACGAGACAGGTTAGGAGCGGGGAGAGTGGTACCGTAGCATTGGACAGAAAGAGCTATGACCTGTATGGGCACAGAAAGCTGGCGCTATCCAAACAGTAGGAAGAAATCCAGCCTAGAGTTATTATTGAGGCTAAACAGGTTGGACTGGGCTGTCGTGTTGGCGGAGAGTTATGGAGTGGACATTTTGAGTCAGAAACGCACTGACTACCGATCTCATTTCCTCCTCATGCGATGCAAAATGACTTATTGCATGTTCAAGTGTTGTATAATGTAAACCATTTGGTGGATTATATCATTCAAAACTAATTCAAATGCACACGTTTTTTTTAGCTGGAAGTGGAGAACAAAACTGTTCATTAAGCTATATAAGAAAACAGTAATTGAACTGGCAATATTTCTGTAGCGAATACGTTACAACGCTGACGTTTTGAGGGGAAATAAGTTTCACCGCTGGTTTCAATGACTACAAAAAAAAAAAAAAAACAGACATAGGAAGGTCTTACGGTGATGGTCACGTCATTTACTACGTAATACCTCTTTAAAGCCCCACCAGCCATGACCTCACAAACAATCTGAGAAATTCAAATCAAACCTCACAAGTGAATTGCTGGTTTTAAAGGAAAAGTAGGGGTAACAAGTGATCCTGACAGTGGATTTGTTGGCTCCCATCTGCATCTTATTTAGACCGGGGCTGCGCCTCATGGAGACAATCACACAGAGCTCTGAGAGATAAACTCTGCTCAGAGAAGCTTAGATCGGAATTAAACGATCAGGATGCTGGAGGTAGACTTTGACCACGTAAAGGCTCATAAGGTGATGAGACCAGATGTGGCAAATCAGGACTGGACATGATACCACAGCTGGCTTCTTCTTTTTTTTTTTTCTTTCTTCTATATCAGCACAGCTTGGTGCCGCTGTGATGTCTATGGGAGCTCACACACAGTCTGACTCTGCAGCGCGTGTTTTCACGCACACGCTCGCAAATGATGCAATGCTGCGTTCAACATTGTTTTAGTGCGCGGCCGCCAGCACACCACATGTTTATTGGTCTGAATTGGAAAAATATGTTTAAGGAGCGTGGATGAAGATCGGTGGAAAAAAAAACTTTCCACAACTTTTGCCATGTTGACAAATCAAATATTTAGACATCAGCTGCAGTAGATGAGGGACATTTGTATGTTCGTGCACCTGTAGCCAACAATTACAACATTTTGCATTGCAAAGAATGTTGAAAGACACAAGATATTGAAATGTTCTACTTTGACTTCCACTTTCAGCAACTACAGTGGAACATAAATTACTATATGAAGCGCCCTGAAGGGAAGCGTTTAAACATGTACGTAATGACGTTTTGCATTTTTAACAAAGTCACCTTGGTAAAGTGAGGACGTTTCTACAGACTGATCAGGTCCACTGATGATGTCTTTTGTCAGCCAAACCAGAAATTACTTACAAGTGACTCACTATTCAGCAATTTCTACATTGAGATCTGGATATAGTGAGCACATACTCATTAAATTGTCAGGTTTGAACACGCTTCACACATTTTCTTTGAAGATGCGTGGAAAGCTGATGTTAGCGTCTCTTATCACCGTCACCACTGATGCTTCATTAGCCTGCGATGATATTACACTATTAATGTTAGTTTCAACACCGAACAACTTGAAACTGCACCCACTGTATTGCTAAGAAATGCAAAATCCCGCCTGTAACACTCCACAGTGTCCCAAAATAGACCAATGGGGGTGCGAGGAATGAAGGAAATCTGTGTTTATGCAGTTCTTATTAGACTGAGAACAAAAGATGTGGTGCTACTTATTATTAAGGAGGAAAACACACACACACACACCTGAAACCTGAAAATCTGCACAAGGTAGAAGGGTCTGGGTTTCGAGGACGTGGAGCGGATGCTGACTGGCTCGCCACACGCCCCCTTCTACGCGCAGACTACGCCGTGAAAGCCTGGAGCTGGACGTGTCAGTCTTGCGGCGGTTACGGTCAGCTTCCCTCAGCTTCCCTGCTTCTCTCGCATCACGCCACCTACTGCTACCCGACACAAGAGCACACTGCTATATCCTCTACTTTCTGCCTTGGCTCTCGCCCCGCTGTGGTGCAATGTGTCCAAGAGGAGATTCATTTCAGTAAATATCAGACAACTAGAAAAGCCTTAAAGACACCATTAGAAACCCTGAGATGTGCTGTGGCTGTTTGAGAGAATGGTTTGGAGTAAGTGTGCAAGCTTTCTGCTGTCTGTTTGCTGAGTGTCGTGCACATTCTTGGTGATATCGAGCTCAGATATTGGGGTGACACATACACTACTCACAAAAAGTTAGGGATTTTTGACTTTCAGGTGAAATATATGGAAAATGTAAAAAGTGAATGCTACAGTGATATTATATCATGAAAGTAGGGCATTTAAGTAGAAGCATGCAATGGTAATTTTATTCATCTTAAACTATTTATTCAAAGAAAATCTAACAACAGTGGTAGGTAAACCACAACAAAACTCTCAATAAATTGGGATGTGGCCAAAGGACGTCCACTCCTCTCCTTTCTGTGACTCTTCCAGTCTCTGTATCACTGTTGCAACCTCCTGATGACACTCTGTGACCCTCTAAGCTCGGTGAACACCTCCGTCTGAGGACTTCCTGTTTGAAGCCTCCAGTGTTGAGGTGCTGCTGATCAACTGTTAGGTGTCGTCTTGGTCTCATGATGTCAGAATGTGAACAGCAGGATGAGGAGGACTGTTTAAATACCAATTCTAACTGAAGCAGGAAATGTATTGGTGGATTCATGGATCAAACCTGTTGTGAATGTTGCTGTTAAGCTTCTTGTTAGAGAACAGCAGCTGGTGCAGAAAGTACTGAGACACTGAACAGTTGGACATGTGCATTCAAAGGTTTAGAGAAGGTCACATTAAGTTCACCTGGAAAGGTTAGAATGCATTTTAGGTTCATCCTGAAATTTCACCTGAAAGCTGAATATCCCTAAATTTTAGTGAGTAGTGTATATTCTGTTTCTTAGATACATTTTCTAGAGAGTCACTATTATGGGACAAGAGAGAATCGGACAGATGACAGGTAACCCTTGCTGTGTAGAAGAGCTGGGCATCACATGGCGTGAACGCGTCCAAAAAAAAAAAAGGACTTCTACATGCTTTTTACTGAAACAAATAAAACAATGAGCCATAACTGGTAACCAGCTAGTGGAGTACACTTATAATCCCAGCGTATGTAATGTGAAAGTACAACATCCTCTGCTGAATGAATGCAGGATCAAAGGGAGATTGCGCAGCATGATCCTTACCGCTGTTCGCCAAATGGTTTTGCTGTGTAGCAACACTGGTGGCGACTAGTTGTGTCATTAAACTTTTCTAAGTCTTCCTCTCTTTAAAAGTGGTCTTCTAATCCGGATGGCTGTGGTTAGAGCAGGATGGAGGTTTCGGAGCTGAAGCGAGTCGGCCAGAGCGGCCAGATATCATCACTGTTTCATTAAGCAGATCTCTGTGTTTCTGAGCTGGGGGGAGTGGGGGGGGGGGGGGGGGGGGGGGGGGGGGGGGCGGGCTGTGCAGGAAGAATGCAGGTTTTCTGTAGGGAAGCGAAAGAATGACAGCACATTTATATTCTATGCGTCTCGGCCACACTTACGGTTTTCGATGAGGCGGCGTGAACATACGATGCGCATGCAGCTAACATTCCATTTGCCTCCACCTGACGCCAAACAACCCATAAGCACATCAAATTGTTACACACTGTAAGGCACCAATTACCATCAACCACAACTGTAAAGACTGAGAAGGACCCGCAGAGGAAATGGAGCGTTGCCGGCCAAGAAGACTGTTGCTGTTACAAAACAGAGAGGACCAAGAGGAATAATTTTAGACGTCTGGCCTCCCTCCCTCACCATCCCCTCCTGCCTCCAGCACAATTCAATAAGCTGTAAAAATGTGCTGCGTTATGGTTGGATGTCCTCCGTTGCTCAGAGTAGCGTTTCGCTGTGTCAGAGCTTTTCTCCCTCCATCTCCGCCCGAATCGTGGGTGCTGCTCTCCGTCCAGGGGAGGAAGGAAAGAGGGAGGGAGTTTTCCAGTGGCACGAGCCACCCGCTGACAACTGCCATCTCACCCCCCCTCCACAAAAAAAAAAAACAAAAAAAAAACACCCCTCTCACACACACACATGCACACAGATGCACACACACTCATCCTCCCTCCCTTAAACCCAAACAACTGCTCAGCATTAAGGTGTGGATCTGTCATTAGTTAGCTTGGCCTGGCTCGGTGAGACCATTGTTATTGTTAAAGCGAGGGCTGTTTGCACAAGCCATATCTTCGGAGGGAAATGGTACTCCTCTGCGGCTTTTTCGACTCAGTCTGAGTGGATTGGGTTTCCTCTCGCTTTTCCAACCTCTCATACAGCATGCTACGATCAGCTAATGCACATATTTTAATCAGCAACAACTCAGGTCGCTGGGAAATGTGTCCACGGGCACGAAGCGATCAGGTCATGTTTTCTGCAGGATTCAGCCCGGAGAGGTGTGTCGCCTCGCTAACCTTTGGACGGGATTAGCCGGGATGATTTTCAGCCCAGGTTTTTTGCTTAGTTGGTGTCATTTGAAAGCAAAAAAACAAGGAGGAAAGCTGAACATACTAAATCTTGGCTCGAGGCAGAAACAGAGGAGGGAGCAGGCAGCAGGAGTTGGGTCAGTGATGGATGGTAGACAGAGCAATCCTCCACGGGAGTTTCCTGGGTCTTTTCTAAGTGCTGTTTAAACAGCATGAGGAGCAGAATGACGTTCGGTCAACAGACACCCGGTGCCCAGACACTCAGATCAGAGTGGAACAGACACACACACGCTCGCGGCAGTCCATTAATCACTCCGAATCTTCTGAGAACGGCACATCACACCTACCTGAAAGGCTACACGCCCCAAGAGATGAGATGCCTCCATCAGATTCTTGACCTTTGATTTTCTCCAGCCAGCCCTACTTTAAACAGACACTGAACGATCATCATTTCACCAAAGCGCAATTTGTAGCATTATAAGATCATCTATGACTGACGAGGAGCCTAACCAAGCACTTGCTCCAACGGCATCAGTTTCAGTCAGCAGAAAAAAGCTGCAGTGGTGTTTCCTATGAGCTGTCGACTTGATGTTTTTCAGGACGATCACAGAAACATACTGAGACAGGAGTTTCTGCAAGTCGACTTACTATAACCTGCACATCAGAATCAACTTTATTGGCCAAGTTTGTACAAGCAAACAAGGAATTTGTCTCTCTATGTACAGTAAGAAAATTAGAAATAAACTACAACAATAACAATAAGAGAACAATAAAAAAGTACTCATTTGCGTCAGCCTCATCCATGTTTGTCGCAAATAGAAAAACGAAGGACAGTTCCTCTAGAACAAATGACTCAAAATCTACATCTATACTATATATCATGAATATCAAAGACTCACTGAATGCAGGCTTGAAAGGTGGCTCTGAAGTGTTCGCACACGTATTTGAATGGATTCCAAAGGCAACCCAAAATCACATGGCCAAATGCATCAGTACTCCACTATAAATGTATCTCACTTCGACTGCAAGCAAAGACTCCTTCTCCACTGTTGATTCATGTGTTCCAGACAATCTTCGCTTCACCAAGAGCTACTTCCTGCTCTGCTTTGGAACCAGAGGCATGCAATAACACGACGCTTAAGTGCTGTATTTAGTTATGTTGTAAAGATTGTGCTGAATAAATGGATGAATGGCAGAACAGTGGAGTGGTTTCTATGGTATTTTGATATGTTATTCCTTGACTCTGGGTACCATTGGAATCCATTGCAACCGTTGTGAAACCCGTTCACATGTATACGAAGAAATCACATTGTCCTGCCCCCATGTTGGAGACTGGCCTGCAAATACAACATAGTTTTCTAGATAAAAAGTACTATGTAGTTAAAAATAAACTTTTTTTCTGCTCCACATAGGTCATATGAATAAATGAATATAAAAATGGACCCATTAGAATCAGTTATGAAATAGCGGCATGTTGCTTTATATCCAAACCGGTATTATGTTACTTGTTTAAACATCGCACACTTCTCGACTTTTATACAGATACAGGTGCAACTGTAGCAGCATTAATAACGGCTGCATTCCATTCAGGTACGACAGTGCTGGGAACTCAATGAAATATCCTATTGGCACATGTGCTGTAAATGTAACACATCCAGCGTCAACGCATTTCCTGCTATGACTTGACTAAAATGCCACGAGGAAGACCTGCTGCCACATCCACCTCCTGGCCTATCGTCTAAACCGCCATTATAAGCAAGTGACTTGGAGTTCAGAGCTCCAACTAGGGGGAAATAAAAAAAGTGTGGGCATTGCTGCAAAGCCACCGCTGCTTGTAGGAACATGTAAATAAAGTTATAACAATACAGTCAGTTCAGTTAATGTATATCTGGTTCCCCTCGTTAACAAAGTGCTGCCATATGCAGGAAAAGTAGCTAACTTAGGCTAGTACAAAGGGAAATTCAAGTACATTTGTGTGAATATATCGATGTTTAAATTGGCAAATGTTTACATTTTTCTTTAAAGTTTAAAATAAATCAGAAGCTGATGGTGATCCCGAAGAAAAGTGGACAGAGTTTAGCAGTTGACTCCCACTGTTTGCTTGCATTTTTTACGCTGTAGCTCCAAGTGGAGATGAGAAGTTTCCCAAGACCTCACCCTGCCCCCCCCCCCTCCCCCGTCACCTAAAATCCCCCAGAATGGACTACACCTTCATCGTGCAGTAAGGATCTCTCTCCAAACCACACCGTTATCTGTGCCTCCAAATGAAGTTAAGTGAAAGCAGCCGACTCAAGGAAGACAATTTGTTAAAGTTGCAGACCTGAAATTAAGTATTCACTTTAGAGAGTGCAGCCCACTGAATTTATCATCGAACTGTTGTCGCATGAATCATTTTTTTTTGAGTCCAACCTGCCTGTGTGACATGCGGAGGAGGTGCGGTGTCTTCAGGTGTGTTCGACCATATGTTGATCTCAGATGGGATTTTTTTTTTTTTTTTACCAGTTTTGACAAGATGTCACGTAGGAGTGGAGGTCACGTGTTGTCACAACGTGTGTGTGTGTGTGTGTGTGTAAGAGTGTTTGCTTATATGTGTGTCTGATAGGTGATACCTGAGCAGCTGCTCTTACCCACCAGCGTGCAAGGAAAGGGTTCACTCAGTCTTGTTTTCTACTTACACATTGTTTTCCGTCTTGGTACTTGTCTTATTATTCTTAGTCTCATTCTCTCCCTCTGTCTTCTTTGCAAACCTCCATTAGCCGTATTTACTCTGTCAATAGCAACACCATGTTTTCCACCCCGCTGCAGCAGCAGCTCTGACTCAATGCGTTCACGCCTCTGTAGCTTTACAAGCAAACACGGTCGCGTTTTGGTGGCCTCGAGCAACGGCACGCAGCGCACACGGCCGCAGCGACGTCCCGCGAGCTATTAACGCAGAGCCAAACTGCTCCCTTCTATTTGTGTTCAAAGTGAGTATCTTAAATAAGCGTGCCTCGTGCAAATAAACCGGCGCGGGGGAACGAAGGAGTCGCTGATGTTAGGCTTTAGTGTTTTGGAACCACAGGCCAAATTGGTCGGGGAGAGAAAGAATTACTGAGTGATTCACAGCAACATTACAGCAGTCGGGGACAGAGACGGGGGGAAAAAAAAAAAAAAAAAAAAAGTGTTGTGGGTGTCCGTGTGTGCAGCTACGGAGAGACCAGGAGGGCAGCCCACTGAAATTAGCTCTACCTGACATCTGTGAGCTATTAAAAGCGACTTCAGGTAGCACATGTTGTCCACATTAGCCTGAACTGAGATTTACATTTCCACATCTCCACAAAGCATAATAAACAATCAAAGGGGGCGTGTGCAGCCAGGTTACCTTCAGTGACCACAGCACTTCATATTACTCTGATTGGAGAGTCGCACTCTGTTTGGCTGGAGGGAGAGGACAAAGGGAGAGAGTGTGTGTGTGTGTTTTCACTGAGGATTTCTGAAAACTGAAAATACACTAACAGATGATGCACATTACTACTGTTGTCAATAGTGAACAGCATATTTACTCAAATACTGTGCTTAAAGTGCAGTTTTGAGGTTCTACTACTGAACTTTTTCTATTTTCTGCAACTTTTTGCAACATTTCAGAGAGAAGCTTTCACTCCCCTGCATGTATATAACAGTTAAAGTTGGGCCTATTCGCCACTTTGCAGATTTGACTTTGAAATTTGTCTATTTAAAACATAAAATGTGACGTATTGTTACAGATTGAAACAGCCCAACATGATATAAAGCAGGTAAAATGAGGTCTACCTTGACCAGCTAGAATATTAAAGTGCTTCTTACCCTGTTGTGCATCAGCAATGGTCATCTAAAAATCCCTTAGAATACAGGATTTTCACCACCACTGACACTTTTTAGCCATGTATTTGTGATGCTTAAGATGTGAAGAGTTCACATACAAAACGATGTCTGACAAGTGGAAAAGTAGAAAAATTAAATGAATGTTACCAGACAGGATACCAAGTCAACTTCCATCTGTTGAAGGCATGCATGGGATGTTGGGTTTCCAATATCTGTATGATTCCAAAATGGACATAAAGTCATAATACTGTAACACAACTCTTTAAATGTTCTCAGTTTTATGAGGAACATTTGGTAAAAAAGTACAGCCAATGTGGAAGTTGAACAGTCAGCAAATTGAACAAAATTCGCCATTCACCGGATTATTGCTCTGCTGTTAGAAATGAGATGAGCGATACAAATCAGAAGCTGATGTTTGACAGCAACTGTTGCACTGCAGCAGTCTGCTGACTCTCCCTCCTCCTCCTCCTCCTCCTCCTCCTCCTCCTGCAGCCCTCAGCAAGGGAAGGGAGGTAGCTTACTGGGTTCCTAGACTGCTGTCTCCCCCTATTGACCACATCATGTAACTGTACGTAATGGCCCAATGTGGAGAAATGCACTTAGAAAGGTAAAGAAATGGCTTTAAAAGTAGAGTAAAAGAGTGTTTATAGCCGTTTAGGATTCTACGGATCATTTATCACGTAGTTTTAGTGATAATCTTTCTTGTGAGCTGATCTTTTTTACATCTTCTACAATAAATGTATCTCTCTTTCAGTGTTTTCCTTCATTTGTAAGTCAGTCAGTGCATATAAATACATATTCCTCAAATGTTGAAAACCCCTCTCTCCCTGCACAGCCTTGTAAATATCTATAGGAGAATCCAGCCGGATTAAACAGCCTATATACTGGCTGGTGGGCAGTGTGTGTATGTTTGAGAGAAAGTGTTTGTGTGTGTGTGTCTCTGTGTGTGTTTTCTGTGCTGGTTAGGAGAGGGGGGGAAAAAATGGGATCAAATTCCTTCACTTTCGCGTCACACGCTGTCGCCCAATCAGGTGCGGGCTTTCCTGTCCGGCATGGCAACGCTGTTATAAAGGCCGCGTGCAAAACGTTTGCAGTTCAAAGCACTCACGCGTTCTGGGGATTGTACTTGGAGACTAGAAAGGAGCACTTTACTGTTTCATCCTACAGAGTTGAAAGCAAACTCTTACCAGCTGGCTTGTTTTTTGCCCCTTCAACTGCGGACCCGCTTGCAGAAGACGCACTCATCCTAGGAGTCTGTCAGACGCCCATGCGTAAAGACACCCGCTCTCCAAATCGGTTTTACGCACCGGAGCAAAAGAGAATCCGCTGCCGTTTTTCTGTGCACTTCTCTCAGTTCAAAGACTTTGATCAAACTCGCCCTGGCAAGGTAAAGTCCATTTAGAGGCTTTTTCCTCTCGCGAGAAAGCAGAAATATCTCCCCCGTTTCACGCGTAATTTGGCACCACACAGTTTTTCGTATGAATCTCCTCGACCCTTACCTGAAGATGACGGAGGAACAAGACAAGTGTCTCTCTGACGCCCCGAGCCCGAGCATGTCCGAGGACTCCGCGGGCTCTCCGTGCCCGTCCGGCTCGGGCTCCGACACCGAGAACACCCGGCCGTCAGAGAACGGGCTGCTCCGAGCGGACGGGGACTTCAAGAAGGACGAGGAAGATAAGTTTCCCGCTTGCATCCGCGAGGCCGTGTCCCAGGTGCTCAAGGGCTACGACTGGACCCTCGTGCCTATGCCCGTGCGCGTTAACGGATCTTCTAAGAACAAACCTCACGTTAAGAGACCGATGAATGCTTTCATGGTGTGGGCTCAGGCTGCGCGGAGGAAGCTGGCGGATCAGTACCCTCACCTGCACAACGCGGAGCTCAGCAAAACTCTGGGGAAACTCTGGAGGTAAGTGTGAATGCGCTGCTTTTCAGCTTTTACGCACGGATTCGGGAAGAAATGAGTGATTCTATTTTTTGCCTTGTTTCTGTGTTGCATATTTAAACATTAACATCCCTACTAAGCGAATCAGATGTGTGCTTTGATATATTCAGAGTTATTTTTTTATAGTTCTGGAATAGAGCATTTCATGTAGTGCACTGATAATCATTTCTGTTCATTAACGGTCCTTTTTACGCGCAGACTTCTCAACGAAGGGGAGAAGCGGCCGTTTGTTGAAGAGGCTGAGCGCCTGCGGGTGCAGCACAAGAAGGATCACCCAGACTACAAATACCAGCCCCGGCGGAGGAAGTCAGTGAAGAACGGACAGAGCGAGTCAGAGGACGGCAGCGAGCAGACGCACATCTCCCCTAATGCCATCTTCAAAGCTCTCCAGCAGGCGGACTCTCCGGCCTCCAGCATGGGAGAAGTGCACTCTCCCGGTGAGCACTCAGGTGAGCAGAGAGAAAAGTTTCCCTCACAGTTAGATTTCTAAGTGTTTGAATGCCTCATGTTTAAAAAAAAAAAAATCATTCCCCATCTCAGCCACAGTCCTGCTGGTTTGCCTTAAAGGAACTGAACTTAGCAAGCATAATCAAATCTGTCTCATTTTTTAAACTTCCAGGCTCCCAGGGGCCCCCTACCCCTCCCACCACCCCAAAGACTGATGTCAGCTCAGGCAAGATGGACCTAAAGCGTGAAGGTGGTCTCCGCTCTCTGCCTGATGGCCCCAGTGGGCGCCAGCTCAACATTGATTTCCGTGACGTGGACATTGGTGAGCTGAGCAGCGATGTCATCTCCCACATTGAGACCTTTGACGTCAACGAGTTCGACCAGTACCTCCCGCCTAACGGGCACCCCGGCTCTGCTAACGGCCCTGGCAACACCACGCCAGTCACCTACACCGGCAGCTACAGCATTAGCAGCGGTGCCCCTGTCAGCCCACAGGCAGGAGGCGTCGCAGCCTGGATGGCTAAAAGCCAAAACCAGCAGGGACAGCAGCAGCAGCAGCACACCCTGACCACGCTGGGGAGCAGCGGAGGCTCAGAGGCGGCTCAGACCCAGCACAGGACCCAGATCAAGACGGAGCAGCTGAGCCCGAGCCACTACAGCGAGCAGCAGGGCTCCCCACAGCACGTCACCTTCAGCCCCTTCAACCTGCAGCACTACAGCCCCCCCTCCTCCTACCCGGCCATCTCCAGGGCTCAGCAGTACGACTACTCCGATCACCAGGGGGGCAGCGCCGCCGCCGCCACCGCCGCCGCCTCCTACTACAGCCACGCGGGGGCGGGGCAGGGCTCTGGGCTGTACTCGACTTTCAGCTACATGAGCAGCCCCAGCCAGAGGCCCATGTACACGCCCATAGCCGACAACACGGGGGTGCCCTCCATCCCTCAGAGCAGCCCGCAGCACTGGGAGCAGGCTCCGGTTTACACCCAGCTCACCAGACCCTGAGCAAGACCGAGAGACAACACCCACACACACACACACACACACACACACACACACACACAATGACATGTACAGCCACACACATCTAACACACATGTTCCAAAACACTTTACACCAGGGAGAAGTCCTCCTCCAGAGCTGCTCCCTGAATCAGACACTTGAATTGGAAGAAGAGGAGAGCTGGACTTGTGATTGGCTCACGTCGTGCCTTGCTATTGTATCTTGATAGAAACTATATATATTTTTAGAGAGATGAGAAGACTTAGGAAAATCCTCTGTGAGGACTTATTGATTGTTGATATTTCAGTAGGTACTGTGTATGTTCCTTTGTTTTTTTTCCTTCATACGCTGGCAGTTTTGTAATAACCCATGGGGATGGAGGTGGGGGGGGTCGGGAGGGGGTTGGGTAATTATTTGTACCTGTAGATAGAAAACAAAAAGCTTTATATTTTAAACAGTTCAGCAGCTAACCACTCATGGTAGTGCAGTATCTGGTTCTCTGTTCGATTTCATACAAGGGTCTCTGTTTGTTCCTTCGTTGCTTCCTCTTTCCTGTGCCATTCAGCAAGTATGGTTTGTATTTAAGCTGTTATGCTGTTAATTTGTGTCATGATCATTGGAAAAGCTATTAGGCAACAGAGAGAAAGAGGGGCTGGGTTTCACAATACTTCTGCTGTGTCGACGGGGGAGGGGGGACTGCAGCCCTTTCCACCATCCGTGCCTTGGATTTTTACATTTTCTCGAAACTTTTTGTATGTGTGTGTGTGTGTGTGTGTGTGTGTGTGTGTGTGTGTGTATGCACAATGGCCACAGCTGAGATTACACTTACCGTCCAACAGCGTGTGTTTGACAGCTACAGGAAGTCACCTTTGACCCCTTGGGTGCCCCCCTGCAGTCTCTCACCATGCTGGTGTCCAAAACACTCCCTTCACCCGTTCCCTCTGGTCCAATCCAGTTTAAAACTTTATTTATTTATTAGCTTTAATTTTATTTCAAAGTAATTATTTTGCATACTATTCTTATAACTAAGCAATGTTGACGGCATATAATCCCCCCTCCCCCCCACTTTTTTTTTTTTTTTTTTTTTAAATGTTGATTTCCAACCCAGGGGGTACTTAGACTAAATGGTACACGCTGTAATCGTCTTTTTTTTGGGGTTTATTTATCTTATCTAAATGTCTATTTTAAGTATGTATTTGCCTTTTTCTGAGGGGGCTATCTAACGAAACGTGTACGGATTATTTGTTATTTGTGAATTTCCTTTGAGTTGGACTCTAAACTATGGCTGAAAGAACTGGAAATGTCATCTCAGTAACGAGGTTTTTACAGTTTTTCTGTTCGGCTTCTTTGTTTGCGCGATCACCAGAGGGACCGTCCTCTCCGCTCTGCAAGCTCCGTTTCCTTTTCTTTCAATATCAAAGAACTGACGTTCCCAATTCCCCCTCCCTCTGTGATCTTGCCATGTATTTGTACTGTCTTGAATCTTTTGTATATGTATTTGCAATAAAAAAAGAAAATGCTATTCCAAAAAAAAAAAAAAAAGCTTGTCATTTATCCCTCAGGATAAAACTCGGGGAACTTTGAGTTATGCAACATCCCTTAGCTGAATAACACAAGGCACTGGAGCACCTTCCAACAGACGGTGCTTCTTGTTTCTTTTTCCACATGCCAGAGCCAGTGAAAGGGTTAAGAGAAGAGTGCCAAGAAACAGGACCAGTGTTTGTTTTCCCAGAAGCCTTGTTTTTTTTCCCCCTGCTTTTATTTTCTTCCTCCCTCTTTCTCCCCGTCAGCTGGTAGCAGCAGGGGTGAGGCTCTGGGGGACCCGGAGGAGGGGGGCAGTCGATATAGCGAGTGCCGTAAAACTACTGAAAAGAAGCAGAATTAATTTCAACAGAAGATACTTGGGGGGGGGGGGGGGGGGGAGACAGTGGGGTTTGCAAAGGTCCTGCTCAGATAAAATCTTGGTGGCAGAGGGAGGTATTCACACAAACAGGTTCACTCAGACATGAATGTGAAGAACCTGGTAACTGAAACTCAGGCTGTTAAGACTCATAGCAGTAACTCAGACTACATAATGGTCAAGATTAAAACTCAGGTTAGGCTGTTTTTATTGGTCTGCAATGTTACATTTGGGATACATACACATCATGGCTGGATATGGATGCTGTTACATGAGCCGATCAATAGCCAATGATCAATAAATCTCAGTTGTGTAGCTTTAACTGTTTTTCAATCGTCACCACAGGTTTGCAAAAATTAAATATGTTAAGGTATGGTTTGGTAATTAATTTAGCTGAAATGATGAGGTGGTTGACAGAAGTTGAACAGAAAATTCACTGGCAACCATTTGGACAGTCGTTCAAATTAATTGTTGAGTAAAAAGGCCGAAAAATTTTTCCTCCTTGCTTCTCAAACATGAGAATTTACTGGATTTTTCTTACAGGATAAAAAATAACTAATTCTCTTAGGGTCTTGGACTGTTGGTTGGGCAAAGCAATTGAAGGCACCAGCTTGGGGCGTGGAAAACTGTGATGCACATTGCTTACTGTTTCATACAGTGAGTGATAATTGAAAAAAAAAAAAAAAAAGAATCAATAGATTAATTCATGATGAAAATGATCATCATGGGAAGTTTTACCCCAAAGGTTGTTAATAATAAACTAATAAAGCAGAGTTCCTGTGCACCTGTGGGGAACTGGAAGATGCCCTTTCCATAAACCCTCCTGGGGACAGACGTATTTGTCTTGTTCTTATGGTACTTTTTTTTTTTATTGCATAACTGTTGGTGTTTTGCATCATTTCATTCAAGCATATGTTTAATTTTGTTTGATCTGTATGCATTTGTATAAATCCCCATCTCTCAACAGATGTTTCAAACGAGATAAGACATTAAATGCTGTGGTATGTTTCATTAGTCATCTGTCTCCAGTAAAAAAAAAAAAGAGAATAAAAGAGAGCTTCCTTCTTTTAAAAGCTCTGTATGATAGTTTTCCATGTGCACTCGGGGGTCTACATACAGAGGGTGTCATATGATGTTCAGATTGTGAAGATGTGGGCGAGACGGATAAATCTGACTTCACCTGACAACAGGAAGATACAGTAGGCATAATTAGGGGCGTGATCTAACAATTCTGCAAACGTTGGACCTTCTATTAAGTTGTACAGACTTCGACTCTCACATGAAACTGACAACAGCGCTGCTTAACATTTGGGGAGCTGAATGAGAGGGAAAATTTGGGAATATTGTGCGATTCACCAGTTATGGAACTCTGGATTTGTTCTTGGCGTCCTTTCAAGCAGAGAATCTGTTACACAACTCCAACTATCACAAGTAATTAGCAAGTCAAAAGCAAAAACACATAACCCTCCGTGCACTTCTTTCAGTTGTTACTTCTTAGTTTTATGAAATATTAGATATTGAATATCCGAGTGGGCACAGGCAGCTCGGCAGCAGACCCCTCCCCTCGGGTCCTCAGCGCTGGCATCTTACAAAAGGTCAAGGAGGGGAAATACTGAGTGATGTCACGCTGCCGGGGGACCAAACACCATTTTCCTATGATGTGGATTATGTGTTAGGCGACACAGTGTTTTCATACTCATTGGAGGCGGCTTTTGAACACGAGATGGAGACGGAAACGTAGCCAAGACTCACTTTGTGCTGCATGACTGCTGATGGACCGCGGCCTTACAGCTGCATCCCCATGAGGAGTTATTTGGAGGAAAAAAGGTTTTCGGTTATCGCAGCCATTGGATATTAAAAGCAGAGGTTTGGTAACTAGTCAGCTGAGAGCTACACACATTCCTGTTACTGATGTGAGTTTACAGTTTGAGTTCCCATGTGCCAATGCAACCACACAGTCGGATGATGGATCTGACTAAAGGCTCCTGACTCGCAAACACACACACACACACACACACACACACACACACACACTGCAAGAGAAACAAGATACGGTGCTCAGACGGCAAGGACACGGAAAAAAAGTATCAATCTGGGTACAGCAACATGTGCCAGTCAGAGAGGAGACAGAGGTCATGTGACATGATTACAGAACAAGTTGTCGAGAGCTGTTGAATATTTCCTGGAATGATGCAACCATAAAAAAAAAAAACAGAAATTGCTGAGTCAAGGTTGGAATATTTTAGCACAAATATCAAATAGCTGGAATAGTGACATGGAACAAGTAGAATACATGTCAGACAGTTTTGAATAAAACAATGTTTCTAACCTTTAAACTACGTAAAAGGGCGAATGAAAAGAAATTGCATGTTAAGAGGCCGTGCTACACTAGTCATTAGAAAGGCATTTCAGGTCCCAAATGGTGAAAGTAATTCAGGACAAACAGAGACTTGTACTAAGTTAGTTTTCATTCATTGTTTCTCTTCAGTGGAGATAAGCGGAGATAATATGGGTGTATGTGGTAAATGTGGGTGCTTTGGGGTGGTTTTCAGCCCACGTGAAAAGCTCGCCCTGTACAGCTTTTAAAAGTGACTGAACACTCAGATATTGAGGAAGAGAACGATGGAATAAGAGAAGAGAGGTGGCGTAACAGAGTAAACAAGAGAGGGAAAGACAGAAGGCAGGATGAAGGTGGAGCGCGGGCCAGCCGCGGTCAGGGGCAAGTAGCACATCATCCCATCTGAAAAAGCCATCAGCCTCTGCAACGCTCGCATGACAGGGGAAATGGTAGTAACAAGAACAGGACAGATGACATGTTTCATATGGATGTTTTCCACAGCAGGCAGCCAAGCAGACGAGTCACGTCACATCAGAGGCATGAGCAGCGACTTGGCCACATAAACTGCGATCACAGCGAGTCCTACACCATCCAAACCAAAAGAGTGACGAGCGAAAGTCGACGTTTTTCCTGAATGAGGTTCTGCTTGGTGGACGAGAGAGCCCCGACAATTGAAATAAGATCCTAAAAATGTCCCGCACAACAACACAAACAGGTGTTTGCACAAAGTTGGGTGGAGGTACGCTGGCATTACTTGAGCATTCTTTGAGGTAACCGGACTCCGTCAACCAGTGAGAATGACGCAGGTGTAACCTTTCCCACCCTCCGATAAAGGTAATCAGACAGATTTTAATCAAGCGAAGTCTGTACATATCCCCACAAAAAAAAGAGAAAAATATCCCCGTTTCCTTCAAATTACATTCATGTACTGCTTTGTAACAGCAAATACAAGGAGAGAGAGAAGCGTTGTCACTTTTGTTTGCTTATTGAGGAAATACTCCATGTGAGCTTGCTTTTAATTTACATATCTACAAAACCACACGATATTCATATAGAAAATACCTATAAAATGTTAACTATCAACATATTTCATTTGTTTTTCCATTCAATATCTAGTGGCACTTTTTGTTGCATCGACATCTCAAAGCAGTGAAGGTCAAGGAAAGGCTGTTGCCTTGGTTGAATATCAAAAAGTCATCAATGAGACACAAAACATGGTCACTTTTCAAATATTTCATTTAATCAATGGTCTTGATCCCCTAACCAAAAGAGTTTTGTAGCCTTTGAACTGACCAAGCAAAGAGTCTTCTGTGTCCAAGTCCTTTGCTTTGTACGTCTGCTATCCACGCCGAACACTAAGAAACTTCCACCCATTGTAATAGTATGTAGTAGTAGTCAAAGTAAAGTAGTCTTATGCAAAACATTCAGTGCTACATAAATGTATGAAATGTTTAGGACACAGGTATGGTTGGCATGGTTTGTTAGGCAAGAAATAAGAGAAATAAGGTGAGAAATAAATGGACACAATAAGGAGGTTACTTACTTGATCATTTAATATCACTGATTTTTAAGATATAGAGGTAGATATTTCTGTCTTCATAACCTATCACAGTACATGAACAAAAATTCCTCTATCTAAGGTTCTAGACAGGATGGCAGCCCCGGCCTCTGACCGCCTTCCCCTGCGTCACAACACATATCTCTAATCTACAACACAGCAAACTCTTAATGCACAATGTTTGTCCCATTACAGGCATTTGCAGGATGCTGATCGCGGGTGACAATGCAGGTCAGCTGGATCTGAACCAGAACTAATCACACAGGCATGTCGGCGTGACGTCAGAGGCTCGGAGTGACAGCGCTAACTGTAGACTGCCGTGCTGATTACCATCCGATACCCCTCCAGACGGGTAGTCCAGTTACGGGCTTGATACGGGTGACAATTAGGGACCACACCATTGTCGGAGTAGTGTGAGGTTTGAAAGACGGGGCATGACAGGCGCTGGTGGAACTCTGGATTGGGTACGCGCGAGGGCGGGGAGGGGAGGGTCGGGAAGGAATGTTTATCTCATCAATCTCTGAGGTCACCATGGATGCAATGGCACGGTGGAGTGCGGGGTGAAAAGGCAGGCGGGATGGCTAAGAATGCAGCTCTGAAAACAACAATTCACATGAGTTCATTACCAAAATACTATCAACTTGGACAGATGCATCATACGCACACCGATGCACAAGGAAAACGTCACAGGAACTGCTTACAAGATAGTTACCAACAAGCTCATTGTTGCTCATTTTTGTTCAGATGCTCATTTATCTTAGAAGAAGTTTGTCAGATTTGTCAAAATCAACTGCACATATGGAATTCTTCGAGACACAGCTGAGAGAAAGCACCGCAGAAGCTGGTTGAACAGCGTCTACGCTAGCGAGCTAACGCCACTAGAACCAAACATCTCCCCGTTGACTGCGATGCAGTTTGTGTGTGCGGAGCAGGGACTTAAATGAAAGTGGCAGGCGGCGTTAATGTGGGCAGTTTTCCCAGGAGGAAAAAAAAAAAATAAAAGGAAAAACAATTAATATTCTAAACCAATTCCTCTCTGAGAATCTGCCCCCTCCTGAACCCACGGGTGGTCTTTTCAAATGCAAAATACTGCACAAAGACATAACGAGGGTTAGAGACCAAGAGCCTGTGATAGAGACACAGAGAGAGAGAAAAACAGACAGATGGAGGAAGACAAAGAGAGAGAGAGAGAGAGAGAGGAACTCTGGAAAATGGAGGACAGTCAAAGCATGCAGGCATAAAGAGATAAAATAAAAAAAATGTATGTGGGAAAGATTGTTGACAAGCATGAAGGAAAATCTGATTGGGTTCTAATTGCTGGGGCTGTGTGCTCTAATTATGTGTGTGTGTGTGTGTGTATAACAAAAAAAGTCCACAACAAAAAGCCGTGCAGCCTTCTCCACCAGGCACTGTGGCTATGTTGTGGTGTTTTCCTGCTCACAGGCAGCACGTCCTAATGAAACAATGACTTTAATTGCATCTTCTCTGCCATCCACCAACATAGGAAAATGAAAAACACAACACGAGCCTCTGAAAATCAACTCATTATTAAGACTAATGGCGAGCTACATTGTTTTTACTTATTCAGCCAAGGGGTCAATGATATGTACTGTAGGAGTTGGAGTTATGGTGCTCCGGGGCTGCTTTTACTACACCACTTTGGGCAAAACTTCTATCAGTGCACACACACACACAGATACTACACACACACATACAAACAAATATACACGCCTCCATGTTAACATGTGTGTGTAAGCGCTCCCAATTTCCACTCTTTCTGGTCCTGTGTGTGTGTGTGTGTGTGTGGTGACTGACCTCCCTTTACAAATCTCCCAGCCCTCTCAAAAAGCCACCTCCGATCACGGCGGAAACCGTACATCAACGTGGAAAAGCCAGTCGGGAAGATTTTACTACGCTTTTTGCACAGCTGGAGGTCGAGGCACAGGGTCCCAGGTCTCCAGTGGAAAACAAGCATCCGCGAACTGAACTTTCAAGTGGAAAACCGCAGTTGTTTCGCGCAATCGGATTAATTAATGCGACGAGGTTCCACTGGTTGGATGTAAAAAAGGAAAACAAAATACAGCATCAAAAGAGGAAGAGGACCTTTCTGCAACAGCACTTTTTTTTGGTCTTGGTTCTGGTTTGTCAGCTGAGGAGATTCCAAACAACGACCAGCGCAGAAGGATTTAATTTATTACAACCTCTGCTTAGCTTTTGATGATATGAGAGGATAAATCAGGCCTCATTTGGATACTGCATATATGCCAAGGTCAAAGCACACGGCATCATGACTACTGTTCAAACTTATCTCTTTACAACCATATATTAAACTCCTCGTTTTGCGACTGTAGCTGTAAAAACTGGATTGGTTGCGAGTGTATTAACTGGAACTACCAGCTAACTACCATTAACTACCATTACCATTACCAGAACTACCATTAACTACCAGCTTAAGCTGGTATTGTGGCCTCAGTGATAGTACAGCATATTTGGTTTTTTTGCTACCATTTTATTGACATATTTAAATCTAAATCTCAGATACACTCTCTTTCCTCAACATTTCTTCAGCTGTATTTTCATCTTGAGGGACAGAGTTGCTCCCGTTCTGGATACACACATTCCAATGACTCTTTTTTTTTTTTTGCATCGAATCTAAAATATTGCCATTTCATTGCCATGCCAATTCTCCGACACGCAGGCATTGTTTTCCACAAGCGAGGCGCCTTCCAGCATGTCATTCCACTTTTCCAGATTTTTCCATCTCAACCCCTTTTTGTACACAATATAAATGAGTCTACCTTTACGTTCACCCACCATTTACGGTCCTGATCCAGTTCGACGTTCACTCGGTACAAAAAGCTTCCGTTCCTATAGATCAACCAACCTTATAAGCAGCAAGTGTCTGGATCAGAAAATACCAACTCCCAGCAATGTAGATACCAAAATATGTTCCTGTACTGGCCATGTAAAATGTGTGTGCTGTGTGTGTGTTATGTCACGTTGTGTCCTGTTGGACCAAATAACACCTGAAGGAAAAATAGATCGTTAGGTTTAGAGAAATCTGGGAAAAAGTAAATGACCTGTCTTGGATCCCAACCAGCAAGCCTTCCCCTTGATCACAGGCCTGAAACTTTCCCGTCCCAACTGCTCAGCAGCTTTATGGGGGTCTTGAGTGTTCCATCGGGGGTCTTGAATCTTTCTAGTGGCTTGTGCATCGGGGAGGAAGGGCTCACTATTATGTTGAGGTTTATGAGCTTCTAGGGGCCTTGACAACTGGCCAGCCCTGATAAATCCCTGTGAGTTATTTCACAGCAGAAGAACATTTCACCGACGCAGAAATGAAAGTGGACAGCACAGAAAAACTCCCCCCCCCACTCCCCCCCAGGGAGCTGAAGCTTGTGGGCAGAGAAAACATGACAATTTCGCTGTAAGTGCAGATACACACTTGTACACGCATGCACGCTCGCAGACTCTCTGATAATTTCAACCGGTTTAGGCCCGGTAGACAGCTCGGACAGATGTGAGAGTGTGAGGCGGCGAGTGAGCGAGTGTTGACAGAGTACTAGCGAGTGGGATCACAATCAATATTTTTACTTTAACAATTGATTGGCTGCCCTATGTCACAAACCCACAAAAAAAAAAAATGACGCCACCCTGCTCCTCCCCTTAACTCTACTGAGATTTACAGCATCAAAACTAAAATTTGACAAAATTTGCTATTCGAGTGTCTATATAACGTCGACATTGTGCACAGGTTTGCAGCAGTCTTCCAAAAGGTCAAAGGTAATCAGATAAGAGTAGCAACAGTGCCTATAACTATACAGGAGATAATAACTTCTAATCCAACAGTTGCTGCTGTATAAATACATTTCTGTGTTTGCATGGTGTTTTTTTTAAATCTCTGGGCTCTCTCTCCCTCCATCTGTCTCTCTCAACCTTGTCCCCCTACATCTCCTTCTATCTCCGACGGTCGCTTTTCTACTCCCACTTATAATTTCCCTTTCCAGTCGCAGCTCCTCCAAACACCCACTCACCTCACACACCCCCACCGACCCAATGTGCGAGCCATCCTCCCTGCCAGTGGAACACACACAAGCACGAACCCTGGCTCACACGCGCACACAGAGCCACCACATGAAAAGGCCGCAGCGCTGTAATAGATAGGCAGGGCTTTGGACGGTGACACCTCGTATCCATCACTGGGGCTTATCTGTCGGGCCGAGCTGGGAGGTTCAACACAACGCAGCCAGATGTGGAGGCGGCGGGGAGGGGGAGATCGTCCCGTCTCTGCTGCTGCTCTGCAAACCACCCAGTGCACTGCGCCGCATGTGGAGAAGGAGTGGGAGATAAAGTAACAAAGACAGAGTACCAGCTGTTCTGCACCATACAGTACCCATGTTTTTTTTTGTTTTTTTTTGGGGGGGGGGGAATCAAAATGCTGTAAATGAAGAGCTATGCTGGCTGATTAAATCAAGCCAATTTCATCTCATTCATAAGCATCTGGACACCTTGAAAAAAGTAGTTCAACATTTTAAGAAATGTGTTGAGCACAGAGCTGAAACGTATAACACTGGAAGACGTGAGTAGATTCACGACTAAAACTGGGTTTACACACGAGGACGGACGTGTGCGGACGCATTCCTTTCATCAGATTAACAAAGCCGCATGCACGCAAGTGTCTATTTAATGAATTTCCATCACTGTGGACATAGGTGCATGTGCACGAGCCTCATTACCGCTCCCACAATTAACTATAAAAGGACAGAAATATGACCTTAAACATCAGTTTGCTTGTCGATACTTGTGTCTGATCCACCACTGATTAGACCTGTCAGAAAAAAGTTGAAGTGTACTTTCACAGATAATGTCACATTCGTTTGGTTCTTCAGCAGCACCAAAACAGGTAAGATTATGCACTATTTATGGCAGCAGTACCACGAATTCATCACATGTATATGTAAACCATCACAGCAGTGACATCTCTGTCATTGTTATCAATGTAAGAGTGATGATCAATGATTAATTCAAAGAGTTCATATTTAAACAGACAAAGTGCCTCATCATTCAGGATAAAATGAAAGGGAGGCTCAAATGTTGATAAAAAAAAAAAAGAAGAATGACATTCATCGCCCATAAATCACTTAAAATGAAGCTCGTAAATGCACATTTCAGTAACATTTTACAGAATTGCAGTGTAGACTGCAAAATAATGCATCAGTGAAAGCGGTAACGTCATTCCACCTTCAGATATCTTTTGAAAACTTTGTAGGCATGGTCTGAGGAATAAACGAGGTGTGCACATTCTTCCTAACTAAATATCAGTTTATGTGTGGAAAAACATGAGCAAGTACTATTTATACATCAGGCCCCAGGAAGCCCTAGGAATGTGTTTAGCCTATCTTCAACCGGACTGGACGTAGTTGGTTCTGTCCAAAGTAAAAAAAAAAAGTGAATGAATCTCATACATGAAAAGAAATTACATTTTTTCTTGGGTTCTTTCCCCACTTGGGAACGGTGCAACAAGCTGCAAACACAATAATGACATATTGTTAACTTAAAGTTGATATAGTAAACATGCAAGCAAATACTACCATTCATTTGGAGCTGTGTTTGTGACCACCTAAAAAGGTAAGTATGATATTCACTCTCCTTTTTGCTCGTTTTTGTTCTCCACCAACTGCTGACAGAAATATCCTTACATGTTAAGCAGCCATTTAACTGCTTAAAGCTCCACTTTAGCTCCAGCTAAATGCTAACTTTGTCTGCCATTTTGTCCTGGGCAGGTAGCAAAAGAGTGGATATAAGACTAAACCACAAACAGGAAAGTTGCGTGCCATAACACCTAAACAATAAGCTACAATACTACGTTACGCTAAAAGAGCAAAGAATAGGAACAGTCAGAAAGGGATAATGCATCATCATCTTTGTATTCATGGTTTCATGAATTCAGGACGTGTGCACGTGTATCGAATATGGAGATAACCTTCATGATGTCACTCGCAGTATCTGGCAGCACTCAGTGGTTTTCTGCCTCACACACCAAACCTCACAGCTTTTATCACACCCAAGCCCTTCAAAAGGGCTTATCTCTAATCACAAAGTCATGATTTACAGCAGTGGATCACCCTGCAGCGCTCGCGCTCGCGAGTTTTCCGAGCAGCTAAACACATGTTAGGAAGACTTGTAATGCTTGGAACGTGGCCAGCTCATCTGCAGCGAATATTCCCGGATTCAGATAATATAAATGAAGCTTGTTGACATAAAGGCTGACTGTGGATTTCGTTGATAGTTTGCCTCGGTTGGCTAGGTTTGGGGGGGAAAAAGACAGAAACAGTGAGAAAAGTAATCAATTCAGTGCTATGCATGTTCAAAGGACTATACCTTATCATAAATCCATGGATCATCTTCAGCTGTTGAGCACATTTTATGACTGGATCTGGGACTGTTATGTTTGGGTTCTGGGAGATATCCTGCAGGACAATGATATGTTGAGGAGCTACAGGAGAACATGGGTGTGAAGGCTGACAGCCTACTGCAGTAACAGTCTTATCTTGTTCATGGATATTACACTAATGCGTCAAAATCAACTTGTAATATAATGATGTTTAAATGTTAAACATCAATAGCACAGATTAATGAGTAGCACCCTTTGGTGACCTGGTAGCTTAGTTGCGAAGGGATGCTACTTTAAAAAAAAAAAAAAAAAGGTCAATATCAATGTCGCAGAGAGTCAAGAGAGTTATCCTGACTTTCACAAGACCACCTCCACAAACCCATCATCCTTCACTTCCCATAATGCAACTGGCTAACATCTTTCGTTAAACCCTCCGTTATCTGGTAAATACCCAGGACGTTTAAAATCCACACCCACAGAGATAACCCTGATGACATCATCAGGGTCTAAACTAATGAAATAGCTAATGTAATGCCTTAGCTCACATTTCCTGTATAAAAGGAAGTTCTATTGTTTAATTTTTTTCCCCAACATCTTGCGTCACAATACTAGACGTTATTTTATTCACAATCCAGAAGACCGATCACATTTCTATTCAGACAGACGACCAGGGACAAGTAGAGTGTGTGATTTTCTAAAGTTAGTTCAAAGATTCTACCGATTCAGTAAAACATATTATCATAACTTTCCATCATGGTAATTGATAGGCTGTCTGGGGGAAAAGGAGCATTCCTGCAGCCTGACTCCCATGTCTCATTTTCACTAATAGGACATTGCACTGGGAAGACCGGGAGAAAACAAGGAGGTCGTATCAGAGAGCGGCCAGGGAACGCAGCAAGGCAGACACAACATCTCAACAAGAGAATGCAAAGAGGAGAAGGAGGAGTGGGATGGAAGAAGTGGACCGAAGGATGAAAGAGAAGAGATGGACGGAGTAAAGTGGACGAGAGGGACGGAGAATAATAAGAGTGAGCTGCCAAAGTAGTAGTCTCTGTTTTTTTGTTTTACGCTGAGGGATGAGGTCCTACAGCTGTGAAATTCAAGTCACGGCGTGGAAGAGGTGGGACGAACGTGCACGCCAACGCACACACGCACACACACACACATTCGCAAGTGTTTATGCTAGTAAATGCTTCAGACATACCTGATCGAAAGACCATTCTGCAGTGGGTTTTATTTTTTCAAATATTGCATCATCTCATAATATTACAAAGCTTAGTAATGTGAGGCTCTACTATGAAAATAATAGTAATAGCAGCCCAGCCTGAGGGAGCTGTGTTTGCAGTGGAGGTAAAATATGACTTGGAAGTGGAGGCTAATCACGATGTTACTCTCTTTAAAGTCTTCCCACAGAGGATGTACTCCATTGCGGCTCCAGCCACTGAAAAACATTACAGCCGGCCAACGCAAACAAGAGTGCAAGACAAAACTCACTCTAAATATATGTCTTGGTTAAATGATAATGTACAGACACTTACCCGATTGGTTGGTTGACTTTGCTCAGCATTTCCACAGAAATCCAAGGGCTGAACCGATTCAAGGTTTATTGGTGCAGATCAAACAAGGCCTTCCTGTATTTTGCCGGCCCTTTCTTGACTTCCTTTGAGTCTTCTTCCTCTTCTTCTTCTTCTTCTGGGTTTGAGGCAGACTGGAGGCCTTGCAGCACAATGCTGCCCCCATAGTTCGGGATTAGATTGCAGTTCAGATTCTAATCCTGTTGTGATGATGAATTCAGGGACTGCTGCCTTTTCTCTCCACCTAAATAACAAGGTTCTTTCTTGAGACTGTTTGGTATCGCAAAGTACCGACGCCCCTTCTTTCTTTTTTCCACTCTTTCTGGCACACAGCTGTAATGTTTCTCTCGATAACGGGCTTGCTCTCATATAAACTGATGAATACTCACATCTGCGTCTCGTAGAATGTCTTTTTATCTACAATATCAGCCGTTTTGTCCCCTTTCACCCTAATATAGGCTGCCACCCCAAGAAAGGTCTGACCGGACTCCTGGCTTCCATTTCTTAGGTGTCATTAGAACTGAACCTGAACATGTGACTGCGAATTCTGTTGCAAAGAATGACCTGCTCCACATTCACTTCACATTCACTTTCTACACAAGTCTCCAATGGTCTTAATTAGCATATTTAAGCAACAGTCGGGCTAACTGTTTCCCCCTGTTTCCAGTCATTGTGCTAAGCTAAGCCAAACAGCTGCTGACTGCAGCTTCATATTTACGGTGCAGACATGAGAGTCGCATCGATCTTCTCATCTAACTGCTGGCAAGAAAGTCAATAAGTGTATTAGCCACAATGTTTAAATTGTCCTTTAATGTTACTGATTATAACAGAGTGTTAATGTTTTATTTCTCAGAATACATAAATGTAATGAGACCCACATGTCACCTGATTATTGATAGATGAACTATTCTTACGTATTGAACAAGATTTCAGGACCTGATTTAACACTTGACACTAAATCGCCATATATAAGGACTATTTACTGAAAATGTCCACACAGCACTGACTACAAACATCCATTTAACTCATGGTGAAGGGGTTAAAGGTTATCACTGAATTATCATTATTGGAAACTAACTTTCCCTTACTGTCCGACCTCATCATCCAACCTCGGCACCCGTGTGAAACTTCATTTTTCCAGTATAGTATAGCGTTCAGCACGTGACTGCAGGGATGCGTTCAGTACAAATGCTCCAAAACAGTCTCTCCAGCTGACGCCCCCACTTCCTTGCTCAATCAGCCTCTTTCCATTGTTGATTACAGTTTGTCTTACATCTTCCTGTATTTTGCTAGGAATCAGTATTATGGTTTTGCTGCCAGCTGCACATTTCCCAAAACAGACTATGAATTATTAAAGTCTATAGTCTAAGCCTTTAAGGAGGGTGTTCTTTACCGTGATTAGGGACACAAATGAAGACACAGTAAGACAGCACGTGTGCTGAGTAAGGTACCATTAGGAAAAATATGCAAATCATGGCAAACCAAACGTGTATTTGTAACTAACAATATGTATTATGTATACTTAAAGCTGTCTATGGAGATAAAGACATTTTACAAACACAGCTCCTTATGTCTAAACCTGAGCCAAAAGCTGTTCTGTTTGCAGGATATCCCCGGTGGCTACTGGCCCGTTTCACCCACGATTTTTATTTAACTGCTTCACACATCAAACTCAACATTTGTGAGCGAACGACATGGCGCCCATGTTACAAAGTATAATCTACGGAGAATGTGTGCTTGCACTTCTTTGACTGGCTACCACGGCACCTTGTTAAACAACGATGCGCTGCATTTTTGGTGCAAGTTGAGGCAGATTCCCCTTTTTGCTGGACCCTCTGCTCGGCACCACACTGTGTCAGTGCAGAGGCCTCGGGAGGCTCGTCCGACCCGCAGACTCAGCTTCCCATCCTCCACTTCTGTAAGCAAAAACCGAAGTATGATCACCCAAAGCATCATTCGCTTATCTCAAGCTACTGTAGAATGATACATACGGTAAGTATGTATGTGCGTGTTGTGCGGTTTAAGAATCAGAAGCAAGAAATGAAACATTTTAACCCACAACTACTTTAAATGTTGTTGTTGCAAGGTACTTAGATTATGTGGTTACTCAGAGTAAACAGGTTACGCAGGTAATCAAAGATGGCATTTACATGAACTGCAATAAAGCGGTTACTGGTTAATTGGTGTTTACATGTCAGTACTCTGATTTCTCTCTCATCAATGGCCTTAGTTTGGAATCTTTACCTATTTATATTAAGAATAGATGAAGCGAAAATAAGTTCAGCTTACTATTTATTTAGACCACTAGAGGCTATATTAGTTTAGTTTCCATTTTAGTTGGACTTTTGGACTTTGGATTTAATTATTTAAAAAGCTGGAGCTCACCTCTATGTGAAATGATCTTGCCTTTCTTCAACCTGCTCTGCTGTCGGCTACGTGCGGACATGTAAAAAGCAGATGATTAATACAGTTGCCGTACAAGAAATTGGCACTCTCCAAAAATCTATGCAGGGTCACAGCTCCCTGCTCTGATTAGGAAAACAAAGTTTATTGTATTAGTTTAATTTTCAGCTAATTAGTACCTGGTTACTTCAGCTTTCAGTATCTTTTTTGGTCACTTGGGGGCAGCGGAAAAAAAGCTGAGAGCACAACATTGACATATCATGCCCTTTTAGAACATACTAACAAGCAAATAGTTACAGAGCTACATTATCATCCATTTGAACTCTGACCACCTCAGTCCCATAGTTATACAATACATGAAGATGGGTGAATTCATGCTTAAAGCACAAACGCATGCACACAACAATATCAAATCAATGTAAAACATTCTTCCCGACAAGGATTTTAGTATAAACCTTCCAGTTGTTGAAGTGGACCAGCCCAGTGCAACCGGCAGCAGAAGCCTGTGGTTACTGGTGAAAATGTGTGAAATTGTGAGGGTCTGAAGAAAGACATTTGGTTAAAAAAGAACACACCTGCTGTGCGAATCTTTACTGGATAAATAACCTTTAATGAAGTCAAATACAGCTCAGCAGGAAGACCAGTGTGACCAAACAGATCACTTGGCAGGAGCTCAGTATTGCATAAGAAAATTCGACACTAAGCTTAAAGTTAACTGTTTCTTTCCCTTTCTCTGTATTCATCTCTCCTCATGACTAAAACTCCCCTTTTCCCACATATGATTGGAAATTATTTTGATTGGTCTGAAGAATTAAGCTTCGCTGGACAGCCGTGGCGCATATCTGCTGGTATGCTGTGATCGTGTTTTTCTTTCTCTTTAACAGCAGCTACGGCTCCGACAAATTGACTTGCAGGAAAGACGAGAACATTTGGTCGCCAGATTTTCCTCCCATGTTTTTCCCCATGTTCTGTCTGTCCCTCATTAGGAAAAACAATATCAGTCAGTGGCCATGGAGCTGACAGTGAGCGACGAAAAAGCGAGAGGGGCTGAGGAATAATGAAAGTAGGGCTGAGGAGAGGATGTCGCCCCCGAGGAGCACCAACCTACGCGTGGGTGTTGGGTGGAGGAGGCAGGGCAGAGGCTCATTGCTCATACAGTACAGAAGCAATCTAATCTCATTGTCATTAATAGCATCCTGCTGTTTGCATCCCCTGCTGCATTATGTGTTATATGTGGAGCACTACCGCTCGCCCTCTTTTTGTCATTCCAGCACAAATGCGCACTAATTAATATGTTCATATGCCAAGGGTGGAAAAATAAACACTTCATAAAAAAGGGTTTTAACGTCATAGTAACTGAAAAAAACAATTATAAACAGTGTAAAAAGGGCAAGTTAAATATTTGTTTTCAACGGGAGGGGTTTTTTTTTTCTTTTTAGGGGAAACCTTTTTAAGAACTTTATGTTTTTTTCACTGTGTTCGAGCTTTGCTCTAATACAACTTATACAAACGCCGCTGCCTCGGCCACATCACACCAATCCGTGCTGGCCGTTTCTGGTCAGTTTCAGATTTTTACTCGTGGTTCCAGAGGCGCAGCTGGGTGCTAAAGGTGTTCCTGGGCCTACGGAGCTTTACACCCATCCCAGCTGACATTCGGTGAGAGGTCGCGCACCGCCCACGACCACTCACCCCTGCCAACGAACCTAACCTGGCCTGAACAATTTTGGACAGTGGAGGAAAACAGTGGCACCCACAGGAATAGTGTGTGTGGGGGGGGGGGGGGGGGGGGGGCAAGCAAACTCCACACAGACAGGAAAAAGGTTGTTGGCAGTTTGAACTCAGAGGTCTCTTGGTGCTGCACAAAAAACATCACACAAAAATAAATGATAAAGGCCATCATCATCATCATCAGGTTACATGGAAAAACCATCCTCAAACACAAGACATGACTTTATTGGTCTAATTTCATTAATGTTTGCAGCTCTCAAGACGCTTTTATCCCTTTAGACGAACTCCTGGGACTATTAGACCGGCCTGATGTCATAACTGCAGAGGCTACATTATTTGTGGTGGTGAAAGGACAGAAAGGTTGATGGAAAACTCTGTTCGAACTCAATTATCCTCTTTCTACCTGTGGGTCTTCACAATCCAGTTGCTTGGACAGATGTAGGCAACGTGTGAAGATGACTGAGGATAGTAGCCGCTAACTTTAACCAGAAACAGATCAGCTGTCAAAACAACAGCCACTCAGCCAGACAGCGTTTAGGACGAGCAGAGGGAGGCGAGGGAGAGGAGATGTGAGGACGAGGGCAAAGGAATTCTGCGATGCACAGACCCCCTCCTCCCCTCCCCTCCCCTCCCCTCCCCTCCCTCTGGCCTCCTATCAAACCCGTCCTCCTCCCTTTCTCTCCCTTCCTCAGTCAGGAAACCCCCAGCGGTTTCGAAAGGAAACCAGATCTCTCATCTCTCGTCTGCATGTTGCACTGGGATGTCCCGGGCTCATTATCCTGCTCATTATACTCCCCTTTATATTCCCAAACATAAATACTATCTCCCCCCTGTCTTTGTCTGTCTCTTCCTTCCTCTCTTTTTCTCGATCGAGCACTCGCTCTCCGTTTCTTCGCCTCTCTCTGTCTATGTTTCGGCCTCTCAAACCCCCCCCCACCACCACCACCACCACCACCTCCACCTCCACCTCGAGGTCCCCGGTGGACCATTAGAGGGCCAATGATGTAATCAACTGCTCATTAGTCATCGTGATTGACAGCTGGCTTTGTGGGGGGGCACGTTGGTGGGTCAGGCTGTCACTGCTTGGCAAATTCTTGATTTAATTTCAAGACAGAGTGAGAAAGAGGAGGAAGGGTTTTTTTAAAGAGAGAGAAACAGAGGCATATATAGGCGAGTGTGTGTGTGTGTGTGTGTCTGGATGGCTTATACACAAGTTCAAAGTGTTTAAACATAGCATGAAGCGCCAAATGTCCCAATAATTCTCTTTACTGACCAATATTTAAAAATCCTACGGCTGCAGGCTTCCCTAACACCCATAACTCTGTATGCTCCTACTTAACCAAGGGGCCTTGACCACTACACTGTATGTAAAGTAGGTGATTTGGGCCTTTTGAATGGCTGTCTGTGGGGCATCACAAGGCATTCAACAGAAAACATCACCATACTGTCAAAGTCACGTGTGTTTCTCGAACTCAAGTAGTTTGATGCATTTGAAGACATAAAAATGTATCAAAAAAAGGCTCAAAAAGTTTTTTTGGACGAGACACATGCGGTCTTGTTGTGTTTGGAACTCGTCCACAGCTACTGCTGCCCAATCAATGAACTAACACATTGGTTCGCATCTGAACTAACTATTCAAAACACAAAACCACAAGCAGACTAATTGTTTGAGGCAGCAGTTGATTAATAGCTCCTGCATTCTGAGAGGTAAAATGGAGAGTGAGAGAGCAGCTGTCCAAGTAACGAGGTGAAAACATTCTAATTAAATGGTCTGTATAGTGCTTCACTTTCACACCACATCCTCATTCACACGATCTAAGTTGGAGGAGATTATTCATTCAAACACTGAAGCTATGCTTCAAGGACGCTTCGACATGTGGACTTGGAGGAGCCGAGGACGGAACCGCCAATCGTCTGATAGATAAATGAGCCGCTCTAACTCTAAGCCACATTTACATTTGCACTTAAAGTGATGACTGATGATTTTTTTTAGGTGGACCTTCTTTAGGTGGCTAAAATCTGTTTTTCTTCTGCCTCTATCCACAGAAGTACATTGCTAAGCATCTGTGACGGGACTCCTGTCTGCTCTCTAAACTGCGGTGGCGTGCTGACCGCCATCTACTGTAGGTAATACACTGATTATGGATAAGTAGCTCATACAACCCCACTTTGGATAATCCAAACTAACCATTAACTTTTATACGCCACAATTATCTTTCTGCTGCTCCATCAGTTGGTGAGCCACATCATGTGATATGACTCAATGTCAGCAAACAACATGAAAAAAAAAAAAATAAAACCAACAACAATTTACTCCATCTCACAGTATTTTCCCCCAGAATGCCTGTGGCTCACAGCCCCGGCCTCTTTGTTTCTGCTGAAAACATAAATCTTTGAAAACCACTATATACTTTCATTTGCTAAATATTTTCCTAACACAGCTGAGCACTGCGGGTTTGAGCAAATGTTACTGAAAGAGGTGTCAATAGTTTAATTGTTGTGGTCGGTGTGTTGCATTTCAGCCATGAAGGTGGCGCTCTACGGGTATGTGGGACTGGCTCAAAAGAACATGACACTCAGTGCACTAGTGTGGGATTATTGATGTGTTTTGAACAGTTTGTGGAGATATATCAATCAGAAAAGCCTTGTTAGTCAGTTCAGTGTTGATTTTGGTCTTTTCATGGGATTTGTTGAGAGTACGAAAATATAGAATAGCTCCTTTAATTATTGGGGAAGAATCACGTATGTCGTTTCACCACTTTGTAGTTCTGAATGTATTTTACACGCGTCGCTATTTGAATTTAATGTAAGGCACAATAAACAAGACTGAACTCCATCCTGTTAATCATCCGGCGGGGGGGCGGGGGGCAGATGGTGAGTGCAGCACGCTGGCTGAAGTGACCTCAGCTGGGGAGCCTGTCAGACAGGACGACGTCTTTGCCTCACTCCTGATTTATTCCTGAATACAAACATCACGACGGTAACAACGCGTGGCTCTATAACGTGTCAAATCAAACAACAGGGATTAATCACAACAGCCTGCCTACGGACTCCTTCTCACTGAGACTAAGGCCTCTTATCACGAGGCGCTGCACCATCGCGGCAAGTGTAGCTGTCACTTGTCAGGGCCTCGTCCTGCGCCTGCCAAAGCTGCTCCTCCTGACGGGACGGCACAGCATCTGTTGGGTGAACGTCACATGCATCTTCAACACAGTGTGCGCGCATTTCATACAGAATTCACGTTGAAGCAGAGGCACTTAGAAATGCATGATCTGTCAACCTGTCGTCAAGTGTTGCAGCAGGAAGTTGCAGCATTGAAGTCGGATCAAAGCTCTGCACCGTGCTCATTAGTCTCATTAGAGCAGCTATGTTCACGTGTGCACTTATATTCTGCCATTATTCCAAATGTGAATATGTTCTGAATTTGATGTGGGTCATGTAAACAGCATGTTCCATTTGGATATTCTGCATTAGGCCAAATTCCAGATATGCCAGTATTATTCAGGTTTTAGGAGCATTCTCTAAACTTGTGCATTCAGACTATGTGCCTTGATTGGGGCTTTTACTGCAATTTGCCAAACATGGCTTGTTGCCTTTTAAACAAATCAGTATATCTGGTGTATTTAAACTTAGTCGAGTGAGTTTATACAACTGCACTTTGCTGACTATTTGAAAGCTTTTGCAAATATGTATTCATATTTGCAAACAAGTCATTCTAACTTTGTTCCTAATGAACACAAAAGGTACCAAGTGGCGGTGATTTCTTTTAATTATTTCCATAATCCTCATTAGTTCTTGAGTTAAGTTCAGAATGATGGATCTGACTTTAATGTTGATTCTGCGGTGTGTCCTTCACTCAAGAGAGAGCAAACAATTAAAGGCTGACAGATGAATAATAACGCAGAGACTGAAGGACATAGTGTGAAAGTTATGGACAGAGTGGCAGGGAGAGATGGATGGAGACAGTGAGGGCTGGACAGATGAAGGGAGGAGAAGAGGGAGGTCTGACGTTGATTAATGACCCTCTCAGTGTGTGTGTGTGTGTGTGTGTGTGTGTGTGTGTGATGAGAGGAAGCGTCCCACTGTTGTTGTTATGGTCACTAACAACAGTATGACAGGCTTGTCTGGGCCTTTATTAAAATGTTCTCAAAGCAATATTAAAATGAATATCAGTGGGTTATAGCGATAAAAGGATGAACACACAAGTGTGCTGAAAACATCTTAAAGAGCACAGTTAAGGGACTGTTTGAAAATGAGGGAGGGAGGGAAGTTTCTTGGGATAGCAGGTTTTTTCACATGATGGACTCATATTTTATTCAATTCTGTCCATGTCAGATTTATTGTAAAAGTCATTAGTTACATCATCTGATAGCTTTTGTGTTATTTTACCCATCAAAGTGAAATCTGATATGTCAGCTTTGAGAAACATGTAGACATGTAGTTTTAATTTCTTCCTGAATGTCTCCGGAGCACATGTTTTGTCACCATGGCGCCTGTCATCTTCATAGGATCCCATCTTCACCCCATCTTTATTTTTCATATAACCCCCGTCAAATATTTTCAAAAAGCCCTCCAAGTTGATTGACAAAGACTTGTTCATGTGTCCTCGCTGTTCTTGGTGTTTCTTCAAAAGAACAGGAAGAGACGTTTTCTGATCCGACACCTCTATCAGCAATAAATCAGTTTGATTATGTGACAACACTAGGGTTAAAGGGTTAAATCGTCTACTTCGTTAAGATTAGGGAACCTTTGTCGTCATGGTTACTGTAATAAACACAACACAGTTGTCTCCTGTGTTAAAGTCTGATGTGTTACTGATCCATTCCTCCAACCCAACCTCCTCTTGCTCTACAATTATGTCACCTGACTTCCTCCTTTGCTCCCATCATAACTGATTGGCTACTTGAACTTAAACCCATGTCCATTTTGACCGCTTGTTGAGATCACTGATAGCGTTCTTGCGATGGAGAACAGTCTCAGTCTTCTGAATTAGGCTGTTCCGATCAGGAATTTTGGAATCAATACAGTTTACAGGGTTTATTTGAAGCCCTCTAATTATCGTGTAGTATTGTTCATTTATTTATATAAGCATTAAATTTTAAGTATCAAAATTAAGAGATGTGAAAGTATCATGAATTGACCACTGTTTATCCATTGGCAGGCGGCTTAAATCTTAATAGAAAGTTTTAGTTTGAATGTAATTTGATGTTCATTTTCAGCCGTTTCCTTTTTGACTCGGGTTCATTCCTGTGTTATCTAACAACAAAACATCTCTTTGGCTCTGTGAAACACTGATTTACCTCAAACAATGAGGTTATTTCTCCCTCAGCAGAGAATATTAGTAGATGTCTGCATGGTTAAATCTCCAGTCTGCCTGATGGCCAGTGTTGACCCTTCAATGTGTGCGTGTGATAATATCAGGAAGAATAAAGAAACAGGTTGACATTTCCATGCCCAGAAGAAGAAACTGGCGTGCGGTTGAAAGTTCCCGGAAAAAAAAGATAAGGTGACTGAGTTAAGATTATTTTGTCAAACTGTCACTTTCACTGCAAACTGAGCCAAGCGAGTAAATCTGAAGCCACAGACGCACTCATGAAGGCCGTGACCTCTGCTCTGGCAACTTCCTGTCATTAGCCAACCAGATGATAACATCCTGATGACATCACCGCTCATCCATCATCTGACTTGCTGGAGATCTGCTGCAGTGATTGCAAGGCCATTGATAGTGATTGGTGATTGTGGTGGGATGCTGATTATGGTAAGCACTCTAGCAATTGTGTACCGATTGTGTGTGTGTTTGTGTGTGTGTGTGTGTGTGTGTGTGCTTGCAATAGTAAATGATGCTCCAGTCAGTCAGCTGCAGAGATGTGCTCACATTAAAACTTGATTACTGTTCAACCTGCTGACCCTAACCATGAACCCTGACAAATGCATGTTTTCTTCCTCTTCCTTTTTCCCTCTCCTCTGCCTCTGTCTTTGTCATCTCATCACTCTCGTCCTTTCCTTTTTCCCTTTTTTCTTTCTTCCTTTTTGATTGGGTTAGATTTATAGGCACCGTAACTTATACTTGTCCCATCACCCTCAAGAAACATCTTATTAGGCCTGAGTTGTCATGACCACCAGTTCAAGCGCAACTCCTTGAGCTCATGGCACCTCAAATGTTGCGGTCAGACTTGCGGGTAATGGTATCTGACCATGCAGACACAGTGCTCACCATAGTTCCACTTAATTACAGTGTTTGTTGTGTTCGGAGGTATAAAATATCCCCCTAAGGTCTTGGTTTCAAGAAAATATTAGTTTGGATATAGTGTTTTTTCCATTTATTTCAATGGAACAAACCAGAGTCATGGGCTATTTGGTCCCTTGTTGCACCATCATGGAACCGTGCTAACCACAAAGCCAAGAAAGATACTTTAAAGTGACCCTGCACCCCACAAAAATCTTTTAACCTTTCCTCCAAATCCCCTCTCAAGTGAAATATGAGTGGAAATGAACACAAATCCCCCCCTCAATCCTCTTTGGCTCTATCCCTCCCCCGCATTTGGGCTGCTTTTTGCAATCACAACACACGCGCACGTACTTAGTGGCGACACAACTGTATGTAACACCTCTAGACACCCACCTCTCCCTGTGTATCCACCCCACCCTGACTCTCCTGTGTGTCTTTTCACCCAGTCAGTCTGCCATGAGCCAAACTGCTGTAGGCCAGAAACACCCTGTTAGCGGAGAGAGAGGCAGAGAGTGGAAGCTAATTGCTGAGGGTGAACAACTGCCCGGTGATACTGAACATTAAGTTTTAAAGCCTATAATAACTTTTTTCCTCTCTCAACATACCTTTCATTACCAGCGCCTTCTCCGTAGGTACAGGGGGCTATTACAAGCTAATCAGCTGAGGCACACAAAGCAAAAAGAGGTAGGATTTGGATCATTTCAGGTTTTCACAACTTGAGTCCTATTTGTTTGGTTTTGGCACTCATTCTTATTGGTTGAAATGACACTGTACTCACCAAAGTAGCTGCTGAGATCGGGGAACAGACCAAAATTGCTAGAAATAAATACACATGTACAGAAATGAGTGGTTAGATGATCAGACAAGTTGTCAACAAGGCAATAGTTTAACCAGATTGTGTTTACCACTTCATTTGGCAGTAAAAATCTGTGCGCGCAAAACTACGGTAAGCACAGTGGGTCAAAGCTGAACCAGGATGTGGGCCTGAAAATTGTAAGCTTTGGGCTGTGAGGTGATTTTGACGCAGTGGCCACAATCTGTATTACAAGATCACACTCTGGTTCAAGTTCAGAATCTTATCCATTTGGTCCAGTAAGATTTGAAGATTTGGAAATGGTGTCGTGGAAACACAAATGGGACACTGGGTCACATGTCTGCACCAGGATGTTAAGAAGCTGTCACTTAGGGACTTCTTCAGTTAAATTCAAGGATAAAGCTGTAAAGAGAAATTTCTCGAATATTTAAAAGGTCTGTGACACCTGTGTCACTGTGGGTTCTTATAGGATCATAACTTCAATGAGACAAACGCATGCATCTCCAAAGCCAAACTGCAAAACAGCTGATTCCAGTAACTTGTCTCTCCCATTCCCATAAAAATGTGCACTAAACTGAGAAATCAGCCGCTTGGTTGGAATGAAGACCTACTCACTCGCGTAATCAATTCCCTCATACCTTTTCTGATACCCCAAATGAACCGTTAGCATTTTGAGCTTTGTGCAAGACACTGGCAGAGCGTTGAAAGTCAAACTGAGAGGGAAAACAAGACTCTGTGGTTATCCCCTAAGGCACAAGCAAGCACAGCGAGAGCTGTCAAGATAACCTCAGACAATTCAGATTGTCGTCCTGATAAAATAAGAGGAAATTTGGGTGGATATCACCCTAATTCCACAGAAAAGAACAGAGTAAGGTAGAAAAAGCAAAGCATACAACATGCACTCATGTCCACCAGAGACTCGGTGTGTGTCCAAGAGATGGATATTATCCGCTTCACTGACTACCTCTCTCTCTGCTAAAATGTTGTTTCACAGTCCAACGGACGATCGAGTTTCCGAACTGCAATCTGTGGTGAACAATGTGTTGCCAATAACAGCGTTCACATGAGTTTTGATACTGGCCCCAGTGAGTGCCAATGCCTAATTTTAATTACGGGAAACCTCTTGGTTCGCCAACAGCTTTATCACTTCTAATTGCCCTGTTTCGAAACTATGTTGTGTCCATGTTGAGCAACACCGAGTTTTTTTGGAAGGTGTAGTGATAGATGTTTGAGAGTTTATCCCTCGTGTGTCCTGCATGAACACTCCTGAAATATTCCTTGTCACTTCCAATGATAACGAAGAGAAAAGTACTAGATTTTTCAAAACATTCTCCGCAGGATGGAGAGCAGCTGCGAGGATGGTTCGAAAAAAGGAAGAAGCGAAAAAAAAGAGGCCGTCTGCAGTGGCTACACCTGAGATGCTGAGCACAGAGATGCATCTTACCATCATTAAGCAGACACGGCGAAAGCAGCATTATCTGAGGAGTGTGGAATTTAATGAATGGCTGATACAGTAGAGAAGATGAGACCCCGTGGGAGAGGGGAAGGAAGAGGAGCCTGGGGATGAGAAGACAGGAAAATAGATTATGGAGAGAGAGAGTCTGAAGGAGGAAATATAGGAAAATACCAGAGGGTGAAAGGTGGAAAAACAGCAGAGAAAAGCAGCCGAGAAAAGCAGAGGATACGGTGTCCTCTGGAAGGTCAAGAAAAGAAATGTTGATATGCTTTGCAGAAAGCGCTCCCTGAAATATCATCTTCCCCAGAATCTCAGGGCACAGGATGAGGAGTCAAGTGAGTAGAAAGCGTGTTCTGCGACGTGCAGCTGCAGCGTCTTACACATGTCCGGCAACCAAAAGCCTCCTGAAGCCTCGCTCTAACGAGCGGCAAGATGATGAGGTGCCTATGAGGTAGAAGTGGAGAAGGAAAGAGGGAGGGGAAGGGCTGGATAAGACGACAGGATCAAAGTCAGATTCCAACCGGATAGCTCTCCGTAAACCCTCCCGTCACTTTGGGTCACTGTATGAGCTTTGTCACCTTATGAATTCTGATGGAGTGGTCTATGATTTTTTTTATGATTTCCACCCTTTGCCAAAGCCACAGCCTGACGCAATGTGCTGCAGTTTCTAAAAGGAAGGACTTCTAGGTTAGTGTGCATGTGTAACACCCATATAACTTCCTCTCTCTTGTTGACTTTATAAGAAATTAATATTTCCCTAAGGTGTTTGATATCACGAGGTGAGCAATGAAACTCAGCTCAGATGATCGAAATCTGATCCCTCTGTCAGCATCCCACACAATGGGGATCAGGTCTGTCCACTTTGGAGAGTGCGATGGTGTGCTAAGCCTGCTGACACTGAAGCATAATTACCAAATACTATAGTCTTCCTGCATTGTGTAACACTGTCTGTCATGATATGAATTCAAGTGAATGGGTCTGTGTAGTGTGGATATGCAACAGCTTCTCCTTAGGGTGTGATCATGTTCACAGTTTTTGGTCTGAAGAACAGCAGTGTCTATTTTATTTTATGGAGGGCAATGTTGGTTTTTCGGCCTGTTGGCTGCAAGGTTATAGTATTCATTTTACATTTGATTGTATCTTTACAATTGTATGTTTTCAATTTCAGCGTAGTTGAAATAGCTTTTAAAGAGAGTTTTCTAGTTTAGTTACAGTTTTTTTTTGCAATATGTGGTATTTGTCAGAAAAAGTGTTAATTAATAAAACCTTGGACATTTCATTTCTTAGTTTTGTAAAGACACTTTACAGTTTCAGTTAAGTTGTAGTTTTTTGTAAAGCCTCTTTTATTTTTACGATAATTAACGGAAAAAAAAACACATCTAGTATTGTTGTTTCCTTAGTTTTTATTAACGAAATAGCAAACAAACTTGGCTGGTAGGTCTGTCCACTACTTTAGCCCAGACTAAAATAACCTATAACCTATTGTACACATTACCATTACATTTTGTATTATTCAATGACTTTTTATTCTCATGGTCCCCAGAGGATGAATCTGACGACCACTTGTTTGAATGAAATGTAATTGTGATATAAGATTTGTAAACAAAAATCTCATGGACCCTCAAGTAGTTCATTTAATGGACAGAGTTTTGTCGTCCTGCCAGATTTGACATGTTGGCAACAAGGGGAGTCGAATTGACCTATTCTAGTTCCTGTAAGTTTAATTGAATATAATAATATATATATATAATAATCATTGTTTAGCTTCAGATCAATTGGCATCAACTGCCCAAACAAATTTCACTAAAACATACTGTGGCAGCATCCTGATCCCCCCCCCCCCCTTTTGGAAGTGTGCTAACGCATGAAGCCATCAAACATGGAGTTGGAAGAAGACCCACAACATCTGGTGGACATTTTGTCAGGAGTCATGGCCCCTCTCCATCTCCTGCTATTTGTTTGTTTTCTCCTCCTCCTCCTCCTCCTCCTCCTCCTCCTCGTCCGCAACCATTCTACCAGCTCCTGTCATGCTGAGGTGCGTTCGTCCGTGCCTCAATGTTTGCGCAAGGAACCGAAGGGAGGAACTCAAGTGCAAACTGAATTGTCGACAAGTGCGCGCTTAGGTCAGATGAATTGTGTGAAAGTGTGTGTAGCCTTGTGTGTGTCCACATTGTCGTGTTTTTGTGCAGCGGTTGCCACGCAGAAGGCCGTTTTTTTGTTGTTGTTTTTTTTCGTGCTCCGCTCATTCATCGCCACCCTTTCGACCCCTGACAGGATCGAAAACATGTCTGACAAACAGTAGTCTTGGGGATGGTGCAAAAGTGCAGCAAGCTTAACAAGCATGTAGCAAAATGAAGGATACTCAAATGTTTGCATGTTGTCATACGTCACGTCTGCATGACCTTGATACCACCTGGAGCAGAAACAAGCATGTTAAACCGGTCCCTGTGCTTACACGTTGATCTCATTTCACCTCCGTGACCCCGCTGGTTTTGGAGCAGGCTTTAGGCTCGGCCCAGTTTAGCATGGATTCACTTGAGAGAAATTGGCCTCTTTAGACGGGACTGATCCAGAACTGAGCGCCATTGCCGCAGAGAGTAATTGGGATGATATATAAGTGTGTGAATGTGAGACCAAGTGCACAGGCCTTTATATATTCTATGTAGCTATAAACTAGCATGTTTGGGCTCTGACTACAAAAGCCAGCAGAGAAAGTGTAGCCGTGTGTGTTTATCTTTGCCCTCTCTCTCCCATATTTAGTCTTACTGTATGTACCCTTTGTTTATAGTCAAGCCTTCCCTCCGCATTATGCAAGAATGTTTTTGTGTATTTTCATTCTGAACTCACTTTTTTCTGTGACACTTACTTGGGTGTGCTCCAAATCTGATTCAGCAAACCCTCACAATGGCCTAAACGTGCCACAAGCTGCTTGTTTCAACTTGACGATTGCCACCTGTACATGAGTAGGTGCGTGTTCATCAATATGCTCTTTGAGGTTATTTGTTAATACTCCATTATGGGTAAGTTTCATTCCCAAAACGTCACCAGCAGACACAAACATAACAAATGAGGCAAAGTCTGTTGAGAATTTGGGGACCAAAAAAAAAGGAGAAAATATTACTGCAGCTGTTAACATCATGTCATTAGATCAGCGTCCTACAGTGACAACAAGAAAGAGGAAATTGTTTGATATAAAGATGCCACATAAATCTGGCTAAAGCAAAGCGGTCGGTGACCAGATTGTTAAGACGACAGAGACTTGCAGAAAGACCCTGAAGCAGCCATTACAGTGTTTTCCATCAACTGCTCATGAATTTTGTCCGTGAGAAAATTCAAAATAATTGGTGAATGTGACAAGTTAAAACCCTTAACCTGCCGATTGGGGTCCTCGCAGACCCTAGGGCTATGCGTTCTGTCATGTCTCACAGCTTTTTGTCTATCAATTTGTTCCTAATGACGTCATATTTTTGTCTGTTTCTGTTTTATGTAGTGCTTTTTAAAAAATACCAATGTATTGAGGTACTGAGAGACCCCAGACAGAACGGACCCCATTCTGCCCATGCAGTTTTAATAGACGGAACTATTCATTTGACACCATGTTTGCCGTGGGTCCGAATTTTAAGTGTCACACACTACCAAGGGGGCAGAGGCACTCTGTCAGTCTATTTGAGAGAGACGGATACAGCAGAACCAGGTTTCATATGTGTAAGTATATATTTTTATTTTAATTTCACACATCCTAAAATATTAAAATTCATTTTTTCCAGATGACAATAATTGCACGACTAATAATGTTTTGCTTGGATGGTTGTTGACTCACATTAGTCTATTCTTTAATCAGTTGCCCTTGTGTGTTAAATCACTTATATGTGCTCCTTCGGAATCCATCTGCACATAGGGTTCGCTCTTACATCATTCACTAATAAACTAATAAAACACTCAAACGTCCTTTAAACAAAATCTTGTCCATTAAAGCAGCTACAGTTTATGCACTAAATTGAAATATCGTCAACCTGAATGTGTTGCACAAAACCTCTCCTCAAACGACGTGTTGCTAAACAGAAGTATTAATTATAAGAAGTATTAGCAGATACACTTTAAAAATACATGATTCTAGGAGAAGTTTCTCTCTTGGATGCTTTAGTTAGCCACAGCAGCCACACACACACACTCTAATCAAGCTTTCCAATGCCTCACAGCAGCACCCAATATCCTTGCAAAAACAACGATGACCAATCCACAGCAAGTGCCCTCATAAAAAGCATCTTGACGTGCGACCGCTGATGGAAACTCTGTTCTCCTTATAGTCCTGGAACAGAACGCAGTGTCCTGTTCACCCTCAGACGGGAGAGCGCTCGGAAGAGCCTTTAAAGGTGCTTCACAAGACGGAGCCGCAAAGGCTTTCCGGAAAAAAAAAAAAACACTACTTCACAAATGGTCGTGAGTTGATGGGATGCTTTAAAATGTGTGGTGTTCACTGAATCCGTGTTGAGGTGAGGAACTGTAAGGTGTTTACTGGCTTCCTCGCTAAACACTCCCAAAACAAATTCTTCTTGAAAGAGTGTACGTCCGAGCCCTGCCCTTTACAGAACTGCCTCTATCTTCCGCCATAAACATCTCATTTCGTGGGTGGGGGATTAGGTGGGTGGGTGTGGTTGAGAGGGCCGGGGGTGGTGAGTGTTGCTTGGCTCGATGTCATATTTTCCAAAGAAGAAAACAAGTCTATTTGTGAAGTCGCCACAGGAGCAGAATGTACCTTTGCTACAGGAGCCTGTTTATGTGTGCTCAATCCCCACGTGCTTCTGTGCGTGTTTATGTGTATGAGTGTGTGTGCGTGTGTGTGTGTGTGTGTGTGTGTGTACGTTTGCTGGAGTTGGCTTGGTGGCTGGCTGACTGGTCTCAGTGGCATTTGTGCTGTCACTGAGTAGCTTGGCTGCAGAGCCATGCTATTACCGAAGCTTGGTCACACACAGGCATGACCAAAAATGTATTAGAATACACAGAAGCTTTCAAATATTTTTACTGATGGAGTTGTTTCATCGAACATTTGAACTACTTCAAATTAAACAAGACATATCATAAAAGATGATTTAAGTGTTGAAAAGAAGCATAGATGTTCCCATAGAGACGCGGTACCCTTTTTTCCTCTTCCTCTTAACTCTTACATCACTCATCGGTGTGTGAGAATGTAAAATGAAATGTGTATGTGCGTGAGTGTGTGTGTGTGTGTGTGTGTGTGTGCGTGAGTGTGTCTTTGTGTGTGTGGGACAGGGATAATGAAGCAAAGCAAGAGCACAAGGCTGTAATTTGGTAAACCATGAGATTGCGGGGGTATCAGTATGGCAGAACAAATCAAATGTCACAGTCACCCCGTCGCCCTCCCTCTCTCTCTCTGCCACTTTTCCATAAGGGGTGTAGTTAGCATAGTAGGTATTAGCCCACACCCACATCCCATAGCCATAACTTTGAGGTCAGTACTGCTGTTCTAAAATGGGTTGTCTGAGTGCTGTCAGTGTGTGAGCTCCCGCATCGGACCAAACGGCACCAGAACAAAACCAAGGCCAAGACCTATCAAACATTTTCCACTGCAGCTTCTGGGTCAATGAAGTCAAGTCTGTTTGCTAAGAAAACCATTAAGACACAATGATAAACCATTTGGACATAGGTTTGATAAATTCATGAGGTCACTTGACTCGTGTATTGTAACTGTAACTGTTCTGCTCTGGGGGGATGGCGGTTCGATCCCCATCTCCTCCTTCAGTGTCTTTAGATAAGACGCTTAACCCCAAATTGCTCCCGATGGTCTGTAACTCGCTGCCATTGGTGTGTGTGAGTGTGCAGATGAAAGTGGATGAAGGTGCCATATAAAAACGTAGCGCATCCCAAACTTTAACCTTACGGTGTTTGCCGTGCACAGAAATTTCAACCCATTCTCACAATTTCCAGCCCATTCTCATTCCCAGAGAATGGGCTGGAAATTGTAGAGAGAGAGGATTTTAAAAACATTAGCATTAGACTTAAACAGACTTAGAATAAAAAATGTGGTCAGTGACCAGGGCTTTATAGAATCGTCTGATACCGACCTTCTTGTCTGGCAATTGGGTTGTTGTAATGACGAGCCAGTTTCCCTGTGATACAGTTACCCACATTTGGAAACACTTAAAAGCATGCTGGGAGATTTTTGATATAACTCCAGAGCCTCTAAAAGGCCCCATTGGTTTAGCCTGCTCTTAAGACTCAACTGACGTTGATTGTGCTGTGTTAAACCAGAAAGGTGAAGCAAAATTTCCTTTCATCCATGATTTGACCAAAATTGAGGGATATTTGTTGGAGCAGTCTGCTCTATCAGGTTGCTGAGCTCAGGGACTTTAACACAGGGATCAGCAGAGATGACATGACAGGCAAAAGTGACTCAAGAGCACAGTTTGTGTGCTGGAAGGAGATAAATGTGTGGAACAATTGTGCTTAAATGAGGTCACGGATATGCGGCTTTATTGTCTCCAGTGCGATGAGCAATGAGCAGCGTGGGAGGAAACAAATTGCAGACATTACATAGCAAACTTATGAGTTTACAGCGCAAAGGCAAGCACTGCGCAGTGGAGGCCACGCTCATGGTTAGAACTGTTTAGTCTTGGCTGGTTGTTCTGTTAGTCAGCAGATCAATTATTGTGAATTTGTCAACGAAAGATTATTTATAACAAAGTAAATATTTGACACATCTGAAAAAACAGCCCGTCTCCTAAAAATGATCCTTGATGTACTCTAAGTTCATTCTGTTGTAGGGTTTGTCCCAAGTTCAAATCGGCGACGATCCTGCAATCTGTCGATCTGTCGTCGATAAAGGCCGCGCTGTTGAAATCAGATGACAGCCAATCATGCATGAAAAGTGTGACTCAGAGTTTAAGTGTGAGTCCAAGGTCCTGGATAGGAGGAAAAGGCCGTAGCCCTAATTTGTGTGTCAACATGAAGGTTAAGCAGACAAATGAATCAAACGGCTCCCTGGCCAGGATAAAAGAAAAAGAGGCTTGTGCACAAGAAAAAGAGGAAGCTGACAAGTTACGAGAGATAAGCTTGAGCTTTGTGTTGTATATCTCAAAATAGAGAAAATAGATCAGATATAATATATGATCTAATAATATAATATGATATAATAATAGATAGACTCTGTTCTACATTCTACAAGGTTTATATTCTTCTAACTTTTCATAGTATGAGCAGTGTCCTTTTCATGATATGCCTGTGTCCTAATAGGCCAGTTGGTTCCTGTAGTCCATCCTTGTGCAGCTATGATGAACCTGGCTCTGTATGTATAAGTGATGACCCTATTTTTAACCACGCCCAGAGAGAGAGCAAGTGACTGGCAGCACCGGTACCATATTGGACTTGATTTCAATTGTTTTCGAGAATGGCATGACATTTGCCTGGTTTTGATCTCATGTATGTGTATGTTTTTTGGCACTGTGGCCTTTGCTGTTGTGCTCCTACTCTGCGCTTCTCAAGAATCAGATCCAACACAATAATGACTTTAAACCTGTCACATTAAGGTGGATAATTGGTGGAAAATTCGGTGATCTGTGATTTGACTGAAATAGGAAATCGTCTCAGCCGGCATCTTTCCAACACCTTGTTGATCCCAGGGACTTAAACCCTTGGGCTGGCAGAGATGGGTCACGGTGACTCAGTGCCATTGTTCATATGGGTGGGAAAGAGGAATAAGTGAGAGACGGGGCGGAAAACAAATGGAAAAGTTTCTCTTTTAGAAACAGAGTAATTTTTATCCTCATCCTATTCATCTTCTTCTTTCAGACTGCTGCAAAGACGCATCTCATATATCTTGATGATGAATATGAATTTGAAGTGGAACTACATGGAGGTTTGAAGCCAAGTCGTGCAGGACTGACAGCGAGACTGACTCAGACGGACAGCTAGACAGATAGTCATCCTGCCCGCCAATCTCACCTTGTCCTCAGAGAGGCTAATGTTACTGGGAAAATCCCACTCCGCTTGCTGCCCTGTCAGTTCCTTACAGCTGGCATGGGCATATGGATGTCTGACAGAGTGAGGGAAAATGGGATTCGGTGATCTGCTAAGACAAAGAGAGTGGGAAGGATGCGGGTGAAGGAGTGGATAAGGTTTAGCCCAGGGTTGTCTTTGTGATTGGATATAATCTTCTCCCACCTCTGGTCCTGTCTCACCTCTTCTAATTGCATCCCTTTCCCTTCGACGGTAATGATACAGACGCAGCAACTTGATTAAAGCACCTCCGGCAATTCCCTGGCAAGCAACAGCTCCTTGCTGTCACTCTGTTTCAGCAACACTTAAATCACCCCCAGTCTCAGGGTCCAAGGACAAAAAAAAACTTCAACACATGACAACAGGATGCTAGCGTGGGGAAATGTGGTGGCTCGAGAGAGAGAGAGAGAGAGAGAGAGAGAGAGAGAGAGAGAGAGAGAGAGAGAGAGAGAGCTTTGCAGATTTTGTTTTACACTGATTTCTCTCGACTTCCGTACAAATTAGGTGCCATTATTGGGCCGGCAAACCTGCTCCAAAGGAGAGGGTTGAACTTGGACGGGCTGTCTAAACAAATGCAACAATGGTTTTTATTGTCGCCCTGGCTCTAACTCACCCACACACCCCTGGCAAGGAGCACAGCTTTCAGTGGAACAGTCCGTCGGTAAGCATAAAGTTGATTCAGCTGATTATGAACTTGAGCGCTGCTCTTGAGACATGGACTCACTTTCTCTCCTTTTTCTGACGCTCCACTGTGTTCCCAGCTTTGTTGGATGCAGAGATAAAGGAAAAGCAGGCTGACAGAGAGTTGATGGAAAAAGGGGATGTTTTTTTTGCTCGTCTTTAAGGATTTTCCAACTGTGTTTTCTTTAACACCGCTCCATAATAGATTTTCTTGGAGCTGTCCGTTCCCTTTTGCCTTTCATACGTGTGAACAATGAATATTGGTGGCTGCCCAGCTTGCGTGGCCCTCCCGGCTGGCACCATATGTCCATCACTGGGCCGGCAAAGTGGCTGTTTAAAGTGCAGCATGGTCGGCACTGGAAACCCTCTGGTTGTTAGTGGTTAACCCAGAGCTCCCCACGGGGCTCGCTGCTCACTCGTCATCCTGCCAACCTACCAGTGAATTGCATAAAGTTTCCGGTGTCAATGACGTAGGGGTGATCATTCACAAACATAGGGTGGCATATATACGTTTAATGGTGAGAAATGGCCATATTTTCCATGTTTTGATATTACCAGAAGAAAAAAAGCACAGTATATGACTAATAATGTGTGACGACAACTTCACACAATACATTTAAGAAACGTTTTTGTACCATTGACTCCCACCCTACATTTGCTAACAATGCCTTTCTTGAGGAGTAGTTTACAATATACTCCAATAGAGCAGGGTTACATTAAGCTGGACTGTGCAACGAAGCAATTCCCATTGCCTCAAAGCTAAGCATTGTGAAGATGGATTGCTATTAGTCAACAGTGCAAAGTTTGCATGTTCAAAGTTCACAAAAGTTGAAGTTGATGTGAAAGATTCGGGTGGATTAACTTCGCCCTCGTGAACAAGGGATTTAACTGCTTTCACTGCATATTTTTCTGCCATGCTGAATGCGATTGCGAGCTGGCCTTTACGGGGAAGCAAGAGAACGAGAGAAAAAGAGTGGTAATGGAGAAACGAATGGTAAGACTGGTTGTCTCCTACCCGTGCCAAGGTTACACATCTCTCCGCTCTGGACAGCTAGAAGAGCTTCCTTTCCTCCCTCTGTCTGTCCTTGAATCCATTTGTACCTCCCTCCCTTCCTTCACTCCTCTTTTCTGAGTGAGCTCTATTCTCTCCTTTATCTGTTGTTTTCCTCCTGTTATGCTTTTGTCTGCACCCCTTTATCTCTGCAGGAAAGGACCACAGATAACTGAGAGATGAATTGACTTTTAGAATCAATCTAGAGATGAATTTATACATATGTGCCCACGCACACTACTGACACAAAACAGCCCTTCTCACGCACCTGACCAGCAAAAAAAGCAGCCTCATGATGAAAAACACGGACAGAAAACTCTGGGAGGTTGTCGTCATTGTCACAAGTACTACATAGAACCACAGAGTGTGTCATAAAATACTGCAAGCAGCCCACAAAGTGTACCAAAGAGAATCTCAAAGTGCCCCAACTACAAAATAACTTGTTGTAGATTGTAGAAGTTAATGATGATCAGCTGGACCTTGCAAAAGGGTTAAACATTTGGAAAAAACCAGACCCCATCCCGTCTTATCATCAGGATCCGACTCATTGATTCTACGTCGAGCCTCATGCTCACAGAATGTGCTCCCTAAATTTGTTTTCAATGCTTATACCTCAGCCTAACCACAAGTCCTGGCCGCGACACCGTGCTCCAGTTTTATTGCTTCTCTCATCTCCTCCAACTCTCTCTTCTTTTTCTCTTATGATTATTTCTCCATGCTGCACTCCTGCATGTGTCTGGTCGTGGGTATCAGTCCTGTGCTTAGACATTCTGGCAGAGGCAGAGTTGGAGGCTAAATGTTGCATGGTGTTTTGGTTACTGTGGCAAAGCCTGGTGCCATTTGGTGCAGGAGCAGTCATATTTCAAAATGCTCTATGTCCATTCCGGGGATAGAGTCATTACGTAAAGTTCGTTGTGCCGTATATCCTAATTATCAATGCTTTGGTCTTTCATTAACCATGGACTTTCAGTAAGTTACCTAATAAGTGCCATTTTGGGTTTTAATTACTGTTACTGTGCTATCAGTCATTCTGTAGACTACATGTTGCTTTTTGCCATTGTATCTCATTCTCTCTCTCTCTCTCTCTCTCTCTCTCTTTCTCTCCCACTCTGTGTCTCAGATGAGCTGCCATTAAACGGAGCAGAGGTAGATTGTCTAAAGGGCACGACTCCCAAAACCACAGCGCCATCAGAGGAGAAAACCACAGATGCAGCTGTTCAGACAGAGCAGAGCGAAGGATACGTTTCTCTCACTCTCTTTCTCTGTCTCTCATTTTTAAAGACGGGCCTCATTAAATGGAAGTAAGGCTGCTCGGGTCCAAAACCAAAGAGAGTCATGCCCCTCGAGAGCGCTCTGCTGCTAACCGTAGCGCTGGCACGGCGCAATGTGGAAAACAAGTGAATCAAATGTAACCGCTGAGCTGCAGCGAGCGTACAAAGACATAATATTACATGGTATTACGTGGGTTCAGTAACAAGGGATCAGCTGTAGCAACAGAGCTGCTGCTTCACAAAACAGTGGTGAAACACTACGTGTTGGTGGCTTTTTTTTACCACTAGAGTAAGTCATGTACCAACCTGTGGAAGCACACAGTAAGGGACGGTCACCTCAATCCCAACATTCTTTGGTCCAAACTCTGATCCAAATTGAAATATCTCAACAAATATTGGATGCATTGCCATGAAATGTAATACAGATATATTGAGTTTGGATTTTCTCTCACACCTTAATTTGTCTTTATTTAACTAAATACCTGTAAAACTAATGACTTTCCCATCAGCCTTAAATTGTACTTTGTGTTAAAAGTGCTAATTAGCAAATGTTATCATTCTATTGCGCTAAACTAAGATGGTCATTTTTGCATGGGGACTGTCAAAGTGTTAGCATTTAGCTCAAAGCAGAACTGTGCCTATGTGCAGCCTCATGGAGCTGAGCATGAAGCAGAACAACGGGCTTTGACATATGTATAAGTAAGCGAAACCACGACCAGAATGTTCCTTTAACTGTAACCCAAGCATTTAACCCCGTACAAAATAAATAACTTTATTTAACCTTAAATAGATTTAGAGCATCCACAGTCCAGATGAGAGAAGAGATGGGTGATAAAATGTTCATATGCTGATCTCAGTTACCTTCAGTTATGATGTGCCCCAACCAGTCAGCATAATGAGCAACAGCCTCTCAGCCTCTCATAGTCTTCCCTACCTTGTTGCAGCAGGCTCGCAGCAGCTGCGCCGGGCTTTGAAGCCAATTTTTCATAGTGGCCAGAGTGACCAGGGCTCAAAAAGTACTTTTCCTGCACTAATCATGGAAAAAGAAGCACCTATAAAACAGTAAATACATTGTTTTTCACAACCCCTGCAAAATAACTCACGTCACGATCAGAATTCGATCCATTCAGTCTGATAACATTTTGAAAGTCTAGAGAAGCTGCACAATCAAATCATTTTATCACTGTCCACGTTAGCGGAGGGTTCAGTCGGCCTGAGACACTAATACGCATGCTCAGTGGGTAACACAGATGCAGAAGATCTGAGTAATTTTATTCTGAGAAGTCAAACTTTTTTTTTTGGTTTTGTGCACCACTGAGCGTAAGAATAAATGGGGCCTCCAGCACAGTTTCCATTTCTCTTCACACAAAAAAGCCACATGCGGCCTGAAGAGATGACCTGTAGGTATTACACAGGGTTGAAAAAAGTGCCTCCACCTTCTCTGCATGTTTAGAGCAATATTTGTTCCACATTTTCATGACCCGTCAATATTCTCCTAGTGTTAGAGCATTAACATTGCAAAGGTTTACATAGAAATAGAAATCATTTCATACTACCATTATTAGGAGAAAGCAATTACCAATATCAATTATAAATTACAGACATAATACTATTTATGCACTGTTTATATTTTAAGTAAAAGGCCACGAGTCGATATCAGAATTACAGTTTGTAATAAAGTATGTATGTGATACTGATGTCAGTTCTTTTAGTAAGGGCAGAAGCTATACAGTATGTTCACCATCCAAATGTTCCTGTTCTCATGTTGTTAACAGAAAAAAGCTGCATCACGACATTCATTTAATTACATTTTTATTACATTGCTATTTGGACCATTTGCATTAGATTCTAGGGGAATACAAATTGGCCTCAGTGTATGTTATCAATTTAAGATAGATATCATATTTGATGCGCTGTGTCGGCTTTAACTGCATTAACATGACGGACAAGGAGACATAACAGAAGGGCTTGTTATTGACTCGTGCCACAGTGCAGTATTGGAACAGTACTCTGTGGTACTCGACGTCTTGGGTAAATTCTGTGGTTTGTGCTTCACTGCGATACGTGCTCGTGTGTTAGAGCGAACAGATGTGATCTTGATCTTTTCATCAATTTCTACAGCCTTCAACAGATAATGAATAGTCCCAGACACTAAACAGGAGCTCAGGGGCTGAGCGCGAAGCCCCGCTGTGTGGATCCACTTGCTAGAGAGACAAAGACTAACCAAGTGAGAGAGAGAGAGAGAGAGAGAGAGAGAAAGGAATGCGGTTAAGAGTCTGTACGGTCACGCTCCATAACCGACAGCCTTAAACAAACAGGCATTCTGCTCCTTCTGTAAACCATTGCTACCTTTAGCCTCCTCCTTCGTCCTCCCTCCCAGCCTGGTGTGGTTTTGGTTGAAGTTCTTGGCAACCTCCTGTGTTATATTAACACACCGCACAACGCCTATTTACAGGTGACAGGGATGACTGCATTATGACTGACTTGTCTTTGTGATACGTAACTTCCCATAACATCTTATCGTCTCACCTCACAAAACCTGATCTATGATCAAGCGTTTTGAGGTTGCATAACATCCATGTTCACATGTGCCACCTTGATCTGCTGGAGGGAGCAAGAAGCATCTGAGCTTGCGCTATGCACGTTTTCATCCGTGTATTTGTATGTGTTTTTACAGTCTATTTGCTAATTTGCACCTTCTTTTGCAGACATTCTGTTTCAATGTGAGCTCCATTTGGAAGGAAACTTGACTTCTTTCTTTAGTCAGTGTCACAACACCAGATCAGCTGATGGATTATTCTATCATGTAGACTACTAAACCTCTGTCAAATGTATTAACATATATAATAAAGGAAAGTAATATATCATTGTAGGCTTAGATGTACATAATGGTTTCCATTAAACTGACCTCAATCTGTGAAACAGCATAAAGATCTTTTTATAATAATACACTGTTGTCATGAGAAAACCTGTCAACAAAGAAAACACAAATTTACAATGAATGGAGCTCCCTTGCCTACATCACAGATGACTGGATGTTGGCGAGCTTGTAATGTTTTGTCAGTCCAAATGTAGTTTCCTTCTAATTTCCACCAGCTCTCACGTTGTGAATCTTTTTTCCACATTGCTGTCTTCAATCCTCTACGTTACCCTTCATTTCACAAAGATGACAGAATAAAGAAAATCGTATACTGTAGCTGACAGTGTCCCTCTCCTGTGTCAGACGGCGAGTCCTCGCTGTGTGTGGTTGGGATGCTTCAGTCAGGCTGAGCAGCATTCCCCCCCCCACCCCCTTCTGCCACAGACTGAGATCAGATTCTCTCAGATAATATCAGAGTGGATGGTTAACAGCCTGTTTGGCTTCTGCACACAGAGGATCGGGTTTACATGTGGATGACACGTCGCACATCTCCCTCAACAGGTTTGTTTGGTCAGTGTGGCGCCCTGCATACAAATACCTGGTAAAGGAGAACACACGCACACCCAAACAGCGTGCGTGCAAGTCCAAACACCCTGCGGTTACTAAATAAGAAAAAAGATGAAAAACCGCCACCATTGTCTTTAATGAAAACATTTCCTGGTTGTCGTGGTGACTGCCACAGTCAGCCAAACCGCAGATTTGACCATATATCCCATGAAGATGACAGCTATTTATCTTGTCCCACATTCAACAGCAAATAATACGGTATCACATCTGGTCCACACGAGTGCATAAAAGGCTAAGAGACCTCAGCTAAGCTGCTGCAAAACACATAATCTGATGTCAGATGGAAAATCAGTTTGAGATGACCCTTTAAATACTTTTCCACAGATAATCACAGAGCACAGGCTTCATCTGTTACACAGGTAATGGTGAATACAAGGCAACGCAGAATGCTCTCAAACAGCGTGAAGTCAGCAAATTAAAAGACACACTAGGGAACGGCCAAATTACACTTTTTTTTTTATTACTGTCCCACGGTCTCCCATTCACTTTAAAGCGTAGTCTCAGAATTTGACAGATTACAACTTCAGCTCCGTTCCCCCTCCTTTTTTTTGCTGCGTGTCAGTTTGGCCTCAAAAGCTTCTCCCCACAGAGGAGCCTGTCGTGCACGAGCAAGTTAACCATGGCAGCTGAAGAAGCCAGGTGTACGGTGGCGTCCACAACAGTACACAGCAGTCACCACTACAGATGACAAGCTGGTCGCGGAGCCCCGGGTAGCGGGCGGCAGCCACAGAGCCTCTCAGAGCTCCAGGGCTTGTGGTCTCCCCAGAGACTCGAGGCTCCCGTCCGCTGCTGGCAGGCAATCCTGCCACTGAGTTTCAATTTCCCAGATTTTTTCACACATATGATGAAAAAGTCCATACGCTATATTTATTATAAAATAGGCACGTATCACTGATTTTGTTTATTAAAGCATATCCACATATTTTCGAGCTGTGTCTAAAGAGAGAGACACAACACTGTGCAGTGTGTGCAAGAGCAGTGATTGACAGCGTGTGAGAGACTCCTCCTGCTCTGATTGGTTGCTTTCCATCAGACGAGCTGGATTCTTGCAAATGACATTAGGAGCAGCAATAGGGGCCAGAGGAAGCTGATTTTTTTCACAGACTGTCTCATGTCCCACCGTCAGGATATCGTGACAGTTTCAGCAAGTATGACAAGAATACATTTTTACAAAAGTTACACACTGAACCTTTAATTGAAGACTGTGCGGACGACAAATTCAACCATGTGTTTTCTCTTTCAGCGCAATCTTGGCCGAGTCAGGGGAACTCACATTTCAGGGTTCATCTTTGCTCGGCTTCTCCTGCGAATTCACGCAGTCGGCCAACACAAACATCGATGCACTCTGTCTGGGAATTGGGAAGTAATCATCACACTACCAGACTACATACACAGTACATACAATATTTATTTATTACCAGTATTGGAACTGTGAGTGAGCGCTGGGACAGACAGAAGGCTAATACGATGGTGCCTTGCAGATCCATCAGAGTGATGCTCTCAGTTGGAAATCGACGAAGTTCTGTATTTTCGCTACATGATCTTGAGTACGAGGGACATGCAAAGCAGTGGAAGCAGGAAGTGGATGGTGAACACTGTAGTGGATGCAGCATTTGCACATTAGTTTCCTGCTCGCAGAGGCAGATCTATTCTGAGTTGATGGAGATTATTACGTAGGAGAGACTATGTTGTTCATGAACAGGATTTATTCCCGTTCAATAGCAGTAGACACAACACTTGGACAACGTCAACGGTGCTGTATTTTGAGCTTATCGAGATATGTAGGGCCGATGAATAGTCAATAGCTACAGCTACTTTATTAGCACCTGCCCAAAGACACAGGCTCACACACCAGAGAGCCTTTTACAGTAGAGCTGCTCCCTGACATCATAGTTTGGATGTCTTCAATATTAATGTACAATGTAGAAAATAACAGAAATAAAGAAAAAACATTGAGAATGAGAAGATGGGTCAAAATATTGCCAATTGTAGACTTTAATTTAGACAGTCGAGGAAAGGGCTTTGTAGAAAAACGTGTTTGATATGAAGGTACCAGGGGAAAAATATTAATAATTAACTATTGTATTGATATTAAGATGTCATATTTGCCTCTTTACCCAAATACATATTACTTACAAGCTTACATTTGAGTCAAGGGCTCAACACTTTTGCACACGTCTGACACCACACATTGCTTTCTGACATGTGTTAAGCATTTGGGCTTTATGCTGTTATTCATCTCAACACTGAGTGAAATGTGTTTTTTCCCACGTCAGATATAAAAGCTTGCATCATTGCACAGAAGTAGTGACACCATGGGGACCGAAGAATTATGAAAACAACCGACCGTTCACACCTTCGTGCACCATACACAACACACACTTGCGTCATCCTTTCATTAAGGACGTGCGGTAGCAGCAGTGCTTGGAAAGGAGACACAGTCCAGTGTTCAAGCCCCATGCCATGCAGGTGAAAATTTGCCAGTAAAAGATATGAGCTCTCATTAACTTTAACAGGGCAACAACCCCCTACCCAGGGTCCCGCCCCTGCAACAGCGAGGGTGGGATTTTACTGGCTTGTTAATGTGACTGACAGCTCAACAAGGTCGGTGTGTTTGTCTGCTGCGATGCAACGGCTTCCATACTTCATAAAGAGATGACGACAGTGGGTCAGCAGCGCCAGTGGGTTATTGGCTGCAGATATTACAGCATACAGGTTTGTGCCAGCTCGTTGGCTATAAGCTCTGTGGTCATAGATACGAATAGCTCACTCTCTCCCTTCTATCATCCACCATGCTTGTTAACTACTGACGAAAAAAAAAAAGAAACCAGTCAGCCATCACACAGACAGCTAATGCAGTTAAATTCAACGCATAATGCTATCCTGACTCTGTTCCACCACAACAATCAATTCACATCAAAATATTTGTCAGTTGCCTCCCAGTACAACTGCTTCTGTCTTATTTGCAGCCTGGGCAGAAATGTTCCTTCTCCACACAGTTGCAAATGTCATGAAAAATAGATGAATATTTTAGTCAGTATCATGGGATAATGCCTATAATGTCAAATGTTTTGGTGAATACATTTTGAAGACCTGAATCAATAGACTGATGCTGACAAACTTAATGTCCTGAATTTCCCTGAAACCTCTGATCCACCTCCACTGATGTCCAAACCATATGACATGTCTTGCCATTGATAATTCCACATTTAGTGCTGCCAGGACTATACCGAGTTTGCAACCCATGAAATGCTGCCAAACGCATTTGTTAATCATATTTTCGTAATGCCGAAGTGTGTGCCAAATGGTGTCGACATTACGGGCTGTTAAGTTTTGTTGTTCCTCTTACCTGCTAGAACTGTCAGTGACTTGGACGTGGGCGTTGTGGTGGTTTTGGTTCCTTCAAAAAAAACTACTCAAATAACCAAATGCCACACACGTCATCAGAAATCATGACTGAGCTTAACGTGGCTAGTCAGTCAATCAAAAGGCGTAATGCGTCTCTTAGAGGCTACAATGTTCGCTAAACACTTAAAGTTTGGGTTGAGGGTGGCCTTGGGGTGACTGAAATCATAAGCGCTTATTATTTTCAGAGCTTGAATGTAAACAGGAAAAATTTAAGGAAATCTGCTTATTAGATTTAACTTTAGAGCAGCAACTAATTCGATAAATTGTAAGTCCATTGTAAAGGGTCTACCCTCTGGGGAGCATGAATGACATGATGATCCATACCATATTTCATGGCGATATGTCCAGTCGTTTTCAAGGTATCGTTCTCTGAATCAAACTTTTTAACAGACCAACCAACCGGCCCACTGAGAGAGGAGAATGAGAGATACTGGAAACAATGAAAGACTAATGGTATTTGAAGCAATCGCCAAACTTCTCTGAGCCAATCTAGCATGATTCAGCAGATCATTTGGTGCAGCTCACTGTCACAAACACGGGAGACACTTACAGATGAACTTTTCTCACGCAAGACATTTTGACATGTCACAGTGGGAGTAATGATGGCTGCATTCCATTTAGCTGCTTCAACTTCATTGTCCTGTTGTTTTGCATGCTGACTCACGGTCACACTGTCATGACATACTGGGATGATTGAACAGAGCGTAATCACAGTTAATGTTGTTAGTAACGTGTTTTTCCTGCTATGACAAATCAAAATGTCTGTTGCAAATTCACGGAGGTGAAGTCCCATCTGCCGTCACAGTCTGGTCCTTTATGATATCATGTAATAGAAGTCACGTTGGGATATTGAGTTGACCCTTACAGTGTGTCAGACCGAACAGATTATTCTTCTCGTAACATATTTCACTTTCTTCTTATCTAATCAAATGATGGCTTTATTCACATAGTATTACTTTTATCAAGTTTTTTTTCCCCATTATATCTTTTTCTAGAGACATCTAGATTATAATCCATCAAGGTCATGGTCATAATGGCAGCAGGTGCATCCAATGGTGCTCAAGAGGATGGACTGAGGTGTTGAATGATGCTAAGATGTTGTGTTTAATTGCACATACATTTTAAACCTCTTTAGATTAGATGTGGGATGTCAATCCATTCTTTGAGATTAGTAGATCTTTTATTAGTTTTAGTCTTTGTGAAGTAAGGAGGACTATGACAGCCAGTCCATTTTCTCCCCTTGATCAGTGGCAGGTGGGGAAACAGCCTTGGACTTCCTCTATTGTCACTGAGGCAGCTGCTGGGCACAGGTCCCTGGAGGGGTATGAGCCCCTAATTGCGTCCTGATCGTTGGACTTCTTGAAGCTGTGCCATCTCGCTCTTCTGAAGTAAGCAGCAGGATACTGTTCTTAGATCATGTCTTGAACTTTATCCCTGGTGCTACATTACCTCCTCTGTTCAGCTCTGATGTAACAGGAGATGGGATCTGTCCTCCACTCTATCCCCTCTACTCTATCGGCAGTCTAACAGTTGGTTTGAATGCCATGGAAATACATAAATGACACAGAGGCTCATAATGACCAAACAGGACAATCATTTCGCCAAATTATTCACAAAAAATCCAATCAAGGAGTTTTGTTTAAATGTGAAGAGGAAAGAGGGAAATACTGCACAGCAAGACAATTTTTTCCCCCTGCAGGACAGAGGAAGACACAAAATCAGTGGAACTTGCTTGCAGGACTGGGCTGAATGTTTGGGGGTAAGGTCGCAGAACACACACATTGCGGGAGCATACGGTAATGGTCAGAGATCCAGCGGAAGTGGGATTAAAAACACAGTTCCACGATCTGTAAATATATAAGAGCTTTTCAACTAACTGGTGTTAGTGGCACTGTGCATGGTTCCAAACCATTGTCAGTTAGCAGCATGTGTAGACAGAGACAGCGCACTAAAAGCTGTTATACACGCTATGCAACATTCAGGCACTCCTACATGTACAAAGGAGTGCAAACTATTACAAATTTGTTTTGTAATAGTGTTTGTGAAGTCATTTTACATCATCCTGCTACATCGAATCGTGCTTTCCTTTTTTATTTCCCACATTTTAGACCATCTCTTGTACAGTTACACAATTATGGAGCACTGGTGCAAAATGGCATACATGTTTGTTACTAGAATGATTCCAACACCCAACATGTACTGTGCTGTTAATGCTTTAAATCCCATTACTGTAGATGCTGGTATGTTAATTATTCGGCATATTAATGGTGTTTAATAGTATAAGTAATGATTTTTCCAGTAGATTTCTTGTGTTTTCTTCTTTTCTTGTATTCCTGCATGGGTATACAGATGTGAGTGTTATCTGTGCTGGCAGTATCCAGAGCTGTATCCAGCCAAAAATGAAGATGAAGGTCTGGCTCAGACGGAGCCTGGGGACAGATTTACACGGAGGAGATTTGGATGATTACACGCAATGAAAGTTCTCTGTGATTGAGACTGGAAAATGCCCTTCACACCAGCCAATAAATCAGCTATAGGACACGGTAGCCAACGCTTTAAGTCTCGACATCACAATGCAATGTGACATAAAAAGAAATCTTTTATGATACATGCAAGTCTACATATGCAGCTGTGTACATCGTAAGCTATGACACGCCGGCATATGTTCATGTAACTAATGCTGTAGAGGAACCACTTATTAAAACATGCTATCTTTCATTTCTGAATCTGTTCTAGAGTTTTTATCCTTTCTGTGACCAGCTAATTGCAGCTGCTATGGCGCCGTGTCTTGATATTTCCAGCAGCTACAGTGACGATTGATAGCGGAACATGCTTTAATGAAGTAAAAACAGTAAAGATTGAGAACTCTGACGTAAAACCTGGACTCAAACCCACTCTAAGTCAGAGCAAGTTGCCATTTAATCTCTTGTCTTCCAAAAAATGGAAAGGTGGAGTAAAGAGGAGAGACGGATATATCTGAAAAATGTGCATGAGCATGAATTACAAAATGTTCAGTGTACCATAGCTAAAAGTGTAAAAGTGTAGACAATCAGCTACAATGAGTTGCTTCGGACTGAAGCATCCATTATGTTGCATGCATTAAGATGTATTTTTCCGCTGAATTATGATCTCCTTTGATTGCAAATAAGTTGTTATCTTACCTGTTTTCCATGAGCTGAGTTTATCATTACATATTTTCCTCAATTTATGTAAATACTGCTGCACTATGCCAACATAAACACGGTTCTATATGGTTTCGCAGTGTTTCCCATCTTTATCTCAACTTACACCACCGGGGGGTGGCTGCCTGTATATATTGTACGGATGCTCTCTCTCTCTCTCTGATTGAATCCTCACATGAGCGATTATCTCAGCTCTTAATATTTGATCAGATGTTCCCTCTCGTGATTCAGGTGTCAATGGTTTTCTTCCTGCATGTCTTGTCTGTCTCGTCGGGGAGGCCAATTGTCTCCTCTGCACGCTGGTCTGAGGCCAGCTGGCAAAGAGGTAAACAGCAGCAGTGGAGAAATAATCCTGGGGAGCATTAAGTGATCCCAGATGACCTGACTGGCCCACCTGTGTGTGTGTGTGTGTGTGTCTGTGTAAGCATGCTCATGCATTTGCTCATGCAAGTGTACTGAGCAACTTTGCTGCTTGTAATCTCTCTTCGCTGGAAGCAGTCTTGTATTTTATGAATCTTCCTCCCTAGCAGTGTATGTGCATGTTTGTGTCTGACTGCATCCTTCTAAGATTAGTTAGTTGGTTGCTTTCACCTCTCCATTATCACACACACACACACACACACACACACACACACACACACACACACTCACACACATACCATGTGTCTATCTTAGACACAATGTATAGTGCTATTAAAGAATACTAACCTATACCTGGCTCTAACTAAACATAACAAATATTTTGACACTTTTTGTATGATTAGTAATAAAAACATAGTTTACAATAACATTTTAATTACTAAATGTAATAAAAAGGTCTCCTTGTGGGTCCCAGCAAAATGTCCCCACAAAACACTGTGGGACCCCACACTGTGAGTGTACTCCCAGCATTTTGGGCCCCAACAAGTAAGTAATACAAGAACACACACACACACACACACTGAAATAAGAGTTATAAGCGCCAAGCCACTGCCAACTGAAAACAGGATTCAATGTGCTCACTGGCACATAAAACACACATTAATCTTCCAACCAAACAACTGTGCACATAAAGTATACAGGGCAATATGCGTTTAATAGTCCAACATACATGCCACATACCATGATGCTTTGGCACACAACTCATATCCCCCGGTCTCTTTACAGGGCACCCTACGGCCACTGTCATGCACTGAGGGCAGTTTACGATGCATGGGAAAACGCAGCCTTGGCACCGTACCCAGCACACTCCACACAGCTCAGTTACAACTGGGAAATGGCATCCTCAGCTAAACCTTTAGTGGCTAAAACCAATAACACTCACAGCATTTGTTGTTAGCGGTACAGAGAAACGGTGGGTTAAGGTCAGCTAAACATTACTGAAGTAACCTAACCTTCACCAACAGTAGCTTTTAAAACATTCCACTCTCATTTCTTCGGTGGAATAGTTTATTCTATGGATGTTGTGTCCCATTCACACATGTTAGCATTGCTATTATGAGCCTGTTAGCATGCTGATGTTAGTATTTAGCTCAAAGCAATGCTGTGCCCAAATACAACCTCACACAGCTGCTCGCATGGCTGTAGACTTTTGTAGACTAAAGGCTCTACATATATATTATCTCAGCATCGCAGAGCAAAACCAATGTGCACATGCACGTTTCCGCACTCCATGGCCAGGTCTCGTGTTTGTTCTTGTTCATTCTGTGGACAACTGCTCTCAACCAACCAACAACCTCTCTTAGCATTTGTGTTTCTGTGTTAACTCAGTAGCATAGTCGAGTCTGTTGCTGAGCAGCAGCTCTGACTTGTTTTTTGGCGTGGTTTTGTTGTGCTACGGGTTTGCTCACTCAGTAGTTCACAGACTCACATGCACTAATGCATGTGCAGCCTTACAGATAGACGGAGTAGCTCAAATTACAGTACACACAGAGGGAGAGTGATTTCATTCTCTGCTCAAGTCACCATTACTCCAGTGTATCTTTACAGAGCAAACAGTCGTTTAATGTTGAATTAATGTTCTGTATGTAGCATAGAGAACCTTTAACTGTCTTAATTGTTATACAGTATGTCTGTCATTTTTGATAGCAACTGTCAGTGTGGGGATTTAAACACAAAGCAACTCACAAGAGTGTATTGCACTTTTTTTTTTTATCATTCTGATATCAGAAGAAACTACACCCACAGTTGACAAAATTTATCTGCTTCCTACATCTGTCCATAAAAACATGGTGACTCATGCGTCCCATGTAACCTTCTTTAGATCATCCTCATCATCAGGAACTACAAGCACAGTGTGAGGGTTGACTGACCCGGCTAAATGATGTCATCTATCGTACATCTTAAAGTGAGATGTGATTATTTACCAGGCTTTGTTACCATGCAGGCTTTTTACAGTCTCAGTTCTGATGAACCCTCATAAGTAACAGTTTCCTGGGTGGACGCTCACTGATGATATCATAGTCTGAGAGTTTAAGATAAGCTTTTTGAGGTAAGGAGGTGAATGTGTGTTTTGGTGTGGGTTGGAGGAAGAGTGATGCCGGCCTGAGAATGAAACGCAACACTTGGATTTGTTGTGTGGAAGTCAGTAGTCAGTTATTGGGGTGGACATTTGTAGGATGTGAACAAAGCAAATATTTAAAGGTATTTTTGGAAGGCAGCATAGCTAAGAAGAGGTTAATGGACCACACACATGCATGTTTGCATCAGTACTTAAAATGGTGGCAGTGATAAATCTACAAGGATTAAAGGTGAATGCATTGTCCAGTGGCATTCAAGGGGAAGTGAGCGGTTTTATGAAGAATCTGGCCAGAAATAAAACTAAATGTAGACAACAGCAACTTTCAGCCAAAAACATGTTCTAATAGCACCTATAAGTCTTATGAAGCGAACAGTGATTTATTCAGATTTGGTCTCTGTGCCAGCTCATGTGGTTAGCAACGACTTGGCATTCTTCCTTGCTTTCCTGTGTTTTATTCCTGAATATGCATCCTATTTTGAAGAAACAGTTGCAGTTAGTGCTCATCTGTGAAGCCAAAACAGTAACTCAAGTATATTTTGACCATTTGCAAACAACCTCCCCCAAAATGCAATTGTCCAATGATAGCTTAGCAAACTTCTCTGGACACAGAGCCTTCCATGACGCCAATTTGGTTTTTGGGTATAAGTAGAAACAGGCAGGAAAAAAGCCATATATACAGACAGGCTATTTCAATCCTAAGAGCTGTTTGGGACAATGTTGTGCTGAACTTATGTTAGCGAACATTCTAACTAAAAATTCTATAAACACCTGTGAATGATATGTTTTGATCAGCATATGTTTTAATATGAGGGTTTCACAGACTCCCACTCATCAGCTGGAACTCAGGGAGGTGGGTGTTAACATTGTTCTTTTTTTTATAAACTAGCTCCCAGCCGGTTGACTCTATCTCAGCATTTGCTGAGGTTATTGACGGAGCAAGCTTTGACCTTTTTGGGGATGAGGATTATGGTTGCAGTTTTCCATGGCAGCAGGACCACCTGTTGCATCGGCGAGGACTGATGTAGGAGCAGGAGGACCCTGCAGAGCTGCTAAGCACAGTGCTTCAGTGTCCTGCCATCAGGCCCAGCTGCCGTGCTGGTCAGGATGGCTTTAAGCAGCTTTAGCATATCCTGTTTTTGGAGGAACAGTTTTTGTCATTTATCAGGATCAACTACCTCTGTACTTGAATACAAGGACAATGCTTCTTTTCTTGACATCCTTTAGAACAATGTCTCTAGCTATCATGTTGAGTGTTGACAGGATAAGCATTTCAGCAACAACTCAAAACTCAAAAAAACTGTCATACGCTGATAAATAATGTGTTTAGAGTGGGTCTGTATTCTTGTTCTGCATAGCTGTGTGATATTTGATGGCACTGAAACATTCTTCACCGGGCACAGGCAAGCTCCACAACAGCTCAACTGATCAAGGTCTAATAGGTTTACATAGCTCATCATGTACCTGTAGTAAGCCTGGGAATGACAAGCAGTGGGCACAAAGGGAATACATGAATGATATGAGGTGCAACTTGAGTCTCTCCTATTCCTATTTCGGCCATAAGAGACTTATTTGATCAGAGCTTGAAGAGAGCTACAAGATTTTTCGACAAATGCACGGAGCTAAAAAGTCTTTGGAGGTAAGACCCCATCAGAATGACATATATAGGCTGCATGACATGATAGGACTGTGGTAGTGGAGATGAAGGCATGAAGAGTAATGCTGAGAACTGAATGGTATGGAGCTGATAGTGCGGAGGGAGAGGGTCAGATTTAAACTTTGACAGCCAAGAGACAATTGGCTCATGAGGGTTTGAGCGAGAAGTTAATTGGTTGAGAGCAAAAAATCTTATTGCAACAGAAAGAAGACAATGAAAAGCCCCTAAGTTTATTAGTGAGCGAGCTAACAAGCCATGACAGCTCTCCTGTGACAAGGCTGTGAGTGAGTGATTCCAGCAGAGCTGTTGGACCATTAACCCTGTAGCAGAAACCTGAAGCAAAGGTAGGACACAACAGTATTTCCTGCACAGCTTCCTACTGCAAACATTAACTAATGATGTAATTTACTGTATTTTGTTTGTGAGGGGAGACAGGAGGGAGAGGTAGCAGCTAACCTTTTTCGAAGAAGACCTTTTGCCTAGTCAAGGCAGGAAAAGCACAGGTGGGATAGCTAACATGAGTAATGGCTGCGTTCCATTCAGGTGTAACAGTCTCAGGGTCATGCTATGATGTGTGTGGGCTCAAAGGGAAACTTCCACGGGATGGAGTCATCATTAATGTCATGAGCTACATCCACGCTTTTCCTGCTTTGACAAACATGCCACCCCCGGATGTGTCTCAACTGTCTCACAGCCAACAAGCTAGAAAAAGAACTTGCATCTTCCATTTCCTCATGGGTACTGAGCGAGCGTTCAGCAGTATTTCACCAAGCCTGTAGTAAAAAAAAAAACTGTCATAACAAGCATGAACCCGACATTTCAACCCTGCCAGACAGCTCCCATCAGTCTCGCTCACAGCTGGACGACCTCTGGGTGGCCTCAAGTGAGGGGTCGACCTCCAGGGGTCAAGTCTTACATTAATGTGCCTCTTGACACACACTTACGTGCACAAGCGCTCATGTGCACGCACGGTGTACGCACACATGCGCACACACTCTGGAGGGTCCAGATGAACTGTGATCCCAAACATTACCCAGTGAACCCTGTTCACTCCCTTGAGATATCTACCCCACACATCTTTGTTTTTGTTTGTCTTTTGTCCTGAAATGTATTTTTACCCCAGTGAAGTCCTTTTCATCGGCCATATTTCTGTGTAATTAAGAACATAAAAGCAAATGGACAAACGTTTTTCCTCATAAACATATTGTTTTAAATTTCACTTGTACTTTGTAAGGTTAAGATAAGCAACAACATACTGAAGGCCGTACAAAGTAGAATCTCAATCAAGAGTCGACATTCCGGTGTGGAAATTTAGAAACCAAAACACTAATTGATGTACGCTTAATTTGCATTTGCACATGTACAGGTCCCGCTGTATCACTGCTCTCATGATGACAAGACTGCGGTGCCTGGGAGTTCATTTTCTCAAATCCGCGATGCCAGCTCCCTGACTGTATATTTGATTATTCAACAAGAAAAAGCCACATGCCAAACGTCTGCGGTTGGCTGGATTTAAGACTTAAAACATTGAGGTTTGGGAAGAAGGCATGAGGAGGAAAGACTTGAAAAATCAGCACAGAGATAAATGAAATTAGGAGACAAATGTGAAAACAATTGGGAGGCATGGGAGGCAAACATAAAAATGAAATAACAGAACAGACCCAGTGTGATTGCAGCAATGTTACTGTTGTTAATTGTTTGTTGTCCTGATAGAACATTTGCATGCATTTGCATGTGTGTGTGGGTGTGCCAAATCCAAATCCAGACAAAGGTGATCTGTCTTCTGTGTCAACATTTAGCAGCCGACTTTTGTGGGCTAAATATTAATTTTCCTCTAATTCACACCGGAAGAATTTTATTTTGTTGAGTCTATGTCACTTTTCATTGTATATTTTTTGTGATATTTTTTTGTGCAAACTTATTGTGCGCTAATGCAATGAAATGCAGGTGAAATTATGCTATGCTGTTCTTGTTCTTGTCACTGAGGTTTAAAAACTAGCGAAGCTGAGTTGAAATCAGTCTTATGTACGGCGCCCAGCGTCACCATGTTTGAAATCTATTTTAAAAAAGACCTGTGAATGCTAGCATTACACATCTGACAAGAAGTGGTTATGTGTTTCTTTTCTTTGCATATCTTTTCAGTTTTATGTATCTGGTTCCTGGGGTATGATTTCATTTCCAAGTGGGAAGCCAGTGAGGGATCATGTCCTTAATGCTTCCTTCAGTGATACTTTTTAAAGTCTACGTTGCCCCATTGTATTGCTCATGTTATTGTTTTGTTTTATTCTAATTTACAGCATGTACGTCTTGTACATCCTCTGTGTGTTGCATGGATGGGGCTACAACTGCATTTCATTGTGCACTTTTGTATTATATAAAGACAATGAGCTTAACATCTAACCACATCTACCAACACTGTAACAATTCATGTTTACATGAATTAATTAATTTATTAATTATATTTTAGCAATAAATGAAATTAGAAAATTGTAACTGACAGAATCAGAACCTGGCAGGTATAACAAATTATTTTAATCAAATTAAAGTATCAGATTTTTGCAATTTATCACCAATTAGTCCCACAGTACTCTGAGAGCTTTGTGTATTTTTGTCATGATCCTCAGTACCTCTTCTATTCTATGTCCAGTGTAACAGTGAAACTACTGTTAGCGTTGCTCACCTGTTAAATTTAAACCACTTTAATTCAAGAGAAGACAGAACACCTCAGGACAGAGATCATTGGTTTTAACCCAGGATTACTTTCGGCTGCAGTCTCTTAGAACCAAGTAACCCAACACCTGAGCATTACCCTAACCAGAGGCAGATCATTGCACAATGCGAGACGGTTAAAAACTGGAAAATTAGCAAGAGAAACAGTATCTCCTCCCTTCCAAGCATCTGATAATCCAGCACATATGTTACTAAAGACATCATCAAAGCCAATGGATGGGTGGGTGGGACGGAGGTTGGGGGTGTGGGAGAATTAAAAGACTGGAAAGGAAAGACATTGGGAATAAAATAAAAGAAATAAAAGAATATCCAAAAGAAATAAATGGAGAAAAAAAAACATATATTGTGTACGTGTGATTGTGCATGGGAGTGTGTTTGTGTAAAACCGCAGTCTTGGGACCTACTGGTCTGACTGCCATGCAGGACTGAATCCGGAGCAAGAAACACACAGACTGGATGATGTGGTTAAATCGTCTATTAAACGTTTTAATTACAGCCTTTTTTAAAAATTGGACTGAGTCACTGAAACTTTCAGTAACACACAAAACCTGTTAAAACTATCCTTGTCTTCCCTCTGCTGTTTGGGCTGAGTGCCTAGAAACCCGGCCTGGAGGCTGGAGGACGGTGGTGTGGCTGATGGTCCCTCCCATTACGGTTTCTGAATTAGACGCATAATTTACCTAGAGAATAAACATTAAGTTCTGGATTCCCGTAACATGGTGGCTCATCACTAAGTGAACACAGTTTTCAGTACTATTACTTTACTCACACATTTTCATGCATTCATCCTACTTTATTGCCAGCTGAGATAGCACCATTTTCAGAACATGTTGAGTTTCTTATATGAGCCTATATACCCACTTGATTCGTGCAACCATTTTGCACCTGGCGCATTCAGCCAATAACACCCCTCAGTAACAAAATGATACCATGCTATATGTTGGATATGGTGTTTTTGATGTTGGTATGTTATGAATAGTCTGTTGACTAGCTTTGACCAGTACGATACCACCTATGACCATCAACTGGCAAGCAATGGTCATGGTTTCAGCTCACCTCCATTTCCCCCAGTTTTCCAGTCTCTGTGCATGGTGCCTACAGTATCGTTACGATCAAAAGATCACAGATGTGTTAAATGGTTTGGGGGGGAGGTTAGGGAGGCGGTGTGTGCTGCTCTTAATTAGCCAATTAATCTCCGTACATGAAGTCTCATCTCTTGTTAGACGAATGGAACATGTGACTATAAAATTACTCCCATGTCTATCTGAAACGTGAATGTCCATTCCTCATTCAAAAATACAAACGTGGACAAGCCACACAAAGGTGAAATGTATGCCTTACTGAGAACATTTTCAAACTATGATTCCGTTTTACAAGAGAAAGGACTTCAAGGGTGATGACTAAGTGGTTGATTTGGCATGAATGGCATGAAATGTTGGAAATAGGTCGTGAGGTGCAGAGTCACCCATTATGGACATAATTCCTGGAGACACTGTTCACCTTGCATTGCTGTCAATCATGGTTTTGGTTGGTTTTTGACCTGCAATTCCGCATCTGCCCACCAACTGCTACATTGACCTGACCACTGGCCTAAGTGTTGCAGCCTTGTTAATCCTTCCTTCCTTCCGTCCTTCCTTCATTTTGATAACCACTTCCCTGCCTGTACACCTCAGCCTGCTTGATTTATCTGATTGATTTATCTTGCTTTATCTGACTGCCCTCAGGTTGCAGACTGTCAGTTAAATTACTGACAAAATAAAAAATGCTTTATCCCTCACTGTCTATTGACTTAAGGCTCAATACCAGTGTTTGTTACAGAGTTATATATTGTTTATACTGTTCTGTGTTCTTTTCCTACTGCTGTAGTTTATTTCTACTTTACTTCCTCACTGTACAGAGAGTCAAGCTTCACCGAGTCAAATTCCTTGTTTGCCTGTTCAAACTTGGCCAATAAAGTTGATTTGATTCTGTTTGTCAGATATTATTATAAAGTTGGTCCTTTTGGTTGATAAATTGAATGGATGAAGTCGTAAGGTACAAACATATTAATATCATGAGTATTCTCTCTCTCTCTCTCTCTCTCTCTCTCTCTCTCTCTCTCTCTGTCCACACCCCACCCAACATGGACCCTGACAGAAAGCCGCCCATCCCTGATGCCTGGTGCTGTTTGAGTGTTCTTCCCGTCGAAGGGGAGTGTTTCCTTGCCACCGTTACCGTTCATGTGGGGATTCTTGAATCCTTTATTTTGAATTTGAACCGTCTGGTTTCTCTCTTAATTAAAGGGATTGGTTTGACCCGCTCTTATTGGAAAGCGTCTTGAGAGAACACTTGTTATAAATTGGTGCATTATAAATAAAGATTGATTGATTGAAATATTTTAAAATAGTAAAGTCACATTGGTACTTGTGCTAAATGATTCAAAACTTGGTCACTGTAAAAGCTACTTCACCATTGTGGATATTTTGTACAGCTCTGCAGCCCAGCAACAAATGACATCACCAGGTAAGAGTCCATGCCAAAATATGCAGAGGTGTGAAACCTAATAACTCAAGGTGTCTCTGCTGTTTACATAAAGTTGCTGTTCTCACTGGGACTGTGGTCATTTGCGATCTGCCTTTGCAAATACACAAGCTTTCCCACTGGACAGGCGCTAATCTGTGGATCCGGTGGGAAGACACAATGGGTCGGTATTTGTTAGGCAGGTAGTGATCAATACGGACAGACTGTTATCACATGGATGATAAGAAGCTCAGTGCAGTCTGCGTGTGATGTTAACTATGACCCCACAAGTAAAGAAATTTGAGTCTGTGCTCTTTTCTATAAGTGCAGGGTTTCATTTTAGGGTTGTTTAACAGAAACGATAAATAAAATGGATAAAATGCTCTTGGTTAAATGAAAAACTTGAGCTGAGTTAGTAAAGCTGTTGGGAAAGCTGCAGACTTATTGAATAAAGTTGTTACGACATTAGTGAACAAGGCTGGATTATCAACGAGGCAACACGGGCATCTGACCTCAGGCCCCTCACCCCCGATTTCCCTAAAAGGTATTCAAACTGTGAGGCATGTCTCCCCAGGGGGGAGGCAGAGGTGAAGCAAACATACTGTGGTAAAAGGCCGGTGTTCTAAAAACAACAGACATCGGTTATTGTAGTTTGGCCCGATGATTTTGCCAGCTTTTAACATCGTTCAGAAGCTGCAGGAGCAGCTGTGACACACAACTCAGGGAAGCATCTAAGGTACTGTAAAACACTTGGTGCCTGGTTTAGGTGTTTTTAGGTACTTTCCTGTGTCCTGCGTCAAGTCAAATTTGAACATTTGACATAATACACATATTTCTAGACTTAACGAGACTAACACTTTCCAAGGACATTGTTATTCATGAATAAACATCCTAAACATCTGAAGAAACACGTCATCACTCCAGAACTTGCCTGAGAATCATAAAGTTTTCTTCAGTATCAAACAGACCCAGTGGCAGTTGTCTGTACATCCTTGGGTACATTGTAAACAGGGACTGTTACAGTGTACCTAATATAATAATTACTCTTGCTACTCAGTTTTGTCTAAGGGAGTCCCACAATGTCAGACTTTGAAAACCCCTGGGCGACAGAGGTACATACACATCACAGGTTGCCTTTCTATGACGCACAAATGGGCACACATTCCCACAAATTTAGTCTCAGAGCACCCATTGGCTATCGTCGGATGACGTTTTAGCCTCTGGGAGTTTTTCTGGGTTTCCAGTGCAGACAGCGGATATCAGCTTAATGGATGATGGAAATGTGGGCCAGAGGGCTTGCTGACATTTTAGCCAGTCTCTATAAACAGAAAACTGCATTAATAACTTGAAATAAAAGCCAATGAAAAAACCTAAACCATCATCACACAATAGTTGATGGGTTCCAAAATTGAATTTCAACCAATGGGTTCTTTGTCTTTTGCTCTACGGACACTGTTGCTCAAATGTGATTGGTCAATACTACTCAGACTACAAGTGGAAACACTTCTAATACCAAAAATCTTGTCCGAATTTATAGAGATCAGCTTCAAAGTGACCTAACCTGCATGTCTTTGGACTGAAACAAAGAGGACCTAAAGAAACACAGACGCAGTGCTACATCCAGAGAAACACCCAGGACCTTATTGCTGTGAGGTAACAGTGCTAACCACTGAGTTTACGTGCCAACCTTTACTGATGTCACCTTCCAGGATTAGTGGGTACAACAGTCAAACAGTTTCCTCCAACTGCCATTTGGGCTCTCGTCTTTTGCCGTCCATACAATAGAGAAAAGACTGAACAGCAACTCCAGTCGCAGTAACCAGGAGAAACCAGAAACAGTTACAGACCCAAGTCTCTCATCCTCCTTCTGTTCATCCTCTGCATGCACCCATAGTCGTGTGTGTGTGTGTGTGTGTGTGTGTGTGGAGGCTATATGCACGCAGACACATACTCCCATTTATACACATCAGCTAGAAACACCCATACTGTACACACGCACACTGCACACCTCATAAAAGGTCAAACCACAAAACACAGCACTGTGTTGAGTCATCAACAAAAATGGAAAGTTTTAATCTTTTCAGTCTTTTTTATGTTTTTTTTTACAACACGAAGAACAAACTGAGAAATAGGAAGAAAAAACAGCCATAAAAACCAGGCCATTTGTCATAATTTCCCGCTGCCGGTAGCTGTGGACAGAATGAGAAAGTGGTGGCGGTAGCTGGGGACGTGATGGTGCATCTTAAACAGGGGAGTTCCACCCAAAGGGGAAGAGAGGGGTGGCACCAGCGTGACCCAAAACAGGGCTCTGGTCTGGGACTGGAGGGACTTAGGTGGCCCCTGATATGAGGCGTAGCGTGGAGGTGGAGGTGATAGATGGAGCTGGAAGCAGGATATCTGGGTAGTGTTGAAGGGTGTGTGAGCGTGCGTCTGGCCAGTGTACAGGGACTTGTATTGCTGTTGGTCTGGCTGGACTCGTGACTGCAGGACACGAGCCATTCATTGCACAGAGACAGTTACACAGCAGGCTAAATGAGGCTTATCCAACAGTCTGGCTGGAGGTGTGTGTGAGGGTGTGTGTAGGTGTGTCTAAGAGTTTTAGTATGAGTGCAAAATGTTTGTGTGTGTGTGTGTGTGTGCAGAAGCAATGACACATACATTAGAGCATAATGTCTGTGTGTGTGTGTGTGTGTGTGTGTGTGTGTGTTCTGTCTCCAGTGTGCCATGTCACCACACTCATAAAAGCCATCACGACGGATGCTAACCTCAAAACCCGCGCAACCGAAAAAGAAAAAAAAAAAAAAAGATGTGAGAGGAATCAGGATTGAGCTCATTACTTTTTCCACAATGAGAAAGTTGTTTGTGTGACACTCCTAATTCTAATACTTGTGCATGGCCTGCTTTTATTTGGAAATTTCTCTGGCTGTCCTCTTTACTCCTCTCAACACGCTGGGTCTGCTCACTTTCTCTGAGCTGCATTTTCCAGAAAAAGCAATAAGTTTGACTAAATTGACAATAAACAGAGGATAAGCAGATCAATTAAATCAGCTCAAGACAAACATTGTAAAATGAACTTTCTTCTGGATGCGAGTAAGGCGAGCGAGGACATCAAAATACGCCTGCGTGCCAGCGACAAAGAAAAAAGCCCTCAAGAAGTCAGAGGACAGGACTGATAACATCATGAAAACTGTATTCCAAAACAATAATCTGCTTTACAGCTGCTCTGGGCTACAAACAAATTAACTTCTTGCCATTGATTTACTCGCAAAAAAAAGAAAAAGCGGCAATAAAACAAACATTTTTCTTCTGTGTCCAACCTCTCCTCTCAGTATTTGCTTTTTTGCATCATGTACCCAGGGAAGACTCGGATCATTTTCAGAAACGCTCGGCTTCGCGTTCAGCCGGCTACAGTCACACTTGGGAGCTGCTGGTTTTAACTGCAGTCCACTGCTGATGCCCACGGAACAGCCCTTTTTTGGAGGAACTGAGACCCCCCAGATGGTAGAAGCTGACAGTTTTCAGTCGAGCATAGTTTGCCGCTTGTTCTGCGCAAACTTTCCCAGCCAGTGTGGGAAATGAATAACTGATCCCAACCTTGTCTCTTGGTTACAACCGTTCAGTAGCTTCGGATAAAATTCTTTTATTCAAGTAAAATATTTCATATACAGGACCTAGACTTGTAACAGAGTATTTTTTTATTGTGGTAGTGCTACTTTTTTTGAATACCTCCTCTATGACTGACAGGGTATTCTACCAGGAATGTGCATTTGATTGCATTGAGCGCATCGCTGGATGATGTTGCAAATTTGTGCAGAACAATGGTGCGGTTGTTTGCTGAAGTCCTCTGTTCTGTTTATTTGCATAAATGATGAGAATGTATTTTTTCACACTGTTGGTCCAAACAAAACTCCCCCCCCACCCCCCCTCCCCCTGGTCTGGGCCTGTTCTCTCTATAGTTTCATCACGCCAGTCAAACTTGACCAAAATCTTACCAATTATTCACCCCAGCAACAATACCAGCATGCCTGAACACGCAAGCGCATCTGGAATAGGTAATACTTTAAGATGAGATTTCTTATTTCAAAAGCAATTGTGCAATACAGTGAATATGCAGGTTAAAAACCTTTAAGAGGCGCAATGTCATGGTTGAAGCCTCAATTGGTCTGCATGCTTCTGTTCTTCTCTGACCTCCGAACCTTATTTTAATCACTGTAATGTTTTTCTTTACCGAAATTACCCCCTCTGCTCTCTCTCCACCCACAGTCTCGCTATTCCGCCTCCCTTCCATTTCTCCATTGCACCCCACTTTCTCTCCGTGCCCTCTCTGTTTCCTCCATAATGATGTTAATAAAGTGAGCAGAATGGATTATCCAGATTCCCATGGCAGGTTGCCTGCCCTCTGCTCTGTCTCCCGCTCCCCTCTGTTTACCGGAGGGAATCATTCACTTAGCCTTATCGCTTTACACCCACGCTATCTGGGAGCACACACACACAAGCCGTGCACACACACTGATAATGATTACAGGTGTGTTTACATGGCTGTGTTGTGAATACAAGGTAAAGTGACGAGGTGGGAAACACAGAAGGGACTGGAGACAGTGTTTAGAAACTTAAGATAGTTCGAGCCTGCTTGTAATGAAGAAAAGCAAGCAGAAGGTGGACAGAAAGAACGAAAAAGAGAAAGCATCTTCTAAATGCTTTCCAAATGTTTCCTCCCCAAAGAATAAGGAGACATCAGTGCCCAAAACAGGGCCATATTCCCACCGTAGGTCGCGGTGTAATTGCTCTAGCAAACCTCTCTCGAATCTAATATAAACTAACGAGGCAGATCGCTCCATCGGACCTTACCAGACAGTCGCCGGTGAGCAGAGAACATGCTGTAGTTCCATTAAGCCAAAGTTTCTCAGGGCAGTGCAGAGAGAGATGGGGAGAGGTGAGGGGAGAGGGGCTGTCTGGATGTCGCTGTATCCACTTATAATAAGTTAAGCTTCTACATACCGCAGGCTTGTGCCACTTTATTCTTTTACTTGGTCCCTCGTTGGTTGTTACCAAAATTACAGCTACTCTTCCTGTAAAATAAGAAAAGAAAACCAAAAACGTGGAAGAGGAACATACAGCGTAATAAATATTAGAAGAATATTAACTGAGAAGAATCTGTGAGAGGAGATTTACAGCTGCTGACCAGGATGCACCACTCCCCTTCTACCATGCCCTGAATGGGAAAGTGAATGTGGCTCAGCGCTTGAAAACTACTGACACAGACCAGGCCAGTTGTGTGTCTTAAAGTGAGAGACTGGGCACATCTGGAGGCTATCAACAAGCATAGGTACAGTAAATTTCAGACATGTTACCCAATAAAGAGATGAATCTATCCTGGATTTTAGGTACTAGTACTTTCTGTACATGAATTCTACTTCATGCCACTTTACATTTCTAATCCACTGTATTTTAAAAAGGGAACTTTTTAGTTATCCAGTGAAAGGTTGTCAAGTTTTGTGCAGACATTCTTGGTTCCCAGACAGTTAATGTCTTTGATGATCTGACTGACTGACATCCTAATAAGCCTCAGCTGGACAGTACTGTGTTTGGTCCTAATTAGGAAATGCCAGCATACCAACATGCTAAACTAATATGGTGAAATGGTTAACATTAGCATCGTCATTGTGATCATGATGGCATGCTGATGGCTTCGTCTACAAAATGTTGGAGCTCTTCTTTGGTGTCAGTACATGGTGCAAAATGCAGCTTCACCCCAATTGGGGCTGGGCCACTGAGATTATTTCCTCAACTTTGGTGATTCACTGTGAGCCAGCAGGATGGAAGGATTGTATCAGCCAATCAGCTCCCTTGCTCCTCTGTTTTCCCATAACACCCTTCTCTGCACAGAGACGTATAGTATAATCTAAGCTTAGAATGCCCGTCTGTTATGTAGCCTTTCTGATCCCACCTCTGTCCAGGCACATCAGATGAATACGGATTGCGTCAATCAGGATTTGGCAACATTTTAATCAAAATGGCATTTGCAGATGGCTCGTGCTGTTAGACAACTGTCAAGCAAATGTAATCAAAATGCAACCAGTGTCCAGATGACGCTGATGTTGAGTTCGATAATATAATTTTTTGTGATACTTTAATGTAGGCCTTTTATTTATAGTGAGTATTTTGTTAGTGAGGTTTTGCTATTTTACAAAACTAACTAAACAAAATCTAAAGACTCCCTCCACCACCGATGCAGAAACTCTGCTTTGAACTTTAAAAGAATGATCCCATTGATGTATCAAATGCCGTTCAAGCAACTAAATTCCAGACCTGAAGAAAAAAGCTGATCCACAAACAAAGCTGTTACTAAAACGTTCCCTACGTGGATGGAGTCAAAGTGCTGCAGGAGTTCAGAAAATGTTACAAATGTGTCATCCACCTTGGCTGTGTCAGCAGGAGAACTTGAATAATGAACACAAAGCGACTGTGAGTGAGGAGCAGCGGAGGAGAAGAGTCGGAAACACAGGTGAGACTGTGGCAAAGGGGCGAAAGGGAAGAAGGGAGGGGAGGAAGGGAGGAGGGAAAAGACACACTGGCCAGTGATGGAGACTGTACCTGAGAATGAATAAGAACATTGCAGCTCTCTAATACAGTTAGCCAATTAGCTAAGAGGCGTGCCGTGCCAGCTCCAAAGATTCGTTACGGCCTCAATCATGTCATCCACATTCATATAAACTGGCATCCAAGGCAGAATCAGAATGGAAAAGTGCTTGATTGAGTTTACGAAGGAGTCGGTATAGGAATACTTCTGTCTTTATGTTGGTAGCAGTACAACACTTGGATGTCAGACCCCTTTTCACTTTGCTCTTGGAGACCAATCAGCATTACGCAGTGATCAAGGAGACCAATCAAACTGAGGCAAAATGGAGAAACAGAGCTTCCCTAAACCCCCTCATCCACAATTCCCCTGCCCTTTTTTCCTTCCCTGCATGCCCTCTTCCTTCCTACTCTCATCTTTCAGACATCATCCATGCATCATTTTCCATTAGTCAGCCACTCTCCCCATCTATAAGAATATCTAAATTGCTTATCTTTGTCCTCATCGCCCCCATCCTGCTCTGCACCGGGGCTCAGCAGAGTGCCACAGGCTCAGGGCAAACTTAATTTGGACTCTTAATTTCTGTCAGCCTTGTTGGACACATTTATTGGGGGAGGGGGGAGGGGGGGGGGGGTCTGTGGGCATCCTTGAGCACGAAGAGGGATCGGCGCAAAACGTTCTTTTTTTTAAAACCTTCTCAATTTCACTCCCCTCTCCCCATTTTCAACCCCTCTCATCATCACTTTTCTTTAGTGTCCCCCCTTCTGTCTCTAAATATCTTTGCACTCCTCTCTCTTGTGATGCCGCCCCCCCACCAACCCTCACCCCCACCCTCCCCTCGCTCTAATTAATTCTGCTGTGAATTAATTACCAGGGGGAATCTTCCCAAAACAGAAGAGAGAGGGGCGAGAGTGGGGAGTAATAGGGAGGGGATCTGCATTAATCACCCCTCTATTCCTCAGCAAAAAAGAAAAAAAATGAAAAGCTTGAAACAAAAGAGGCCATGAAATGAAAGAGCAACACAAGGAAAACATCATAAACAAAAATGTTTACTTCGCCCTCACCTCCGCAGCTCAAACCCCATGGGGATGTGATTAGGAAAACAGAGCTCTTTCTCTCCCTTTTCTCTCCCTTTTCTTTCTTTTTTGTGTTTTTTTTTTGTTTTGTCCTGCCCCTCCTTGCTGCACTCATTCTTCTTTGATGAAGTTGAAGGAGTTCAGAGGGAAAGCGGCGCGGCTGGGATATCGCCCGAGCACAAAGCACCATGGGAAGAGCAAACTTTGGCTCATCTGAAGGAGAGGGCCGTGAAGAGGTATCTGTGTGTGTGTGTGTGTGTGTGTGTGTGCTGTGACTTCTCTGTGCATGCTTATTCTCGAGAGTGCTGTCATACCCAGCTGATTAAAACTTCCAAAGTGAAAGATGTGAAGTTACAGCCGTTCACTGATAAGTTACCTCATGCCAGATCACTCCCCTCTGTCCCTTCCCCTCTGCATGCTAATTGAGATGTTTGTTTGGCAAAAAACACAGAGCCTTGTCAAACTTCAGGGGGCCCAACAAACCAGTGACTCAATCCTGCTTATGCACGTGTTGCCGAGGTAACACAGACTCCCAGAAAGCGTGACAATGAGGGGATATGATGTCAGGAAGGACCTGATTGGACAACGCATCTCTGTCAAACAATATCACACTTTTTTATGTTGGACCCCTTAATTCTCAGCTTGGGTGGGAGACAGAGGACACTTTCATGTTTCTCTCCCACATGGGTGGCATGTGAGTAAAATTCCCGTGTGTGTGTGTGTGTGTGTGTGTGTGTGCGCGTGAGTGGAGGAGGGGGGGGATGCTAGTCACACTCACAATGAAGATGTCATCGAAACAAGCTTAGCTCCCCTCCCTGCAGACACATGTCCACACAGCAACTCGCCAACCCCACCCAGCCCCAACACACATGCATTCACACACTCCAAGCCAAGCCCAGATCATCAACACAATAGCGTTCCCCTGCAATAAAAGGGGGATTTGAATGAAATCCTAAACTGTGGTGCGCCACATAGGAAATGTCCTGACCCGGAGTCAGAAGGATAAAACCTGTCTATTGGAGATATGTTGAAGCATGTCACATGAAAACAAATAGCACAAGGTTGCCACCTCCCTCTGCTGTCTCACTTCAGCAGCAACGACACCTTCACTTTGTGTCAAAGTCACATGGACTCAGTAGCTTGTTTATTAGACTGAGCTCCATCTGAGCACCAGTTAAGAAAATATGAAGCAATATCTGAGGACGAGCATCCGTCCAGACTGTGGTTTTCCCTGAGTTCATTTTGCTATAATCAGCTTTCCAAGCTTGAGTAACTGCTGGCTATCAGATGTCAACATCCGTCTCCTCATTCCCATAAAATTCGGCGATTTAGGGTTTGTTTCCTGTTGTTGGTTCAGATTACAATTGTAATGAACCTCACCACAGTTTGCTTGGCAATGGAGCAAAACCCGCATTTGCTGTCATCACTCGATGCAATTATTTTGCGTGGACGCCAGTTTAAATGGCATCATTCTCACCTGGCCAATGCAACACACTAATGGAGTGAATGCTCCAGAGAGGGAATAAAGGACTCCAACATACTCAGTTTAAATGTCCTGTTAAAAGGTATGAAGCGTTCCCAGATGGCAGCTTCACAAAACCAGACACCTTCCTGCTACCAAACCAAACTGTAAACATGTTTAATTCTCTGAGGCAGAGACAAAATAAGTGGCCAGTTATAATGATATAACAGGAGCAAAACATTGTTATGGTTCATGTTTGTGAGGTGATACTAAGATAAATACGGTTCAAAAGGTTTTTGGATGAGGAGTTTCTGTGGGGGGAAAAAAATGCCAAAATATTGCCAGCATATTACAGTAAATGACACTGCATGGGAATAAAAAAATGCAGACATGTTACATAACTTCTGGTAAAGTTTGTACTTTAACTCCAGGCTTGCTTTAAAAGGGTAATCATGTTTTGCCGTTCTGGGTTGAGCGAAGCAGATACATGTTGTTGGTGCATGTGTGTGCACCACTAAATCATGCAGCATGGTGGAGGTTTTTCATCTTCAAATGTCGAAATATTGAGCTGAGCCAGTGGGGATAAAAACTCATTATTAACCCTTTGAACCTCGGCTGCTTGGCTGGAGTTCACTCCCATCATTCATTTTGGTTATGGCATAACCACTTAGCCAGGTATGGAATATATCATTACTTTCACAAGAACTACTCAGAAATCATTTGGCTCGTGAGAGGTATTATAGGATAGGAAATAAGACCTTTGCATGATTTTAAATTGTTTCATAAAAGGGATATACTCTGCATTTTAGAACTACAACTCCCAATGTATTTTTGGTAATACAAACAAGGATACTTGTAATGTTGCCTTGGAGTCATTGACTAAGACCCTGTTATAGTTTCTAGTTTGGCAAACCTGCACCATTGAGAGTCATGATGCATTTCTGTAGCTGGAAGTTCTTGCTTGCATCCCAATGCCTGATTTACAGATTATTATTCCAAGACTAATTACGTTTTATAGCGAAGAAAAATCCTGAATGATTTCCTGAATGACCATCAGAGTTGCAGCTATTACTGGAAAGAGCAAATGATGCTGATTCCAGCAATACTTCTGTTTGTTCTGGTTTGCCGGAGTATCGATGCCATGGCACATCCGCAGACTGCAAGACAATCCCAGACCTTTGCTCAACCCAACTAAATGACACAACGCCACAGATTTCTCTGCCGCCATCTGTCATTTCGGACACACTCCATCACACTCGGTGACGCTTTTTCTGGTGTTTAGTGAGGTGGCTTCAATGTGTCTCGACTTAGTCTGGGCTGCTGTCCTCCACACAGAGGCCTATCCACACCATTTGGAAGCGGGGATGATCGATGAGGTACTGCGTCATTCCCCAGAGCGTGCTCCGTCAGAACCGTCACCGTGCGCCTCGTGCCAAGCCCGCCAACATCCAAAGACAATGTGATGCATCAGTCATCAAGCCAGATTTTTCCCCCGGACCAGAGGATCTGAGCCCAAGTTAGAGGGTGGTACATTTTCCCCTGCTCTAATCCCATCTCCAGCCATTAACCACCAGCCGCTATCCCAACCCAGGCCGCACAGAAACCAAAGCCTTATGTATTTCAATCCAAAGCCAGGCCTGTCTAATTTAGCCCACTTTATCAGCCCAGTAATCAGACCATTGCTCCCACACAGAACAACATGTTCCGTTACTCCCAGATTAATGCCAACACTCCATCCAGTCCCCTGTATCTCAGCGAGGCTGCGCTTCTGAGCCAGCGGAGACCAACATGTTTCTACATCACGTCCAGGGAAGCTCCACTGTCTCAGTCCTGAGCTGGCACCAGCAGCGCGTGGGGAGGGGTAACGGAGGAACTGGGGGTTGTTGGGGCAGGAGCTACAGGATGAGAGACATCCACACAAACGCAAACCAGATGGAGGGATAGACGGATGGGTGAGTAGAGAGGAGAGCCTGAGTCATCCTCTCTCTTCGTCTTCCTCCAGCTCTACTTCTTTCATTGATGGCCCAATGTAGACTGTGTTTGCCTGTACACTGTATGTGGTATTATACAATAGGTACTATTTACTCAGCTTGATTGGTATAAAGAGCAAATGCAGCCTTGTGTTTAGCTGATCAAAACAGGAACTGGTTAGACTACTCACCAGTCTTTTTATTCCTCTTCTTCAGCGAACAATTGTATATTCGAAAAACAATAAAAGTAGACGTGAAGAAGTTCCTCACCTCTGCACACATGGACATTCACTGCATCATGGGGATGCTTGTTTGGTTTTCGAAAAGTTACAAAAGTTGTTGGCTGCAACCCCCTAATTCCAACATTGGTGGTTTTGGGGACAGGGGTTTCAGACAATGTTCGACCATCCGACAAGCACATCATTTGAAGCATGCCTGTGCCTTCCTGTGTAGAAGCCTGTATTCAACCTGGACATAAACCGTCTGTTGTTCTTTCATTGTTTTTATCTTCGCTTGTCTGTTGTCTGAGTTTTTAAATATATGATATTTAAGTTGCCATTTTTGGACATCTCTAATTCAGCATGTCAAGCTGCATAGAACAGCTGATGCTGACGAAGGACAACTCAGGCAGACAATTACAGCTTAAGGCGATGGATGTTAATCAAAGCATGGAGATACAGAATCCAAGGCCTAAAAGAGCCACCATACTCTCTAATATCTTCAAATCTTACATGCTGTAATCTTTCCATGCCTAAACTTTATGGATATGTTTCACAAAATCAGATCACGGGACTGATATGTCTCGTGTACTCCAACACCCACATCAGGATATGTCGATATTTCCGTATAAATCTTACATCATTCCGCTGACACAAATGTCATAGTTTTGGCAGCTTTTGCATAGGGGCCAACAAGACACAACAATGAGAACGAAGCCAAATCCCTGACAGGACCGATACTTGAGACGACGCCTCATTTCAGTCAAAACATAAATGATATACCGTGACGGAAATGTGTGCGAAACGAAAACAGAAGTGACATCTTTTGTTATTGTTGCATGACGCATACCTGTCTTGTAAAAAGTGCTGTCAGTTCATGTTGGTATCAGCTATCTGTTGAAGTTAGGGAGAGGGCGCCAAAGAAAGAGCCGTGTGCTTTCTCTCTGCTTCTGACACACAGTTTTCAGTCAGTCTTCATTCATTTTCCACCCGAGGAGGAAAGCCGACTGAAGGCAGGTACTGAACCAAGTCACTCAGTCCGTTGCACCCTCTCCATCCTACTAAATCTATCAACGCATCGGCCGAGAGAGGCTGAGGTCTTCACTTGTGTCCACGTACACTTAACCTCAAAGGGAGAAAAAGAGTGACAGAGAGTGGGGGACTGAAATGAAAGAGAAAAAGTGAAAAATAACAAGAAACATGACAGCTCTGATGTCATTCACCATTAGAGGCCATTAGTGGTTTTGAATGTTCCATTGAGTGTTTTTCAAGTCCGTGTAGTCAGTGTGGGTGAAAGCCCATTGACATCTTACTATCACCCCATAAGTAACTTCACACACTCTTGTGTGGATGTTTAGTGGTAAATTGGGAGTAATGAAGCAGAAGTGGGGTCACAGTAGCTCTTTGACTAGCAGAGCCTCCGCTCCGCTTACCAAATCACGTATGAACACAAAGACGTACATGCACAGGACGTCACTCCATCGCTGCCCAGCAGTCAACGGTGCAGCGTCATCAGCAGCGGCCCATCCTGTTTTTCCCCTTGGCAGCGTGGTTGGTGTGTCGGGCTGAGGTGATGCTGACCTGGGGAGTGAACGATGAAAGAGAGATGGGGAAAAGAGGGATGAGCGGTGTTGCAGGAGAAGACAGATGCACACACACACACACACACACACACACACACACACACGGTCCCGTGTCACCACCTCACCTCCCCACTTTTTCCAGCCACTTGACCACTCGTGATTTCTCCCTTCTTTCCATACAATTTACCTTTTATGCTGCTTTGAGCCCGCAGGTTTATCTTTTATTGTCATTATTTGCTACTGTCTCCGCACAAGGATCATGCACCCACAGGTGCTTTCTGTAATTATGTGTATTTTTATTCATTCTGTGGTTTGACTGAGACGAGGAGAAGCTAAGCCACGACTTAAACTGTATGGACAAGTGTAACCACTATTTAATTCAGCCACATAACAGCAGCGTAATGCCATCCATAGAATGGACGCAGTGTATTCTATGACTTATTTGAAGGAGCACAGATTTTACACATTAAACTCAGCCTGTGCAATACGTTGCATAACCTGTGGCTCTGGAGGGAACTTTGTCAAGGTTGTGAAAATGACGCAAGTGACATCACCCATATTGGTGTATGAGTTGGAGCGTTCACTGTCCAAAAAAAGTCAGTCTTGGTCATTGTGGTCATTTTTAAAAAAGGCCAACCTGAAAAATAACCCGAGTATGTTTAGGCAGACTGCAGGTGATACAGGATCAAGACAGCTTTCATTTGTTGCGGAGGAAATTTATCAAGGGGCACATCCACAATGGCTATCACTGTATAAGCACAGGGGGAGCAGAATTGGGTCACCTTGGGCCCAGATTCACTTCCAGAACCGGCACCAAGACCAGAACGAGCAGAGCGGAGCCCAGCAGATATACAAGCTGCCTGCCAGGACGGCGGCCCAGCCAAAGAGCTTTTATAGGAGCTGGGACTGGTTATAATAGAAGGGGGAGAGGGGAGACGGAGGGTGTAGGGGTGGGGGAGTTGGACAGCAGGGGTTATGTTTCCATGCCCCTGTGTGAGTGTGGATGATCCAAAACCCCATGTCTGTAAATGTCAGAGCTAGGAAGCAGAATCCAAGACTGAAATCTCTATAAGCTGTCCTGTAAGAGGCAGTAAACCCAGACTGGAATGGAACTGAGATCTTTATCAAACTATAGGTCGACACATTCTGCTGCACAGGCACTGCCAGGACAGCACAAGGCCATACAGTGGCAGCTATTGTGCAAGTCCGCCTTCATTCGGTTATCCTCCATCTACCTTTCATTAGGGTTGGAAATAGTTCTTTTTTTACATGCACTTAATTAGTGCCTATATTGTAAAACAAAGTTCTTGTGTTTCTCTACCATCCACTTAATAAACCAAATCCTAAAACGTAAAAGAGCTAACTTAATATTTCGAAACGGCCTTATCTGACTTGGCTTTATTGACCTTAGTTGTACCCATTTGGCACACGGCTGGCCGTCTGCATCCAAAATCTGACACTGTTTTCATGGTCGATGAATTCTTCGACAGGAGATAACGTTAAGACATTACCATGCGAGCGTTTCTTACAAAATGTGACGCACGAGGATATGGCGGACACAAGATTTACAGTGTGACTCAACAAATACAATAAGAACAGATGAGTCATCTGCAAATGTTGTTACCGTTGAGTTTGGATACTGAAGGTCACATTTCAAAACAGCAATACGATGTGCTGTACAGTGGAAACCTCTCTTCAGAGCGCTAGCTTCTGGTTCTAATTATTCCGAAGGGCAAGTATCTGTTCTGCACGCCCTGCACTCTCATAAGCTTAGCGCATTTTGTGAAATCTGAGCACCAAACACCAACTTAAACATCTATAGTGTTCAGAAGCAGTGAAAAAAAAAATCTGATTTTCAATTGAACGGTCTTTCGCTCCTTTTGGGCAACAGTGAGTGTGAACAGCAGGTACAACTTGGCCTTTATAGCAACGCAGGCTTGTTCGTATAACATGAAAAACTAAAATTAGAGATAAAACCTACAATAATAGCTTTGTAGGCCACTTAAGGACATTTGTGAACACAGTATCGGCATGTCAACCCTTTTTTAATGTGATATGATGAACCTTTTGGAAGCTGCTCATTGTGTGTCATATAGAATTGTTGAAAATGCTGAATTTAGTCACATTCGATGTGCGATCCTGCCTGCTGCCTTTTATGGACTGTTTAGTTACCCCCAATGTCTGATTATTCTTGGCTTCAAAATTATTTGAAGAATCATAATTCTTATGTTGAAAAAAAAGATTCAGATTCACTTGAAATTGGAACTCGTCTTAATAAAATAGTTGACTATTATATGCTGGAGACGCACACTACCACCAATGACCATTGTCCAATATTTTACATTAAAGCTTATAATATCCTGCAGATGTTTAAAAACCAAAATACCAAATACCAAAACCAGAGAGAGCAAACAACGAGGTAAAACAGGGTCAGACCATCAGTTTACTTCAGTGTTTACATCTATTTACTGTGCAGTGATTCTGCCAGAGATCAGCTGGATATAATAAAGGGATCAAAATGACATGATGGTTTGTAATATAAACCAGACTTTAGAAAGTGCTTTGCAGGAATAGTTTCTCACATGAAGAATCAAATACTGTAATCTGAAAATTATGAAAATAAAGATAGATTTGAGAAGAAGTGATTATTAGCAACACCAGAAACCACAGAGCAGGACAAAGTGGCCAAAACCTTTCATGGCAGCAAGTCTGTGAAAATGCAGTTTGTGAAGATATTTGATGAGTAAAACTAAATACTTCTTATGTTTGGTGCTAAAAATGGTCACTAACACTATTACAGTTTATAGATACAAATGGCCTTAAACACCAACTCCTGCAAATTTCTATTTACAGGATTCATTTTTGATCTTTATGATGTAAAAAAAAATAATTTTTATAATTTCTTCAGCAGTGTTGTGGCAATGCTGCTGTACATGGGTTTTCACATTGACCTCCACTGTTTACTGCAGTGAGATCAGATGCTGTTGGGTAGGGTCATTCATTTCCTGTATGCCTGAATGAAGTGGTGTATTGGTAAGCGATTAACGGCCTCTATCATTGTAAGGGTGCTACGTTGAGATGAGACCACCACTGACAACACTTCTGGGCTTCCAGAGTGCAGTTTGCATCGTATTGCATCCAACATTTAAGTTCAATTTCTATTGCAAGTCCAATTTGTTTGGGTTTGAATCTGCTTAATTGCTTTATGGCTCAAAAGGTCTTTGCTTTGTGAGACACAACTGGAGGAGGGTGCTGAGGTGCCAGTGCACACACAGCTCATTGACAATGTTTGGTGACTCACATTTGGAGCACTTCTGCAGCTTGGATCGACATGAAACTCTCCCAGTTGAATCCCATCATCACCCCCTTTTAAACCAGTAATACTACTGGAAAGAGCTGCCAGACTGGGTATTCATTCGTTTACCATATTTACTACAGCAGTTACAACAATTTATTTGGCTATTACTGTTTTAAGATGCAACATGCAGTTAAAGAAAAGAAGAAAATACAAGAGTGGATCCACACACGTGCAGAGAGATGCAAACGTGGTCAAGTTGGACACATTCTGCATTTTTTGGCTGATGGCTCACGTGGCTGGTGGTTTACGTGGGCAGGCATCTCTACCACCCCCAGCAGTGTCTGAGGACAGACCACAACCACCATCTTTTCTGCTCAGCCGAACCTCCAGCAGCCTCAGGAGAGGGAGGGTATTTGTATGTGTGTGTGTGTGTGTGGGTCAGTGTGTACGCTGTGTTAAAAAGCCTTCAGCACCTCCCTACTACGAGCCAAGCCCCAATCACAACAAAGCAGAAACAAACTTTTGCAACACGCTGCATGTTTGGATCTCGCTCCTCCTAAAGATCTTCAGCTCTTATTTTTCTCCCGGGGCTGAAATAGAGTTAAACAGACCATGTGCTGCCATGCAAGTTAGATAACATTCCTAGTAAAAGTGAACCCCCGGCTCTCCTAAACTCAGCCAGAAGATGACAAGCCAAACTGCAGTTGTTAAGTATGTGCGTTTGTATGAGTGTGTTTGTGCGTGGAGACAGAAATCCCTGCGCTGGGGTTTGCGTATTATCAGTCACTGTCGTATTTAATGTGCTTGATCAGTCTTACTGGCGAGATTTGTGGCCTGTACAGTAGCTGCCAGGAAAAATCCAAAGCAACACGAAGAGACAAACATATACACACTTACAGCAACGTTTTTTTTTTAATGTACAAACACACAAATCTTCTCTCAACAACACTCAGTCATTCCCTTGCTATCACTTAACAGTGGTTTGGCTCTACAAATGTCATCTTCACAGACATTTCCTCTAAACGAGCCATCTGGCTACCTTTGCGAGACCAAGCGCTTGTCACCACCTCCACAATTAAAGTCTTTTAATCTAGCTTTGGCCTGTGGCCCCACCTTCAAAAACACAAGTCTCCCTCTGTGCCTCTTTCTTTCTAAACGTATTCATGCGAAACATGAAACGTGGTTGTGTACTTTGGCTGTGGGTAAGGCAGGTCATCCAATTATCTGTGGTGTTTACAGCTCCTATTGTGCCTCTCTTCCTGCTATACATACCAGAAATGTAGAACGTGCAGAGCGTAGACATTCCTCGAGATGATGCTGCAGTTTTAGCACACCTGTAATTCAGACGTTAAAGTGACAGTTTTCAGGGTTTTGTGTCACAGTCCATCATCTGGTTAACCCTCCTCTCAACCTCGCCCTGTGCCTACCTGGTTCCAAACCTCCTGCTTCACAGAGCTCTGCTCCTGCTGCAGTCGGTACCGCCAGCTCCCCGTTGAACTGTCCCCCGTGAGAGTGAGCTCTCCTTTCTCGCTCCACTCACCAGCCTGCCGATCCGGCTCCATCAGTTGGAGTCCTGGAGGCGTCCTCTAAGCACAAAGATACTCTGAACCAGGTTGTTATTCTGAACTGCATTCACCTGCTTGCCAAGTGTAATCAAAGTGTGAAAGAGTTTTTGCTGACGTCCTCTGTGCAGCATTTGGGTCCTAAACACACCCGTTACATTTTGAGGCAGATAAATGTGAGCACTGTGGCCAAATTTAGCCAATTTGCTAATTTTGCAAAACAAAAGTGGCACAAATGGACGTGAGCGTGACATGGACTATTTTCTATTGACATCGTAGCACTACAATTTGTAAAGCATTCGCCGCACAATCTGACATGCTTCAAATTTATATCGTACAGTCTGACTGTGATCAAGATTTTATTACAGTGATGTCGCACATTCAATAAACGTACATTGGTCTTTATTGGACATTCTAAAGAAGCCTTTAGTTATCAGTCAGTAGTCAAACATATACAGTGCTTAACAAATGTATTAGACCACCACCCAGTGTAAGGTGTTTGCCTCCCCTGCCCTAAATTAACAGTATTGCTGATTACCAAAATATTTTTTTAATTTTGTTAATCCACCAGTATGTGTAAGCTCTTTAATCAAAATGATGTATTTGAAATGAAGTAAAAGGAATCTGGAGTAGTGGAACTGATGGACTGGCCAAGTCAAAGTCCAGACTTGAATCCTATCGAACAGATCTGGGATTCATTGAATTAAAAAATAGATCACACACACATTTAATCCAAAGCAAGTCTCTGGGAACAGCTAGGAACTATTTGGAACTCAATAACAAAAGAGACTTTCGAAAAGCACATGAAAACAATGAGGGCCAAAGGAGGTCAAACAAAATATTATAATAATAATATATTATATTTTTGGTTAAAATATGTGAATAAGGACTATTTAGTTGTTCCAGTTTGTTATTTGACTAATAAATAATAATACAATGTTTAATTTGAAACAAGTTTTTGACAGATTTCTAAAATATTTGTGTTTTCTCGTTTTTATGACAGCTGGTCTGATACATTTGTTAAGCACACTGTATATTGTGTTGACCTGTTATAAAAATGTGTATCTCTCCCAAACTAGACACTGCAGTGTGCTAAAAACTGTGACAATGAATCCTTTGTTATTATTTGGAAATGATGTTTTTTTTTCCTGGCGTAACTGAAGGTCCCACATCTTTCTGCGGACATAGCTGTTACCTTAAATGACTCTAATATTAGATTCAGAGTTCCTAAACATTGGCTTGTTCCCTCAGTTAACCAGGCTCAACAGAGGTCGCCTCAGCTTGGTCCATCAGTGTGAAAAAGTCCTACATGTGGTACTACAGTGGTATTGGTCCTAATTATGTTAACTGCAATGCAGCTTTCCCTGACCGCAGCACCAAAAGGTTTACAAGGCTCTCATTATACACTTAGATTCTACTGTAAACCAGGAAACAAGGAGCCAGTAAGCTGCTGCACCCAAACCACACCGCTTCCTAGTATGTTCAAAAAAACACTTTGTTCTCTTCCTTTGTTGTCCGCTGTGATCACTGTCAAAAAATCTAATGATTATTTGATTCGTTTGCCAACTGGCGCACATGCACAGTCACAATAATGTTGTGATACTGTAAACTCTGCATTTGCAGTTGTTCTGATCTGGTCTGATGTTTTGCCGACGGTTACGTTACATGATACCTTTGTTATTTCTAATCCCACTGACTTTTTTTTTCAAAGTAAACCCTTTCGCTAATGGTCACAGCTGTCCTGTGATCAAGAATGCATGTTCCTTACATACATCGCTATATAAATTGTTATGTATGACTTGCGGTTTATGTAAGCAGGTACCACTTCCTGAAATGAAAGCATTGGGCATCCAAGTTATTACCTTTTGACCAATTTCTCTGTGTCAAAAACATATTAAGAATGTAAACATGCTCTGACAACCCTGGTGGACTGCTCAACTATCAAATGATTGGTAATGAAAATCAACATATTCCTGCTAAATACGTTACATTAAATACAAATGCATTCATCCATTAATCCAGTTGGATTTATAATGACTATCCCTGTGGGAATGTCACCCCAGCCCCAGTGTCAGGGCCTTTCTGTGTGAGCTGATTCCTGAAACACTTGACCAAATCACGCTTTGTCTCTGATTATACAACAGCTTGTCAGGACCAAAACTGCTTTAGCTCTACTGATAAAGAACAAATAAAACATGTAATAATGGTAAAAAGTAACAAATAAGCATAAAGTTAGTCTGTGCAGATTGCAAAGCCAAGGCCTTGCATTACTTGAATTAGAGGGTATTTGAGAGTGGCTCAGGCTAAGCCAAGAGTATTGGGCACACTGCTGAAGATTATAACCCAGCCTGCAGCCCACAGCAGTCCTGTTTCCAGCCCATTTCTGCAAAAGATCATAGTCTATTGGCTGAATACCGCTGCACTAAGTGCCATGGAGGGAGAGAGTCATAGTCAGCCAAGTCCACTGGTCCACTGGCAACAGGGGCTGGCAGTAGAAAGGCCCAGCTCCATAGTTTAAACAGCCAACAGTAGATGATTGGCCTGGCAAAACAGACCCACTCTGCCTAGCAAAACACATGGCAGTGCTTATGTTCTTAACCCTTACTCAGGTCCTATACTGTAACATAACTTAAACATATAGCAACAAAGAAAAGTGGATGGCTCAGACGATTGTCCCTTATGTCAACTCAGCCCATTTCATTTGGGTTCTACGAATGTTTGTTGGTGGCGGCCAACGTGCTGAAGAAGTGGACCTTTACTCAAACAGATGGTTAAAATTGGATTTGAGAAAATCTGAAAAGTGAATCAGAAATGTGCTGCCAGCTCACAGCTATGAAGTGTCAGGTTGTTCTTGAGCGAAGCACAAAATGCTCCTCTGTAGCTGCTTAGGGGTGAGAATGTTCTTATCTGTTTAAATGTATGAATCAAAGTATCAACATTAATAGAGTCACTGACTGAACAAAAATAATCTCTCATTGAAAACATGGCTTGTATCCTGATATATCCATCAAGGTTGAAGCAATGGCATGTGATCCAATGATAGCAGGAGTGGATTCGCTGAACTTGTGTGGTTTTGCACCAGTCTTGCTACCAAGTAGAGAAATCCAGATTTAATGCCGATTTAGCTGCTGAAAAACCCAAGTAATGGTAAATTACAGATCATAAAATGTTCGAATGGAACATGCAAATTTACAATTATCATGCTTCTAACATTCAGCAGAGAGTTACCTACCCTAACAGAGACCAAAGCCCCTGGCTAGACAAAATATTCACGACGAGAGGAAGCCGTTTTAGAACGTTGCAGGGAAAAGTTGCAGTGATGTAAACTGGCCCGTCTCAGCTCAACTCAAGACAGCTGATGGAGCTACCTGCGACGCCGCCTGTCAAACCACCAGTGGCTGGTTTTAGAATGTAAGGTACGTCACCTGTTTCAACAGCCAGTCAAAGTCAGCTGGTAAAGTCAGCAAACTGTCAGCTGGTCAAAATTCCCCTAGTTTTGGACGGAGGAAAGAGACTCCTCTAAACAATGGAAATGCTCCAGGAATAGATGGGAAAAACTGACAGACAAGGGGGAGATATCGTGTCTCACTCAAGTGCATAGCATGAATTTCATTAACCCCGTGGGTATTCAGTTGAAGCATCCCTGGATGGATCCAAAATTCTTAACCCTCTCGTCTTTCTATGTTTTCACCATTTCATCACTACTTTGTTTTCCACTCACCTGCCAGCCACTCCCACCACCTGTTCCACTCACCTGCTCCTGATCAGTCATTAAGCCAGTATTTAAGCCTTTACCACACACTCGTTCTCTGCCAGATTGTACTTCACTCCTCGATGCAAAACTCTCCAGCACTCATTCCCAGACAGCTCGCCTGTTGCTGACCCAGCACGTCTCTGGCCAACCTGTCTCGTCTCTGTCCTGGTAATCACCTCAGCCTTCTGACTGTGACCAAGAGTTTTGTCCCTGTCCTTCCTGGATCCTGTTTCCTTGTGGCTCCCCAGCATTTGGCTACTGCACCTGCTTGCCAAGCATAAAAGTGACTTCGAGTTTTCGCAGACGTACTGTGTGCTGCATTTGGGTCCTCATCACTCACATTACAATACTAGAACTGTTGCAAATATCTCACTATCTCTAACCTGATTTATATTCAAAGAAGCTACAAGTTATATCTAGCTACAAAAAAAAAAAGCTGGCAATTCGAATGGAAACACAAAGAGAAGTTGCTATGTCTCTGCGTGACATTTATGCTGCTGTAAACTGGCCTGACTTCCTTGTGTCTATTTGCTCTTGACATGTACTGAACATATTGCTCGTGGCTACTGATTGCACTGTTGCGCAGGAATATTCATGGAATCTTTGATGCACTTATGAAATACTTTTATGGTGACAACATCACAGAGAAGGGGGCAAAACAGTCAGTGTAGTTTATGGAAACGCAATCAATAGTAGAATAAACCCAACGCATGAATGCAATGCATCTGCAGCGCCATCGATCTGTCATCTGAGAGGAATGGACTTCCATCTCAGAGCAACACGTTCAACAAATTAAATGTGATCCCGGGGTGAAAGTGACAGGTTTGTGAGGACTAAAATGTTCCCATGTTTATTCAACAACGGAGGCTATCCTTTTCCAGCAGCCGGCAACATGAACACAACTCCATGTCTCAGCCTGGGCTGTGTTACCAGTGGTGGGTCCCACGTAGAGCTTTTACATCTAGTTCATATTCAGAGGCACAAGCATTCACTTTCAGACACATAAACAAGTCAAACATACAAACAAACAAACAAAGTGCTGAGACTGTAGTCTAGACCACAAGCCCCAGACCTCAGACCTTAAGGCCTGCACGTGGCCTTGACATCGCTTAACATGCCGCCCTGAGACAGAGGCGAGTGAGTGATTGAGTGCGAGACGGTAAGAGACAGATAGACTGACAGGAGGGCAAATTAGACCAAAGAAATCCACCAAAAATGATTGTTTCACAGAAGGAAGAAAAAGGCACAAGGAGAAGTTAAGAATAGATAGAGCTGTGTCCCATGTCTCTGTGTTTTTCGGCGCTGTATGTTGGACGGAGGGGATCAGATTGCAGCGCTGAGCCCCGCCAGCCAGATTTCTTGGAGCGCCTGGCACTGCGTTCTGCCAGGGTTGTGTCAATAATCTGAGGCGGTGGACTCCTTCCACCTCTCAGCCCACTGACTGTTTATCAGCCCTGCCAACTCACACTCACACACACACACACATATGGACACACAAACACATGGAGACAGACTCATGCGTACGCTTGGTCATACTGCATATAAACACACCCAGTGGCATGTTTTCGCTGTTGTTTTTACATTTAATGAAGAAGAGAATACAGAAATATAAACTGTAAAGTCCATATTTTCCCTCCTTTAGAGAGAAATCTTACACCTACACAACATGCATGGAGCACATATGGCCCTTAATTCAATACTTCACATTTGGTGTTGAAGATTTGCCGTAAATTAAATTGCACCAATGTAGTCATTGTGAATTATTGTCGGTTGCGTGTGTTTATATAACCCCCATTTACTCTGTTCATATTTATATCCTATTTTTCTTTGATGTGTCCCATTACTTCTTGGTGCAATAACCATATTTATCCAAAGAGATCATTAAAGTTCCATCTAATCTAATCTCATCCAATCTAAAAGCCTCATTTTTACCCCATGCGGCACATCGGCTCCACATCCAAGTGGAATTGTATGGAAAAGAGTTGGAGTTTTGCTCTTCTTAAGCTGCCAGAAGTTACAAGAGTCTGGTTGTTTGAGCTACAGCAAAGTTTTATGTAACAATATACTAATCCGCTCAACTATACAACATTCAGAAAAGAACCTCCTGCGGTAGTTATGAAAGAGAGATGCTGAGTAAACGCATGAATTGGGTTAATTCAATAATACACAAGTGGTGCAAATGCAATCGTAGTGGAAATACTCGTGCAATCGGTACTACTGTGGAAAGGTGCACACTAGGAGCGCTGATAGATAACGTCTGATTGTATTACATGAGATCCACAGAGAGACTAATTTGTGATCCTGCAAAATTCTCTCACACCCTGTCTCCCTCTGATCACCGAGGACTGAAAGAGGCCACAGCTGGCCAGAGGCGAACATCCAATTTGAACCAGTGGGAGAAGAAACACTGAATAACCATAATAATGGTTAACAATAATAATACTCCCTATTCCTCCCTCTGTCCCTTTTCTCTCTCTCTCCGCTGTCCTCAAATGTCATTTTCTTCCTCTCATTTTTTTTTCATTTTTTCTTTAAAGCTTTCATAATGCATTAGTCTGTTTTTTTCAAACAATTCTAAAAAGCAGTTACAGGAAGTTACATCCTTAATTGACTAGAAAAACTAAGGACAGAGACAACTGATGTAATCACGCCAAGCCCCAGGCCCTTTAGCTACTGTTGCTAGGCCCGTCAAGCTTTCCGTTCTTGCACTGAACATACAGTTGACAATGACAGAAGTAAACAAAAGCAGTTCTCTCTTCAAGCCAGAGACTGCTTTGGGTAGATTTCCCCAGCTTTAGATATAGAAAGCCAATTAAGCTAGAGTTGGTTGGTTCACTGAAAGCTTTTTAAGACAATGTTTTGATCTGCCTCATTCTGAAATGATGAACCTACTAAGTGCAGCCGTAAATTTGCACTTAATGGATGTCATGCTGAATTAACTGACGCTAAAGCTGGCAAAGACAAAAAGTCAGCTTCCCCATCACCTAATGATCCTCATAAGTATCATAATATCAGTAATAGTATTGCTCTTGTGTTGCTGTGTGGAGTCAGTTAGTTCTTTTTATGTGTTTAAAAAAAGGCAACACTAGACTGTTATTTCATTCTAACATAACCCTGCTTAGCAGTCCCTATGTTCAAATAGTACATGAATATTTAAATGTAAGGCTGTCCCGGAGATGTAGACTAAAGATCTTAGTTGTGAATGCTGCTTTTTCAATGTAAACTGTAACCCAACACACAAATGTAAGTTATAAGTTAGTAAATGGCCTAGTCCAGCAATCCTCAAAGTCCGAAATCTGGTCCCAATCCAGATCAAACCACAACTGTCTCCGGAACTGAATGGTCAATTAGAAATAAAGATGAAGACAAAATTAAAAATCAAACCATTTTGATATTTTCTTGATTTCTCTCACCAAAGCTAGGTTTTTGGTCTTTGTCCTCCCTTTCACTCTCAGTCCGTTTGCTGTCTAAACTGTGAAAGGATATAATGTTGGGAAAAACATAAACACAGAATCTAATGGTAACAAGCTGAAGTAGTTATGATTCATCCTTGCCGAGACATCTGGATCAAGGCAGCAGATGCGATGGCGGGTGGGGACACAGACCCCTGGACCAAAGCCTGCTGTCAGGTCCTCGCGTAGGCAAAGGAAGTCATATTTAGCCTCTGATTCTCTGGACTGTTCTGGTCCCCCCTGACCTCTTTTATCTCCAGTATATTAGGTAATACACTCATTTAGAGATGCAGTCCTTTTATACAGCTGGGGAAAAGAACTGGAGAAGGAGTGAGGTGTCACAGTAGTAACAGTTAAAGACATTAGTACAAGGAGAGACAGATGCTCTAATGTGGCATTAATATAGTTTGACACTGTGAATTAACAAGTCATTAAGTCTAAATAATGTATTTGATATAATAGGAGGCAAGTTATTGCCAGCGAAATTAGATAATGTTACATGTTTCCAAAGCACGTTCACTTATTTCAAGAATTTTCAAGTGAAACGTGTCAGAGCTAGAAAGATTAAGGCTTCCAACCAGAGACAAGATGATGGCTTTGGTTCAACAAAATCCTTGAAGCAAACTGACTTTCATTGGCAACAAATGATATTATCTCACCCCGTATGCAGTTCTGTTTCACTTGTTAAAGGAAAACGACTTGTTTTGTTGTTTTAAGAAAAATAAGATGGGATGACTGTGACCTTGGAGGCTACTTGGTGTGCGCTAGCGCCCACACTCGAACGACTCAGAGACCCAAGCAGATGGAGAGCGGAGACTTCCAAACCTCAATCCCCAGACCTTGGCTTACACTTGGCCTTAAGCTTCACTTAACATACCATCCTAAGAGAGGATGGGGAGGGGAAGGAGTGGGGTGTGGAGGACAGAATGAAAACACAAGATGTATTGGACACGTTGGAGAGTGAGGGGGGGGAAGGAGACATGCAGGCCAAGGCACGCCGGACGCTTGATACAGGCTGATGCCATCGAGGCTGACGTCTAGAAATACAGGTGTCGGATCTTAAATATTCTCAGCTTTATCGTTATCCATGAGCGAAAATGTGTGTGACAGGTGATAGTGAACGGGCAAGTCAACCTTGTTTGACGATTCCCACCAGATGACTGGTCATCATCTTATCTGTGTTTGGTGTGATTCTCTGGGATTCATTTCCTTGTATGGCACGTCATGGTTGTCAGTCTGTTACAGGGCTGCAGATACATCCACATCCTTTCCTTGTCACTGAGGGCTTTCTCTAAACCTCAGTGGCTTGTCTTTGGACTGTGTTTACACTCAAGTAGCAAAGCCATCCAACAGCCATCATACTCTGACTAACTCTTGTGAGTCTGGAGCACAGCAGGAAATAGCGTGATACCAAACATCAGACTTCCTGTTACCCACGACAGTCAATTTTGGTTTCTTTTTACCATGACCAGGATGTTTTCCTAACCGTGACCAAGCTGTGCTCTGCCCAAACCTAACTAAAATATTTATCCGTTGGTCCTGAAGGCGATTACAAATGATAGTCCTTAGAATGTGTGCAAATGCCACAAGCTTCACAGTTGTGTTCAACAATATGAGTGCGATCTATGCGCAACCTCTCATAACAGAATCAGAATCAGAATCAGAATTCCTTTAATAATCCCCAGGGGGAAATTGCTTTTTGTTACACACAGCTCCAAAAGAATAAGAATAAACTTCAAACACAAAAGTAAATCAGGTGAGTCCAGAGTCCAGGGTCCTCTCTCTCCTCTCTGGTGAAACAGTTCACGTACTGGGTGAAGTTGGGCAGTGCCTTTGCCATGGTGACATGGTTGAAGACCACTACTGAAGACACCCGAGATAGCAGTGAGTGCACTCGGGTGTAGACTCTGTACCCGGGCTATGGTGGAGTGGGTGACGTCACACGCCGAAGTTGGGTTGGCAGAAGGAGGAATGTAAACAGGCAACGTGGACGAAGACCAACAGCAAACAGTTGAATGTCCGGGCTGCAGATGTGCTCCTTGATAGTAATATGAGCAGGACTGCACCACCTGTTGTTCACTAGAACGGCCCCCCTCCTTTCCGTTTACCGCTCCTGGTGCAGTCCCTGTCGGCCCGAACAGTTTGGAAGCCACCAATGGAAACATTGTTGTTGGGAATGTCCTGATGCAGCCATGTCTCCAAAAAGCACACCAGACTACACTCCCGGTGCTCCATCTGACTCCTGGCTAACGCTGTTAGCTCCTCCATCTTGTTTACCAGCAATCTCACGTTGCCCATAGTAACGATGGGGAGACAGGGTTTATATTTCTTTTCCTCCATACGCCTCCGTTGTCTCCTTCTGGTTTCTCTCCTCCGCTGGTTCTTCTTTCCTCTGCAACCTCGGTGTGTTTTCCTCCACAATTCTTCTGGAATTTGTGAAGATCTCGTGGTCAAGATGCCAGCAGGTTTCAGAGCGATCAGCTGATCACTCGTGCAGCCAAAACGGCTACCAACGGCTACATGTTTACTGCACCTGGCAGAGTTAAAGTAGTACTTTCACAGCAAAAAGATGACAAGAGCTCTCTCCACTAGCATGTATTGGAGAGGGAACGTCTTAAAAACATATTACCAGCAAAAAAAAGTAAAACAAATAGTTAAAAAGATAGTTAAAAGTAGAAAAAATAAGAAAACGAGCAGGAGCAATCGTAACAGGCAGCATATACTTCTGCACATGCACACTGGAACGATCTGGATCTGGATATCAAAGACAATGTAAAACACAGGCTTGAGGCAGAGTCACGGAGTCAGATTGAACTTTATAACTTCATGATGACCCACTCTCATCAACAACAAGCAGGGTTTTTTTTTTCCCAGGTCACACCTCTCCTCTTAAAGGGGTTGACATTCTTCAGTTTTAACCCAATTTGCCAGCTCAATTTCCACCCCCAGCTCCAAAGGGAAGCTTCAGCTCCACCTCCTCACCACTTCCACCCCCCACTCCAAACTGGAGCGCCGTCTGCATCTCCACTCCCAGTTCCAGCCTTAATCCGGGTCTCAGTTCCAGCTCCTGTGCCGGGCTCCAGAGTATCCAACCCCTAGGCACAGACCGGGCCTGGGGTGGGCCCACTGGCTGTCGGCATCTGGATCCAATCAAGGGTGTTTGTCGTCGGGAATTGAATCAAATTAAAAAGTTTAATATTTAATGCGACACCAGATGGAAGCGGAGAGGGGAAAGAGGCCCTGCGGTCAGCACTAATATCCCCTTCTGAAGAGCCATGCAGCATTCCTGAAGGGAGAGCCGCTGGAAATATGTTCACACACACACACACACATGCACACACACAAGTCCACACTCACTCAGACAATTAGTGCATCGACACTGGCAAATGCATTGACAGTCGTGAACCCCCAGAAGAATGCGCCATTGAGAAGGTACAGCTCATGTAGCAGCATTACAATCCTATTAGACACGAGAAGAAGGATTCTACGAGCTGGCCTGTCATTCTGAAAGACAGAAGGTGAGGCAGGTGATGAGAGGAAAACATACCTGCTGAAACACACACACACACACACACACAACACATGCACAACTCTCGCTGTGTCATTTAGCTCAGCAGTTGTTCAGCTCAATCATCTCCTGTCATACAAAAGTCCTACTCGTGAAAAGTAAAAAAAACAAACAAACTATGAGCTCATGTATGAATAACTGACATTTCTGACAATTATTAAGACTCTCATGTTTCTGTATATTCTTCCTGTATGCCTCATTTACAGAAAATATAGCATTCATCCCTCACAATCCACTCACTTAAATCAGTTAGTGATTTGGGCTATTCTTGTGATTTGTGAAATGAAAATATGAATGTTTCTGGCATCAGTTCAAAAAGTTTCCAACATGTCTTAAGATAAATTTTTATGACACCATTATGTATTGGGTGTGTGCTATTTCATGCTTATTTAGGTTGGTATTAAATGCTCCGAGGACAGCGTGGCTCCAGCTTGCAGGAATAATCATGGTCATGGTGCATTTGATTTACCTCATTTGTTACTGATGCATTATATGATTTATTGGGATTTTGATGTCATTAGTGTCAATACACAGTACATTCTCATTCTAATGTGCTTAATCTTTTTCATAGCGAGGGGTTTTTATGATACCCTTTAGGGTCTATAAAACCGAGTAGACCTGACCTAAATTAAACTGAAATAAACTAAACTAGTTTATTAGTTTTATACCTACAAAGGCTTGCGGCCTGGAGCTGCCTGCTATGATCCTGTGGTGTCCCACCATCATAAAATAACTTTACTTTAGGTCTCCACCACTGATTAAGTACTTTACAGTTATTGGGCAGATTGGATTTAACATCAACTGTAAAACTTGACTTAAAATGAAAGAAGTTTGGTTAAAAATGAAAAAAATAGTTGTTTTTTTTAATTAAATAAGATAAAAACCACCGTCTACTAAATTCACATTGATGTAGCACAGTTTCTTTTTTGCCAGTTAGGTTTTGGTAATAAAGCACTACATTTATCTGCTGCACTGCAGTCGCAGGGAAGTGGAAATGGTGGATGGTGCGCGTACATTGTTTAGGACTTTGAGACCAGAGGCTTCTGTCTGTGCTGACAAATGCAAAAAGAAAAGCACTTGAAACATTTATTGTACTGCAAATGTAGATAATTTGGTGGAAAACACATGTAATACTTTGCCAGTCATCAACATACAGCATGTTTTGTAACTTTCTAAATACCTTAAATAGGTTTTCTCACTGTATTAATAGAAATCATCGTTTGGTCTGCGTTGAAATATATTTTCTGTTACAAATTAGTTATATGTCATTTCTAAAAGACGTGGTTGGAGGGTGGCAGATGGGCCAACCAGTCAGCAGAATGCATGTCTGTGTGTGCTTGGCCAAGGATCAATACGCTGTCAACAACTTCACATTGGTCTGAATCTGAGGAGCTTGAAAGGAGGCAGTGATGTGTCTGCTGAACAATCAGCACTGCTGACCAAAAGTACAAAGGTTCCCCTTCGTACCTATAAACAAAGCACTGTTACAGTTAATGTCTCTACCAGTCCTGGATGTGTTGTGCATCGCTGTCAGACCAATCCACACTGAGGAGCATGCTCGCCATCACGTTAATATTAAAGTGATGTTTTATGTTACCTGGTTTGTGACATTAAAATATTTTTTTCTCAGTTGATATGCTGTTGATTAGCATCTCTCTATTGTATGACTGTTGTTTTTGAATGTGTCAGATACACACAAGACACGTGTTCCAGGGCTTAAAGGTGCATCTTGTAGTGTGATGATGATGATGATGATGTGATTATCACATCAACATATGAGCATTGAGTGCTCTGTGAAAATCTGTAGAGCTAGGTATAGAGTAGCACCCTTTCCCGAACAGCAGCTGTGTTAGCAGCAGACAGCTGTCTGTTTATGCACGATTATGTTTCTTCCTCCACATGTATGCAGGTGACGAGAAGGTAAAATGTTTTTTTCCACCCTCAAAGACACAGCAGGTTCAATTCAATTCATTTGTTCAATTTAGCACTAACTGTCTTTAGATGAGGTTATACCAGGCAGGTGTGTGTGTGTGTGTGTGTGTGTGTAACATATTCTATGTTATGTTAAAGCTAAAAAGGTGGCAATTTCACTGCTTGGCCTTTTTCAGCCCTCATCCCCATATTTGCTGATACACACTGTTGCCCATAAAGTTGGAATAATTGTTCAATACCCCCAATTTTGTTAAAGCCTGAATACACAGTTTGCAAAGGTTAATTGTGGTTTAAGTTTCACTGTGATCTGTTTGGAAGAGTTTGATCAATAAAGTTGAGAAGATATACACTTTATTTATCAAGAATAAATCACATTGTCGCAATCGTTTCATGAGAAGAGGTAAAAAAACATTTTAGTCCAACTTTATGGGCAACAGTGTACAATGTGTATCAAATATCAAGGTGTCAGTGTGATCGCAAGGAGCTACGCTGAAATGTAGACCCACTTGTAGTATATGCAGTTTGTGTGATATGTTTCCAGTTACACAAGGGAATGTGAAGTGTACTGCAACACACATGCTTTGTGATTAAATTGGCTCATTGTGCATGTGTGTGTATGTGAGCCTGATTAACGTAATGAGGATTAATTTCATCCCTTTGTCGGAGGACCACCCTGAGTGAGAAACAAGACTGGGCACCACCTGGTCAGCTCTCTCTCCCTAACTCACAGCAACACTTGGTTCATGATGCAGGAATTTGCATAGCAAATCACTGTTACCATTACCAAGCCATCTCGCCTGTGTGTGTGTGTGTGTGTGTGTGTGTGTGTGTGTGTTTCTGAGTTCATACATAACAGTGCAGCTCATCATAACTAACAACCTAAACCTCTGTCAACACCTGCTAATACATGCAAAAGCACACATGCATGCAAAATCCTCTGTTGGATTATCTCATTGTTAGGATATATGTTTTGTCAGCATCTGTTCACACACACACACACACACACACACACACACACACAGTGGGTAACCCCATCAAGCAGTGAGGAATCTATAGGAGTGGCATGGAAAGAGAGAGGCCGGGCTGCTGGGGAGAAATGCAGCCGAAGTGATTTCCATCCGGAAACGGTTCAGTGGTGCCCGACTGCTCTCTGATCCCCTGGCGGTAACAATATTCATCTGACATTTCACTGGAGAAACATAATCCCACCTTCCACTGCCAGCGATACCTTATTGCAGGGCTGGCATCCACGCACACGCACGTCTCGATGTAAACCATCCACACACACGCATGTACACAACTGGAAAAACACAGACAAAGCTGATTCTCATCCAAGTCACACCCTGTGACCACCAACATTTTCCCCCTCATATACGTGATATACAGTATGGTCCTTAGGTCTTATTGTGGGTCTGATGGATACGCAGACAAAACATGAGCATTCCACGTTCCAAATGTTGGGGAAACCACTCGTGTGAGGATTGTGAGGTGAGCTAATAATAGATGAAATCCAGATTAAAAGGTAGGAGCAAAATAATATCAAGATGATTTAATACAATTATAATACAGATTTCTAACTGAAAAAGGGATTCCCTACGCGGTATAAAAGGAGTGACCATGCAGTATTCACAACTTTGTCATACTGATTCTATGTATCCGTCGTTATGTTTGACATCCACTTGCATTCTCAACTATTATTCCTTATGATCAATTGAACAATCAACGTCCTTCGAAAGCTCTTGGTAATATAAAAGGACAAGCAGACACATAAGGCGCAATAAAGTGTTTCAGAGCTTGGCAGTCACTTGAGTAGACTTTCCTATGCATGATGGTGCACGACGACGATGCAGGATGACAGTCATCAGAACTGCCCAATTAAACAGCTCCCTGTGAGCCTTTTGGTTAATTTGTAATAAGGGATTTGGTACAGAACTTAAGAGCAACAATGTCAAGTTTTTCCTTGGTGTGGATCAAATGGCCCACCATACAGGTGTGAAAGTGATTTCAGCTAATGCCAACCACTATTTGGATCTATGAAAGTGTGCAACAAGTGTAATTTTGGACAAAGTAACAGTAACATTGGACAATCTTTATACTTAAACCTACAAGTTTTGTTGACTACTTGGAGGAAGTGGAAAATGTCACCTCCTGATTCTTTAAATGCAGGTGCTATTTGTATTTGTATTCTAATTCCACGTGTACTCAGGTGTAAGGAAAAGGTATCTTTAGTGTTTAATGGACCCTACCTTTTATATTTGTATTTGACTTATTATTTTAACCCAAACCACACTGTCCACCACAAATCATCTTTTCCTGAACCCAACTAAGTAGTTTTGGTGCCTAAATCTAACCAAATGAACTCAACAAGGTCTAAAAAAAAAATGATCATACTAACATTCAGTCACATGGAATTCAAAACCAGGTCTCCAAGATGAAGGCCTGTGTCTGACCCATTCAACATCCTCTTCTTTTCATGGACCTCGTCGCACTTCATGCAGGGCTGGGTGTAAATAGCAGCTGTGCGGATATTTGCACCAGCGTGCAAATAGATACTCTGTTCTTTAAGAGTGTTACTTTAAGAATAATGCAGCGATAGCCAAATTAAAGAAGTGAGCTTGTGACATGAATCTGCACGACTGAATCACAAAAGCAGGACACGGCTGAAAAAGAGCCAGTTTGCACAGTCAACTTTCCCCAGATAAACAGAGGTTATAGGAAAAACCAAACAGGCATGTAGATTTTCATTGCTGAAATTTTGGGTGCGTGATTTGGTGTCTGGCATCTCCGCATTTTCCAATGTTTACCACAGTGGGAAATACTGATGAATAAGTTCCAATGTGAGGAATTGGGAATATTTAACAAGTTGAGTGGTAAAGGCGACTACTACTGTTGGAAACAGTTCTCTTTTTTCTGGATTTTGTCGGCTGGTGTGTGATTCACCACCTGGTCCTCTGATTGCTACAAGGCTCCCAGGCCTAGAGTTGGGTGTCACATTCAAGTCCAACTGTTTACATTGGAGAGGATCGGAGAGGCTATGTGAGCTTCACTGCCACTGTTAAAGAAGAAGCAGTAAAATAATGGAAAAGGTTTAACACAAGTGTATGGAAAGGGAGAGGCCTGTGTGTGTGTGTGTGTGTGTGTTATATATATTTGTCTCCGCTGGTAAATGTGCATATGTGCAGCTCACGTGTGTGTGTGTAAAAGCATGTGGGAGTGTGCGCACAGGCATGTGTGTGCGTGTACGTGTGTGCGTAGGCGTTCGGTATGCCTGCCAGTCTGGGGTTCTCCTGGCGACAAAGGCTTCCCGCTGCAGCATCAGAGGTGACGAGGTGCGAGGGCGTACACACACACACACACAAACACACACACACACACACACACACACACACACACAGAGGGTTTTCCTCAGTCTCATGCCAAAGCAGAGAGAGGAAAAGACCGGTGTGAGGTGCTGGGAAATAAGCAGCATTAAAATAGTGAGGGCTTTTTCCACTGGCACTTTCCCACATACAGCGAATACACAGAAGTGACAGGTGACTCGGCCTGGCGTGACTTCTGTCTACACACACACACAAACACATGTGATCCTCATGCGCATACACATGGAACAAAAACACCTGAAAAACAAATAGAAGCATGCATTGCACACTCTGTATACTTAAAAAAAAGCACAACACGTGTGCAACAACATGGCCTCCAAATGTGCAAACACACATACTGAGGTGGCTCACATACCTCTATATTCATCATTAACACTGTCAAGTCCACTATTAAGCAGTGAACAAAAAAAAAAAGTTTTTCCTTACCATGTGCTTGAGGTTTTGGCTTGTGTTTTTGTGTGAAGTGTTCCACGCCATGAACTTGATTTATTAATTTGTTCAGAGAGACTCTGGATCATGTTGTCTTTTAATTTTTTTTTTTTTTTTCAGCTTTCTCCTTCCATTTTAAATTCTGTATGGTTCCGGTAAGCAATAACAGGCCATCATGTTCTTACTGCTCTCCAGTGGGCAGCAGGGTCTCTTAGCTTGGCAGTAATGCGGAAATTCGTCACACACACTGAAGAGCAAAACTGTGCACATGTACACTGACAGGCACCCATAAAACACCAACTCGGGCACACGGATACAATGTTGAAGAGTCACTGAAATATGTCACTCAAAGTGGATATTACCAAGGCGTACTACCTCACAGTAACTGCAAACATGCACTCTATACTTTTATATTGTCTAGTTTGTATCGTTGACCTTCTATGGAGGTTGGGGTGTCCTTTTATAACTAAGCCGCTGGCCCTCAAAACGCCTGAATACGTCTCTGGTTGGTTGTATATTTTGAGTTCTCCTCTTCCCATTACCTTACCCAATTTGCCTGCTGAGTCCCACAGCAAAACACTGTGGCTCTTGTGGCTCAGGCCACTGACGATTGACTCAAACAGTGACTTAATTTCTGCCTCCGGAGAAATGTTTCTATATAAAACCAATGTATTTAACCCATACACATTACGAGAACATTTGGTTCTGATGTGTGTAGTAGAGGACATCGCGCACACATAAAAAGGCAGCGGCAGGGTACTGGCTGATGCTCACAGTGGCTGTACTCCATCCATCCAGGCACATAAAGCAATCAGCACCAACACGGCACCAGCAGATCATGAGAGCATGGAGACATGATTCAGTGGTACCATATAGCCCTGCCACTCCCTGCACTGTGTTTGTAGGCATGCTGTGTGTTAGTGTACGTGAGCATTCCCATTTAATATCCTACCGCTCTGACAATGATAGAGTACAGTTAACAGAATCAATGATGTAATATGTACCAGCTTCAGTTTACCATGAAAAACGCCATAACCTGCCATGAGTTTCCATACGACACGGAGAGGGACGGGGAGAACCGTGAGAGCGTGAGCTGCGTTGCACAAGACAGCCACACAAGATGAGGAAAAATCCTGCTGATGGTTAAAACAAAAGAAGCAGCTACAATGTGGAGGTGCATCGATCGTGTATTTCTTAAAGGGATAGTTCGGATTATTTGAAGTGTGCTACATTACACTTTATATTGCCGCCAGACAGCTTTTTTGACAAGGAACTGAAGCCGTTCCCTCAGCAGTCAAGCCAGCAACTCCTTTGTTCTGTGACGTAAAATTACAGTTTCTGTCAGTGGAGTCTGGTGGCTTTAAAGAGAACATTTTTTGCAACATGGCAGCCTCAGTTTCCTGACATAAAAGGCTGCCTGGAGCTAATGCAAAGCAGTGAAAGTATTCTAAATATAGTGCACACTTAAACCGAAGAAGAGAATGATTGAAGGTTCAAAATCAAGGTTGAGTGATTAAGGTACGCTAAACAAAGTTAAAACCAGCATTCTAGGTAGTGGTAAATGGTATGCCATAGCGTGTAGTTACTGTTTCAGCACCAGAGGAGAAAGGGTGCAGATGGGGAAGGACAGCCACTGAATGGAGATGATGAGGGAAAGGACCCAGAGCAGGCAGGACATCAGAAACAGGACGTAGAGCATGACGGGGATCAGAAACATGACATATAGCATGAAATGAAAAGGATTTGAGAAAATCTACAGGCTGAAATGTGGGAAGATTTTTTTTACCACGAGGAAGTTCAGCTGGGGCCCAACATGCCCGGTTCCACACCTGCGCACTTCAGTCACGCTTGTGCGTCAGTGGTGCACATATGATGACAATTATTAAGTAATTGATTACACTGCTAAAAACATTAGTAATGAGAGAATTATGTTTTCCAGAGCCAGGCTCACTGAGCTTGCTGGCTCAGCAGCTCACCAGTCATTATTGAGGTTATTAGTTACCATTATTATTAGTAGTAAAAATGTCTGCTGTGAAAAGGGCCTATGAACAGATAATATGCGAGGAGAGGAAAAAAGAGATAGAGGTCACTGGACAATGGTATGAGTAGAATAAAAAATCTAAAGTAGAATGAAACACAAAACAATTATCTGTCTGGCAGCTTTGTCAGTAATTACCATCATCATTAAGGGGGCGTTGGATAGTAGACTGTGGGTGTAAACAATACAGCCTATAGACACCCAACGATCATTTTGTACTGTTGCATATAAAATCTACATCTACACCCTTTAGGCCGATTTTAGGAACCTTTCAACCTGCAATAACTGAATCATTCTGATCTAAAGTCATCAGGTCATCACCTTTTAAGCTGATATGGTTAACCCTGTCAGCGGACAGTTGCATATTTACATATTCAGTAGTAATGGAGAAACATTAAGATCCATTTGAAGTCCATAAGTCCAAAATGTAGTCTCTTTTAGCTCTGTTTTTGGTTTCCACCATCTACTTTTTAAAAAATTTTTTTTTTACTCCAAACGGAGAGGGTGACGGAAAACAGAGTTGTGGACCGGATAGCTAGACAATCAGCTCCGTAAAGACAAGGTGAGCTGCAGATTTGCTTGATCTCTGTAGGATCGTCAGCACGAGCGACCCCTTTCACATTGTCACATCCTTTTCACATTGTTATTTGATGCATTATTAAGAGAACAGAAATTCTAGCCACTTTAAAGCAAGCTACTTATTTCATTGTCATCACATGTTAATGCAGCTATGATCTGCATGAAATGTAGCAGCTTTGTATTCACCTAATAAGGCCATAAAAACTTCATTGGTGGTTTGTGCAGGGTGAGATCCCTCAGAAGTAGAATAATTGCCGTGTGATGCAGAGCGCTGAGGGTGATAGAGCGGTGAATATGAGTCACGCTGGTTTCCCCCTCAGTCATTATTCTGTCATTGAAATTTCACTTGAAACCCAAGCACGGTCCCGAAACAATCCAGACACTCATTCACATACAAGTTAATACATTACTAATTACGATCTACGCCCACTGTATGGACAGCACAAGTCACAGACGGGCCCTAAACGCAACGTCATGTCCAGCAGCAGCCATTGTAGTCTTATCCTGTGTCTGTGAAGTCTCAAAGGATATGAGGCAGAGACTGACACCCGTGTTATTGAGTTAAAGTTGCCAATGGAGAGTATTTGTTTTACTGATATTCAATATCTTCAAATTTGAACACTCTTATGCCAAAGTATCATGTTATTTTCTGTGTTTCTGACTAGTCAGAGTTTTTTGGCAGAGTGGAAAAGCCTCTGAAACTGCATGTATACCATTACACTCCAAATCCCCACTGATATGAAAATAATAATACTTACATTTATAATAATGGTCTTGTATGCTCGTGAGGGATTATGAGGAAAAAGTCGCATCGCAGTCACTTTAACTTAGTGCTTCTCATGGGCCAGATCAAAGTTTACATCATGCAGTCAGCAGGGAAGCAAATAAATGGCTGCATCTTTGTGCACGGCATATGAAATGTATGTGGACGTGTCAGTGCACATCATTCGGGTTTATTCTGAAGTCTGAGGGCTCGTAGTCTCCTTCATGACTGCAGACAAACGTAAACAGCGAGACCTGTTGTTTGACTTTGGATTAATATAGTGTTTGATTTTTTTTCCCCCCCGCCATAGGAAGCACATGTCAAGATCACTCAACACGATACTGCAAAACCCAAACATCCTTTATTCCATTGTAGGAATTTTTGGAATTAAATTCTCCCCCTGCACGCTTTTTGCAGGAAGGGGTGGCCTCGTCTCCCAGGGGGTTGCAGAGAGGAGTTTTCGGCTTCAACTTTGACCTCTGATCTGATATTCTGAGACGCCGTCAGTGTGAGAGTGTTGAGATTCTTATTTAGTCTCCTCTGTGCGTTACATGGACAGTCAACCACACAGACCTGCACATTTCACAACCTACTGTAACTTCAGATAGAAATAAAATATGCAGAAAGAGAAATAAAGACAGATATTGAAGATGTAGGGGTTGAAAAAAGAAGAATGGAAAATTAATGGGGGGGAAAGTGCACGAGGGAGGAACAGAAAGAGAGATGCTGGGGGGCCATTTTCTCTGCAGCTTGACTGAAGAGACTTTTCTTGGAGGACCCTCAGAAAAGCTCTCATTCTTTTTCCTCTGAGAACTTCTCACTAACTCCCAGTTGTTTTCTTAAAGAAGTGATCCGCCAAAATACTTCATCGCAGCAATAACAGAATTACGGCTGACGTCAACAAGAATCGCACTTGAAGTATAGCTGGTGTGAATTATTTGGGGTGTCGAAAGATTTGATTCTTCAAATACAGTTTCCGTTTGGGATTTTTCTTTTCTCTTTTTTTTTTTCATACTTGACGTTAATGAAGGACATAAAACCAGTTGGAAATGCAAAGGGGGTGGCGGTTATTTCCGAGCAAATCCATTAATTTTTTTAAAACTCTGAGTTTTACTGCCGCAATGTCTCACTTAATTTGAAGACTAACTTCAACAGATCATCACGCATGGTGATTTCAGATCATCTTCAGTGCAGTGGGACCAGCTGACTGGGCCAAATACGGAGATATTTTGGCCTACGGATTTGGCACCGTTTAATGTCAAACATGTACGGGGCAGAATTAGTTATTTATGAGATAATACGAGCATACTGCTAAAGATGATTTACAGTTGAGGCTTTTATATTTACACTGCAAGGATGTGACGAATGCTTGTACCCAGACCAAGCAAGAGTATAATGGGTTTGGGAGAGGAAAAAAAGAGCACCAAAAGTAAACAAAAATCATGGGAACATGTCTGGGATTCGAACTATCAGACCAACATTTCATTTGCTTTCTTTAATTTTTCTCACTGGAACTTTTCAACTCAACTGGACGAGTCTTCATCTCAGTTTGCACTGGTTAAAGCAGACCTGCATCTCTTTGCCTCCTTTCGTGTCTTTCCACTGGCTTAGTATGCATCCATGCCGCCCACATTTCACATAATGACGAGGTCCCACGCTTTTCAGCCCTGCTGCTCCTCTGAACCAGAAGCAGATTACAGCATGTCCTTGGAATGCCCTTCATATCACACAGTGATAAAAACACCAGACGTCCTAACGTCGAAAGACCATAGCAGAGAGCGGTAGTTTCCCCCAACTAAAGGACGTCAAGCACATGGTGACAATAACAGGGAGAGAGAGTAATACACAAAGAAAAGGTGTTTAATCTAATAAGATTTGTTTTTGGAATTTTCACTGCAGTCTGATCATTTATTTGACTTTTTCTCTATTGTTGTTCAAAGCGCCGTGGCTCTGTGGCTGAAATGTCACTTTGGTCTCAACAATTATAGAGTGGTGTAGCAGTAAATGTGGTACATGTATTCAAGTTCCCTTGAGCATGAATTGTAATATGCGGGGAGATCCCCTAACTTTTTGTCTAATTCCATCATTGGCTCAAAACCCTAATTTGCCCGGCCCTTTGAGCATCAGGCTAAGCTAACGACTTTGGATGAGTAGAGGGCAAGACGCACACCACTTTCTTTGTCTGTTTTGGAAATCGGACTTCCCCTGAGAAAACAATTTCAAACAAGAACAAAAATGCAGGGATTTTTTTTCCTTTGTCATTATAAGATAATGACATTCACATGACGGTCAAGACAGATGGCCGCTCGACTCTGAGCCCGTTCTGTGCAAGGTTTCCACCTGTTAAAGGGGAGATTTTCCTCACTGTTGCCAAGCGCTTACTCATGTGGGAATTCTCGAATCATTGGCCAATTACAGAGTATGGTCTTGACCTTCTCTATATAAAGCGTGTCTTGAGATAGCTTTTGCTGTGAACAGGCGCAATATAAATAAAACTTGGATGGATTGATTAGCCTCAGCTGTACTTACTGCAAATTTGCTAATGTTAGTCTGTTGACATGCAAGGCTAAGACAGTGAACACTGTGAGACTTGTTAAATACTGTGAGCATGTCAGTATTGTATTTAGCTGAAAGCACTACTCTGCCTAAGTGCAGGTCAGTGACAATGCAGATTGCAGATGCTGCTTGGTCCTTCACTGGGATTTAAGCCGCACTCAGTGATGTAATGAACATGGCGCCACCTTGTAACACTCCCTAAGCACCATATGTGGAAACCAGTTGCGATGCTTTATCTACTGCTTCCACTTTTCCAACCGTCTTCCTCTTCCCTGTGATCTGTCCCATACATCCCTCTATCCATTTAACCCTTTTTCCAGCCCTTTATCTCATTACCCCCGTCTCTCCATGTGCACTGTCCCAATTAGTATTCTCAGTCAAGCATTAGGTCCTCTCTGGTAATAATCGCTGAGCCAAGCAGACCCAAAAAGCATAACTTTATGAGCTGTGACTCTGTCCGTCTCCATTTCCAAGCCTGATTAATCCGTGATCAATGAGTAGACGTAAGTGGTGCTGCAAAAGGCCACTAAACAAACTCTTTATGTTGGAGAGCAGCGGTCGGAACACGGAGGGTTGTGGACCGATCTGGTGACTTTGACTTGTTTGTCTTTGGAAAAAGCCCCAATAATATGATGGCCTGCTCTTTGATGAGCTTCCATAGGGTGGAATGACGCTAGATTGTAAAGTTTGATTGTCAAAGCTGGCTCAACAAACATCAGAATCAGGCCTTTTCCAGCATAAACGACTCTAAAGTCAAACACAAGACAAATTAAAGCCGTTATTTATTCAGGGACAGCTTGTGCTCCCATTCACACATCCACATCTGGGAGCTGCTGCAGTACAAACAAAAGTCATCTATTTAAAGTTTAAAGAACACCACCATCTTCAGACTTTCCTAGTGTCTCCCAGAAAGTTTGCCTATTCAGCTGAATGACCTGTTGATCAAAAACTTGTTCCTCTGAACTCTTAAATCTTGATTAAACACCAGCTGGAACTGACTACTATGTTCATGATGACTGACAGCAACAGCCATGACATCGGTCCCGGGACCACAGTGATGCAACAATGAACACGGTGACAGACTGCTACAAAGAGCCACCGATTGAAATACTTTGCTGCTGGCACCTGTCAGTGGGGGCCAGGAGAGTGATAAAGTGGAAAAGAGGGGGAGGAGGGACACAGGTGGGGCTTGGGCGAAAACATGACGAGCTCTCATTGAAACGGTGCCGACAGACAGGCCTCACACTGACAGCTCGAACGCCAGGCCTCCTCCTAGCTGTCAGGGGTGCGAGGTGATGGAGAAAACAAACACACACATTTAAAACACACAGGAACAGCAGGGGAAGTTGCGTGCCGAGCAGCAGACGGTGGCATCTTCTGTTGTTTCTTATGAGACGATGGACTTCACATGCTGCTTCTGCAGAATTGTAGGTTACAAGAAAAATCTGACAATCAACTTAGCAACAGAAAGAAGTTGTGAAGGTGCAGCTGGGGCTCAACTTCTGTACGGTCAGCTCGGTGGTGACTTATAACACGATGTATAAGTCGCATCAACTGTTTCTTATAGTAACTGGTAGAGCAGGGTATGGTTTTTTCCTTTCTTTTTTTTTTTGCATTTCCATAGACGGGGTTTATTTTTCCCTTAAGCCTCTTGCCAAGTGCAGCTTTGACATGTTGCGGTCTCATTTAAAACCATTTTCAAAATAAAGTGAAGTTATTCATCATCTCCGCCTGACGACTGATATACTCAAGTAATGCAGTGTAACAAACTTTAGGTATTGGCTTTTTTCGGTTAGTGTGTGCGGGCACATACACAAGTGTGTTAGTGGTGTGTGCATTTGCATCTCCAGATGCTGATGAGTCGAAGGTAAAAACACTGATTACTGTGTGTGTGCATGTGTGCGTGTGCGTGCTTGTGTGTGTTTCCATTTGCATCCAGATGCAGCCGAGTCAAGGGGTAATAAGACTGATCACTATGTGTGTGTGTGTGTTTATTGTGTGTGCGTGCCTGTGCATGTGTGTGTGCATGTGTGTGTTTCCATTTGCATCCAGATGCTGCAGCTGAGCGAACAGGAAATGTGGTGTTAACTGGAGTCTCACTGCAGCGGCCCACAGGTTAAATGGTGTCACACTCAAAGGAAAGGGTTAAATGGAACCACATGGACACACACACACACACGCACACACACACACGAGCAGATGCAGACACAAACAGATGCACATGTGGACACAATGTACACAAGAAAGAGAATGCACAGGCGCTTTCTCTCACAAAACTTTATCTCTCTCTCTCTCTGTTTCAGTCTTACACACAAACCCCCAACATCATGTCATCATCAAATAGGGTCACTTGCCCTCTCTCTGTTCGCTCAAGAGTGCGTGAGTGAGAGAGTAAGAGTGTGTGTGTGTGTGTGTGTAAATGTGTGTGTGCATCTGTGTGCACAGCTTGGCAGCTGAAAAGCCTCTTCTGCTGTGTATTAGTGGTTTTGTCAGGGCTGTGTGTTTGGCTGTGTTGCCACGGTGACAAACCCTGCAGGCAAGCTTTAGGGCTACTCTGTTAGCATTAGCGCTGTTTATGATGGCACCGAACAGAGGGAGGGAGGCAACCAGAGGAGAAAAGGAGCAGGATCTAGATACTGAGAGATAAAGAGAGAATGCCAGACATGGTTTCCATCATAATTTATTATTTTTTTCATTTGTATTCTTTCCCTCCCCTTTCCCTCTTTTCTTCTCGGTGTATTTTCGGGACCATGAGCATCTCTTAACAACTGTTGACTTTATTTTTTCCTCCCCTTCATATTTTCATTTCTGTTTTCTCTCAGAGGTGTAAATGCACACAGACCTGTTTCAGTGACAGCATAAAACATCATCAGTGACTTTTTTTTTTTTAGGATACCAATCAAAACTATTAAAAATTACTTAATTGCATCATCAATCAACAAGTGTAAAAAATATAGCTTTTCCAGTCCATTTGCCGCTTTTTTGGCGTCGTTCATGTGCACTCAAAGTCTATTAGTGATATTTCCAACAACAAATGAAGGACTCAGCTTTAATTTAACTTGGACTCAACTTTGGATTTTGGCACCATCATGTTTTTTTCAAAAAAAAAAAGAGAACATTTTCCTCTCTTTAGGAGGACTTAACCTTGCCAGGATGGTGCAGTCCTGCAGCAGGTGGGCCTTAAATCACACTTAATCTAATGTGGTAAATATTTCCCCATCTTATTTTGTGTTTCAAGTTTGAAAGAGGTGGGTGTTTAACTTGACACAATCACATTGCACTTTAGTAGGTGTTGTGTTTGGAGCTTATTCGTCCATTTAAAAAGAAAATCATTCAGCTGTCTTTTAATCATTTCGCTGAATGTATGAATAAATATTGAGGGAACCCATCTCCTTAGCTCTCATCTGTTACAGTTGCCTCACTTGTCATGTCGTACCTCACATTTCCTTTTGTTTATGTGTATTTGTACAGCATGTCAAAGAGGAATAAACCCCCCACAGATTCCACTGAGGAGTGTGTATTTGGTTTGGTCACTGGTTTCCATTTATTTCACAACAGGTATCAAAAAAAAGTCAGCATGCGGAGATTCAAACTTGCTTGTTAAGACATCAATCACAGAGAATACTAAACAAAGCTGGGGCTCCTTGAAGGTGCATTCAAGGACACGTTGGCTGCTAAAAAGCAATGCACTCATGAGCCATTACAAAAATACCAAACAAAAGCCAAAAATTGGCAAATATGGATTGTGTGAGAAGGATCATGTGGACCTGACAGCTAACTCAAATCATCAAAAAGCTCAAAACGGTCCCTGCTTGCACCTCATCACATAATGATAACACATGATAATGTCGCCCTGACACTGAAACTAATTGTATAATATGTTTTGGAAATTGTTAACAGTAATTTGACGTACACACATTGTTCATTATGGAATAACTTTATACAATTTATCATTCTTGTTGACATGTTAAGATTGGTGGCCTCGTGTGAGTTCTTGCATAGCAGAACCAGGTTAATTAAAAACTCATGTGGGTGTGCAGATCTTTAAAAGTTTAAGAGCAAACTGTGATTGCGTGCTTGTCTGATATTATAAATCGTTATTCAGCAGCCATATAATCAAGTCACCAATATTTGCTTTGGTAAATCATTAACATTTACAGACAAGTGGAAAAATCGAATGTTTTGTTATTTTAAAGTGTTTTCAACTGTATGGTATGTTATAACCATACACATTGTTCTCTTACAGTACTCAGCTTGAGCTGGGGAGAGCAATGCTGCAGCTGGTCTTTCATGATTCCCCAAAAGAAGCATTCGTTATGAATCATCTGTATCTGCAAAATTACCTCAAAATGTATCTTAGACTTCACTATATGGATTTTATTTCCTGTATCCTTTGTGGGAGACTTACTGCGCGTGTTATGTCACATCAGGACGCATTAACAGGTGAAACGTCCCTTGCTGTAGTTTCATTACGATAAATGAGATTCCAGGGGAGTTGTGGGAAAACCGTTATCTGACAAGAACTAGAGGGTCTGAGGGGAGAGAAAGAACAGGGAGCGAACACACACACACACACACACACACACACACACACACACCAATTAGAATATTTATATTGTATGCAAACGCATGCATAGACATCACACACACTCACTTGCACAAATGTTTGTATATGTGCATGAAATGGACACATGCAAATTCACTGCAAACACATACAAATAACCACACACACACACATGCACACACACACGCACACATCATGGGATCCCTGTTGCGCATATCCAAAACACTAACCACACTGTTTACCCACCTACGCTCGACTGTAGCTTGTTACCACGACAACGCCAGCAGCCATAACTCCCTATATTGACTGAAACGATCATTAATCTTCTCAAGTCTCTCCCAATGGACCAGTAATGATATGTTAGTATTCCAACCTCCTCGTACCACAGCGTTGGTGGACTATCACCCACCAAATGAAAATATGAGGCAATGGTATGTTGGAGACGTGGAGAGAGAGAGAGAGAGAGAGAGAGAGAGAGGTCTGAGACAAGGAGGTTGCCAGTTTGAATCCCGGGAATGGCAGGGAAACTGTGACTGGGAATGGAGCATGCAAAATGCTCTCGGAAGACTCCCAGAAAATGCATGGTGAATTTGGATCAATGGTCACTCGTTCATGGGAATAGATATTGTGTTTTATTACAGATTTCAGGAATTTAGTCACGCACAAGTATATCTGTATGTGAAGGATGTACGCTGTATTAAGTTAGAAGGCTTTGTGTACAATCAGAGATGACTATATATTGTCTGAATTTGATATTTTAAATCAAGACAGAAGATTGTGTATTTTGCCATCCTTTCTCAAAAAGGTTTTCACAATGAATTGGCCTGGGAAATAAACTAGCGTACTGGTCATCCACAGTGACCAACATACCACAGCTTCTTTTAGTTTCCTTACAGTGAGCGCACTGCATCAATTCTGCAGATAGTTGCTCCTTTCTCTCCTCTGCTGAAGCCGAAAATGAGCTGACCGTCACTTCATGAATAATATCTGGGGAACAAATCCGATTCCGTTTGACCCAGAGAAGCCGGCTGACCCTGCCAGTAAAGAATCCGCCGTTTCACTCTCATGGCCAACGGCCAACTTTTATTCCAGCGCTTCACCTTACCACTCCAATCCTGCACCTCAAAACAAACCGCTCGGAGCATATCGAACATACCCGAGGCCGATTTCTCCATTCTCTCGCGCCGCCTGATCAACCGCAGTGGCATGTTTGTTTTGCTTGCACGCTAGGCAAAGGCTCAGATAAATATACAGCATTGGGAAGGCTACGTGTGATGGGTTATTAATGCGGCATTTTATGATGGACAAATATGTCTTGTTGTAGGGTGGGGGTGACGGGGTTTGGGGTGGGTTGTGTAACAAGCGCATTTTCATCTAACCATAATGGTTTTGGGCTGAGTGAGAGGGGAGGGGAGAGAAGGCCAGGCAATGTGAGCAAATTAAAACCTCCATCTAAGTTCCAGGTCTTTAACGCAGACTTGTTACTTGTTTATCAAAGACGGTTGCAGTGGACTGAAAAGGCACTTTTTTTTTTTACACATGCTGCCTCTTTGTGCTAAAGCAGTCCTCTCTCTATATTCCCTTCTTTCTGGCTCCATCGAACACACAAAAGCATAAAAGAGTGAGGAAGTCAAATCCCCAACTCAAACTGTGTGTGATATTAGCTATCGGTGAGCCTATGGGGGCCTGTAATCTCAGTGTCCATATGACTTCACAGGCTAGGAACTCGCCCGGTTCTGCAGTCTTCTCAGAGCCTACGTAAACAATGAAGGGATAAGCCAAAGTGTTTACGGACTCATACGTGTCCATGCACCAGTATTTGGGAGCATGTACACATGAATGGGAGGCGGGGACTTAGGTCCAGTGGGGTCAAGTGAGTTTTAAAAGACGGATTGTCAAGCTTATAAAGAAACGGGCACACAGGAGCCAGACAGGTGTGTTTTAAAATGGGGTTGTAGGATTAAGTTGATTTTCCTCACTTTTTCAACAGATTTATCAATTTACGAGCCCATTTTACTGTCCATTTCAACTAATTTTTATTGTACTATGCAACACGTATTTCTCTGCTTTGGTTTGTTGTTTCTCCTTTAAAGCACAGTGACTGTGAAAGTGCCGTATTGATAAAGTTCTTAATCATCATATGCAGACATGCAGTGCTGGCATTTGGCTGGTGTCTCCTAACAGTACAGGCCATTGTGTCGGCTGAGATACTGCTGTGCATGATCAGAAGAATAGCTGTCCAGCCTTGGCGACTGTCCTTGGCAACTATCTGTAGGAGGGGAGTTTAATGCTTCGAAGTGAAAATGTGTGTGTGTGTGTGTGTGTGTGTGTGTGTCTATGGTCACTTCTGACTGATAATTGCTGTTATACACACACAATACAGTTTGGCATCGGGCACTGGAGCAGATGTTCGTGCAAAACCATGTCACTTCTAACTTAGATCACATGCTTATGAAATAATGGAGCTCAATATCAGTAGCTTGGGCTGAAAATGCACGTCAGTAGTATCAGCATCAGATCTCACACACACACACACACACACACACACTCACTCACAAGACAAAGACAGAGGGAGTGACAGAAAAGGGAGAGGGAAAGAGAGAAATTGAGAGAGGCGATATCTCGTTGCATGTCGTTATTAGCTTTCTGGGACTGAATCTCAATGAAATTTGAGGTCGCTCTTTTCTTTCCCGCACCCCCCCCCCCCCCCTTTCTTCTTCTCCCTCTGACGTCAAACTCAACAGCAGCAACACACACAGCTGGATGTGGCAGACTTGCAAAACTTAATAACACATGTCAAGAGTCCCCTACCCATAAGCAGTTGTGTAACACCGGTGAATCACATTATGTTTCTATTTTTGCACGGCTTTGGCCGCGGCCAGAATATTACACAATAAAACACACCCTCGTTTTCAGTTTGCTAAAGTTTTACTTCTGTGTGTGCTCGCAGACGCCGTTTCCTGAACAAAGATATACGCTGCCCTCGCCTGTACCTCTGGAATAAAGTTCATTCAGCTATTTAGGCTGGGTGAAGATATGTTATCGTACAGGAAGATATATACTGAGTGCAAGTTACAGTTTATCAAATGTTCTATGTAAGACAATGAGATGAGTCCGTAGCCCTTTACAGTCATCCCTACAGTTTCAATTTTTCAGCAGTGAATTAGGTGTGTGATATGAAATATAAACACAATCATCATTGACTGTTTTCTATCCTATTGTAGTTGAGGGTTATGAAGACTGTAAAATAATAACACAAAGGCTCTGTAGTTTGAACCAACAAGGCCCAACTTATTACTCCACTCAATCTCGACAAAGGCAGTATATTTTCAGATCCACACCTTCCCCTTCTTGCCTCTCATACAGTGCACACTGTCAAACTGTTAACCAGAGGGAAGTCAGAATCACTCAGTGCCTTTTCTGAAAGGCAAGTCAGTAAAAAAGCTTCACACTTCTGGAGAAACAGAACGTTAAAGTCACAAAATTTGACAAGCTGGCATCAGGCATTGGAGCTGATGTTAGCTAAAATTCAGGTAACTGACATATAACTGCATAGGCACGTCATACTGTACTCATGAATGGTTGATCCTGGCTTACACCGGACACACCGCCTACCTCAGCAGCATGTCGGCATCGCGGGACCTGTTTGTTTTGGCATCCAAGTTAACAGGTTGGAGCAGCCACGCGGTCTCACCTATTTTTTCCACGGCACGCCCACGGCTCGCAGCAGAAACATGGTGGAACTGATGGTTTGTTCTGACATCAAACCAGCAAGATTTTACAACTTTTTAAATAGTTTAATGGTCCCTAACTATAGAATATGTGACATACGTGGAAAAAATAAATGTGGGGATTTTAAATAAAACACTTCCTGTTTCTCTGTCAAAGTAAAAGCCCTGTTGCATGTCTGTGAAATGAAGTGAATTATCAGTCTGGAAAGATTGACAGGTTGGCCGTAGTAAACAAGCTGTCTGTGTGGACAACACACGCATGTGAGCAGCAGCAGTTCAGCGAGACAGCCACCAACCAGAGGTAAGGTAGGCTGTGTGTTCCTGACGTTGTAGGTCTCAAAGAAACACCTTGGTCCAAGTTTTGATTTTCTGGATGCAACAACTTCCAGGTTTCTGAGGCATTCTTACAGACACTATGACCATGTTTCTTAGAGGATGGTCAAAAATAACAAGGAGTTACTGTTTGAACGGTGTCTTCTTCTTGGGTTCAACCATCAAATATCAAGACCATTAAGAGCTTTCAGTTGAAGGAGCTTTCTGCATCTTTAAGCTCTAATACACTGAATGAATGAGTCCATTGAGCAGCATTTTTACATTGTCTTATACAATTTCTGTGCCTCTTCAACCTGCTGCACACTGTAGACAGGAAGTGAGCACTTCAAAGACAAGAAACGAAAAGGAGGAGCACTTCCAGAGCTTTCCAGGATGCTCGCGGGGTGAGAGATTTCTCCTTTTCATCCCAGGAATAGAGGAGATAGCAGCTATGTGCCAGGGGAAGCTTTGAGGATCTTGCCAAGGCATACGGAGATCAGAGAGAGATGAGTCTTGGGTCAGAAGAAAGAGAAAGGAACCTCCGTGGTGGGATATGACCTGAACCTCCTCGCTGACTCGTGTTATGTTTTGCGAAACGAAAATGCCATTACAGCAGATGGTTTCCTTCAAAGCGTATAAAGATGAGGACAGTCAAATTTGATTTCCTCCGACACTACAGTCGATTAAAATGTCAACCCCTGTCCTTACTGTGTAATGGTGCTCGAATGTGTACAATATTAGACTGGTTCTGGAAATCATAGATGTATTAAAAAAACTGTTTTGGCATTATAATGCAAAATGTACTGGAAGGACACTCCTTCAGAGACACAGCTGGCAGTCAGAGACCAACAAACACCTCAATCAATGTTTAAGCAGAAGCATGAAGCTGTTTTGTTATTGTCAGACCGTAGGTTATCTGGGGATTCTAGCAAAGGCTATGTGGGTGTACGCATGAGAGCGATTGAACCATTAAATGTGGAACTGAAAGCACAAACTTACAGCTCAAGCTATCTCTCTACAGGCTGAGTCAACATTTCCTCTTGATAAACTTTAGGTTTTACTGGTTTTTAATGAGGTTAAGGCAGTCGTGCTTACAGGATTTAAACCTTGGCCCCTTCTTTGCATTTAAGATTGCGATAACTGATATTTCTGATTAAACAAAAAGGATCCTGCTGGTCTATCTCTGAAGTGATGTTTTCTGTAATGTTATCGGACACTTCAAATAGCAATCTGGATCTCATGTCAGTGGTAAAAAACAAGCACTTTTAGTGTGGTGCAGTTGTAGACGGGTGAAGTTACACCAAAGGATTAGAGCAACTGTAGCCTGTTCACAACTGCCAGCTGAGGTGATTATTGGACCAATTCCAAAACATTCTGTACTTTAAAGTCACTTAGAACCCAAAATATGTAAAAACAAATAGAGCTAAAGTTAAAAAGTACCACAGTTACCCTTTAAAACTAAAAGCTTTCCTTTCTCTCTCTCCCATCCAAAGGTCAGTCATCACTGCTTATGCATCTGTTGGCTCCGTACAAACAAACACTGGGGCTCTGAACTCCTTCATGCCTGCTTCCTGATGCAAGGGTTCATCCACCCTCTTCCTCATTACCTCCTTCCACACTAACTTAATCATCTTTTTTGGTGAATGTTGAAAAAGTGTCCACAGATCAGCAGTTCCTAAATGCTGTGTAGAGGAGAGGGACATTCTATAGGTTAATGCTGCTTTGTCTTTTACCTCCAACATACATGCACCTTTCTCTTCAAGCATCCACTGAGATAATCATCAACAACTCCCATCATTCCCCTGGTGCAGGGTTATATGTTGTCTGTGGTGGATGTCAATCAGCTATCGGACTATTCAGAGCGGCTGGGCTTGGCCCTGGAGGGTCTGGAGTCTGTTCCTAATGCTGTAAGACTTGGGGCCTGGGTCATCTCCTTCATACTGTGGGTAAAAAAGCTCCTTTTTGCTTCAGCTTTGTTTCAATACAGTCAGCCAGTCACTGCGTGAATGGAGCTGCCTTCCACACCTAAAAGCTGGTCCACCAGGATCGCCTGGAGGACGGGGACAGATCCCGAGCCACCGCTGCTGTGGATCACCAGCGAGACCTCAGCCCACTGAACGACACCTATAGGGCCCACGTGGCTAACTTCTCTAGACCAGTGCAAACCAGTGGCCAAGACATTTCCAATCTGAAGTGCAAGGTGGAGTTGGAAGGGCCAAAGCTGTATTTGTTCTGGTCTGAAAAGAGGCATTCAAGCCTTTATAAAACATGACAATGTCTATGGTGTTGTGGTCAATTCATAAAATACCGCACGTGATTTTAACACAGCTTACCACAACCAGTGAATTTGGTGTTAAGAGGTCATGGTAATTTCCTTGAGATCAGTTTGTGCAATTCACAAATAAATAATAGAAGTAGTAAAAGTTTATAGACTTAGTCATACCTGCATAGACAGGAATGACTAAGGTTCCATTTATTAAAACTAAACTGGCCACCCCCAGACTAAACATCAATAAGGGGACACTTGGATTGAGAGAACTTTAGCTTTAAAGAAGCTTGAAACATATCTGTTTTCTCATATATGTCTCTCCAAGAATAGAAGCTGTGAAAAAAGGCGATGGCTCGAAACACTAAATCTTTAAAACTGATCTTTATGCCACTTGGGGGCAACATGACAAGCTATAACCATAAAATTGATGTATTATCTTATTGAAAAACTGAGACGGTGAACTTGATAGCAAAGAGTTATAGCATATTTACACATCCAGAAGATACAGAGCAACATTAGCATTCATTTGACTTTTGAACAGATATGCTGACATGCTTGCTAAATGCTCCTCAAGGTTCACTATAACTAACTTTGACTGCTATTTGATACTGAGCACATAGTGTACAGTGTGTTGATCAGAATGTTTAGCAATGAGACTTTAATATACAAAAATAAAGTTGCAGGGCAGAAAACCAAAAAAAGAAGCACTTCATACAGGTACTGGGAACAGCAGAGTTGATTTATGTCATTTAATGTTATTTACGTGTTTTGCTGTGCTGTTTGCTGACACAATATGGTGCCTCATAAGTGCATTCGATAGCTGTTTTAATTGGACTGGAGTTCTCTCACACACATTTCTCCTATACTGGCTTCTCTTCATTGGCTTCCAGTAACATCTAGAATAGAGTTTAAAATCCTTCTCCTCACTTACAAGGCTCTTAATGGTCAGGCTCCATCATATCTTAAAGAGCTCATAGTACCCTACTACCCCACTAGAGCACTGCGCTCCCAGAATGCAGGTCTACTGGTGGTTCCCAAAGTCTCCAAAAGTAGTGCAGGAGGCAGAGCCTTCAGCTATCAGGCTCCTCTCCTGTGGAACCTCCTTCCAGTTTGGGTTCGGGGGGCAGACACCCTCTCTACATTTAAGAGTAGACTAAAAACCTTCCTTTTTGACAATATAATGTCAAATATAAACAATATTTAAGGGCTGGATCAGGCCTTAGACCAGCCCCTAGTCATGCTGCTACAGGCTTAGACTGCCGGGGGACTCCTATGGTGCACTGAGCTCCTCTTTTCTCTATCCTCCTCTTCCTCTCCATTGTTATGTCTCATGTCAGTCAAATGTCTGCCTCTAACTTGCTATCTTCCCCGGAGCCTTTCTGTGCTTTCTCATTTCTCAGGTTCCTGTGGATCCTGTGGATCCTGGTCCTGGCCCTGCTGATATGGTTCTCTGGTTCCTGTGGGTCCTGATCCCAGTCCCGCTGATGTGGTTCTCTGGTTCCTGTGGATCCTGGTCCTGGTTCTGTTGATGTGGTCCTCGGGTTCCTGTGGATCCTGGTCCTGGTCCTGCTGATGTGGTTCTCCATCAGCCAATGGATGTGCGTTGTCCTTGGCTACAGCCTGTCCGTCCCTGGGAGCTGGATCTCTCCTTCACTGTGGTGCTCCCGGAGGTTTCTCTTTTCCCACTGGGTTTTTTGAGTTTTTCCTTCCCGAAGAAGGAGGGTCATAAAGGGCAGGTGATGCCTCGGACTGATCCATCGGACTGATCCATTGGCCTCATCGACTGCTGGACTCTTTATTAGATTGTTTAGTGAACTTTGTAAAACACTATGAGACACTCTGTTGTGATATTGGGCTATACAAAATAAATGAATTGAATTGAATTGAATTGAAAAGAACTTTGTAGAACGGAACCCTGAGACAGGAAAGAACATTACAGTTGTGACACTATGGAGTTTTCAAATAGAAGACTTTTCAGGCCACACCAGACCTTCTATCAGTCTGACTAGAGGAACCAGTCTGCAAATCTTCTTTCACATTTGGAAATTTCAAATTCACAACTATCAAGCATCTATCACCAGGACGATGAACAAAACAGCTCGTAAGTTGAATTATTTTGCTCTTATATTTCTGTTTGAGCACCAGACTTTACCAGCATGTGTGATCCAATGCTACAGTTGTAATTTTTGTAAGAAAAAATTGTAAGACAAATTTAAGGATTTTTTTACTCAAAGAAAAATGAGTTGCACGTGTGTTGTGTTGTACTGTTCAGTGTGTGGCTTTCTGTTGGACAAACATGACCACATTTTCTGTCTTCCACACAGACGAACTCCAGATCTATAAAGGGAGCTCCCTTGGAGGATGCCTCAGAGTGGAGGCATTCCTCGGGGAGGGCGGCTTTGGTTTTGTCACCAAATGCCGCAACACTGAGACGGACGAGATGGTGGCCATCAAAGTCAATAAGAGTCACCCTGAAATCGTCCACCAGGCAAGAAGAGAAATTGCCATTCTGAAGCTGCTGCGGTGTCTGGATCCAGACACTTGCAACATCGTGAGGTGCAATGGCTATTTCTTCAACAGAGATCACATCTGTCTCAACTTTGAACTCTTGGACCAAAGTCTGCACTCTTACATGGAAGACAGAGCCAACCAGGGTCTTCCCATGGCAGAGCTAAGACCGGTTTTAAACCAGCTGGCTGCAGCTCTTTCCCACCTGAGCTCCATGGGAGTTGCTCACGCAGACCTCAAACCAGAAAATGTCATGGTTGTGGACCGTCGGCAGAAGCCACTGCGAGTCAAGTTGATTGACTTTGGCCTGGCGTGTCCAGTGTTTCCACTTCAGCCTGGTGTGTGTTTGCAGACCATCTGGTACAGGGCGCCTGAAGTGATGCTGCACATCCCTTTTAATGAGGCCATCGATATGTGGTCTCTGGGCCTGGTAGCTGCAGAGCTGGCTACTGGGTACCCCCTCTACCCCGGAGAGATGAACTATGATGTGCTGAGCTTCATCATAGAGACTCAGGGCCAGCCAGCAGACTACGTCCTGGACCGGGGGAAGGGTACAGTGTACTACAATGCAACGGTCAACAGCGCTGGAGATTCAAAACCCCAGAAGAGTTCAAATATGAGACGGGGTTCCAGGCTACAGAGACCAGATACATCCAGCTCAAGAGTCTTGATGACCTTGAGCAGCTGATGGTGAGGAGCGGAGGTCAGCAGAGAGATCAGCGCCTGTTGGTCCATCTGATCAAAATGATGCTGCAGTTGGACGCTGACCAGCGCATCAAACCCCTGGAGGTTCTGCAGCATCCATTCTTTGCTCACAGCCTCCCTCAGAGCTCCTGTCCAGAAACCTGCCTCGAAATGGTGGACAGTGACGAGCTTTATCCAGCATTTGCTCCCAGCCCCCATCTGAGCTCCCGTACCTACACCTGCATTGAGATCATAGACACAGATGAGGAAACACCTAAAGCCGATCAGCAGTCTTCCCGCAAATCCAATGACAGGACCAGTGGACAATTATTGCGGGATCGAGATGGCAGCTGCCTCCCTGGCTGCACAATCTCAGGGGAAGAACTCTAAAGAGGTGGAGGCTGGGAAACGCAGCCGGTTTAGGCGCTTCATCAGTTGGATTGCAAAGGCCTTCCGCTTCAAGTTCTCCCGAAACGAGCAGCTGTCAACATCTGCAGTTTGATCAACTGATCAACTTTTAACCTGTCACACTCACATTAGCAGTTACTAATATGGAGCTGCGTGCCTGCATGCATTTATTGATTGATCCAATGCTCTGTTAATGTGTTTCCTCTGTGACAGGCCCTGAACTGAACCTGAGGGCAGCGTGGTCAGTGACACCTCTCCCACAGACGTTCGCGTCGTGGATTTTATTGCTTTAGTAAAGACCATTGCTGTCCATCTCTTCACATCTTTGTGTCATTTTATTGTTGTTATATTATTTCTTCCTCGTGTATTGTAAATAAATGTACTTAGAATGCATATTCACGTCTCTCTCCCACTTTGTCACTCAGTCTGATTGTTGCTGGGTTGTGACTTTTGTATCACTGCAGTTGATGGTTCATGTCTGTAAAAGTAACAAAATATGCTGTAGACTGATTTTTCACCATGCCTCAAACCAATCGCTTGTCCCCCCTTGAAACTGGTTTTATTGGATCAAAGTTTTTTTTTATTTAGTATGCCTCCAGTTTAAAATGTATATGTAAAACCACAGGAGTCCATTTAGATTTTAAAAAAAAATCTATTTTCATTTCATTTTACACCAAGTTTTCCAAGCTGACAAAACCTGCAAATAAGCTTCAGGATTTTAATATCTTAATAATATACCCGGTTCAAGAGGTCTGCACTTATTGTGCTTCCTGTTTAGTCGGTCTTCTGTCATGCCTTTCTTTCAACTGGCAAGTTACATGCCAGAACTTGACATTTATTGGTTGAATGTAATCTATTTAGTTACCTGGCAAAGTCAACAGTGCATTTTCATTGGCTGTGCAATCTCAACCCTCAACATAGAAGGGTTCATGGGTAATGAAGCTGCTTCCTCTATTAAACACTGACAAAAAATGTGATTTTCCTTTCATGAAAAGGAGAAATAAATTAAAATGGATGGTCAGAGCATTCATTGGCCGTATTGTTGATTTATCAAGAGAAAAATCGTGAAAGTCGACAATGAGCGGACCCCCCACGGACTGATGTGGACTGATGAAATAAAGAGATTAAAAAGTTCATCTGAAAGTCTAGCTGAGTGACACAGACATCAATCAATGGATTCAATTTGTGACTACTTCACAAACTTCTGTGAGACAGGGTTCAATTCTAAGTTCTGAGATCATTTGCAGCTGAGCAAAGCACAGTGAGATGATTTAAGATTTTACAGTGTAGATATGTGTGCTTACGAGTAAAGAGTAGTTTTCCCTGCAGTTGTGAACAAAAGAATGAACTTTATATTTTTCTGTCAATGTTAAAATGTACAAACAACTCATTTTAATTCTAATTTATGCCTGAGAGCATAAGATCTCATCTGTACTGGTTTTATTAGCTCCCACTTGTGGGTTGGGTTATTAAAAGTTTGCATGTCATGTTGCAGCCTCGTACTGTACATCCTATATTACATTTACTTTGGCAGCTTCTCCTGTTTGCCCCTAGAGAGAAACATAATCGTCTCAATTTACAGTACTGTCTCTCTCTCTGTCTCACACACACACACGCCCACACACACACACACACACACACACACACACACTTGTGAGCAGTAGCTTTAGGCTGTAACTGTGGTTTGTGCAGAGAGGGGAAGTCCATTATGTGTTTCTGTACGTGAAGCTCTATCTGCATGCGCAAACTGAGTGTGTGTGTAGTTTGGATAAGGCAGTGATTTGTACAGACAAGCTCAGATCATCCCCTCTAGTCACTTTGTGTTTACATAAGCTCTGCCTGTGCTACCAGCTCATTACACAGTAGACTGAGCAGACAGCTATGTGTGCACACACTCATTATGGCCGTTGAGCAATGCCGACACGTCATGCCGAACAAACACTACAAGCAAAACTAAGTTTGGGTGTTTATGTTTGAAAATTAACTACTGTTTCTTGTAAATCGGGGATGACTCCTTCACAGCCTGCAGACGAAAAAAAAAAAAAAAGTCAGCATGCCTCAGAGAAATACCAGTCGGGGACACATTAACAAATAGTTGAATCTGAAATGAGCATCAGTCCAGACTGTGGTTTGCCCTCGGTTCATTCGGTTATGCTCGGCTCTCCAAGCATGAGGAACTGCTGGCGCTCATGTGTCTCTGTCTACCTGGAAACCCTGTACTTCTGGGTTGTTCTCTTGTTTCACGTTACATTATATCCCTGCACGTGCGCCTTAACGACGCGAGACATCTTGTGATTCTTTAAATGGCTTAAATGACCAAAACTAAATGAGAAAAGTTGGCATAAACAGTCGCGAGCATGCTCACATGCAGAGGGAGAGGAGGTAGATCTGTAGACCATAGCTGAAAAGGCCCTGCCGGTGTTGCTACCTTTTCTGTGACATATTTACCACACCCTGCTCTCACTGAAAGAGTGTTGATGTAACCAATCAGAGCACATGTTTTGACTGTGTATCATGTCAGAGTACTGCACGCCTTTGAGAGCATGCCTGAAGAGCTAGGATCAAAGTCAAGAGAAACATTATTACTAAAATTCCAGGGTTAATACAACCTACGGTATATATACAGTCTGATCCACCGCCAGTGTTTTGTACAGTTTCACACAATGCCCTCCATGTTTGGCAGTTGAATATAGAGGCTTTTTGGCTACCATAACCTGTTAGGGGGGCCCAGCAGACTAAATGTGGCAGCTTCATTTTGGGCTACAGTCAGGTTTTCTGTGTAACTTAGGTCGTAAAACTACATATCTGGCAAAGAGCCCCTCTCAAAGACAGAGCCACAAGAGATCCTGACCCCACACACACACGTTATACAGACGTAATTCACAGCACACATCAGTTTGATTGACTCCAATACGTTAAGGTAGTGTGCTCTGCAGCTTTATTGAGGGTCGTAAAAATCCAATTGTTCAATATTGGCATGTAGTCATCATTAAATAGTTCCACATGGAGCAAAAATAACTTGATTAGTGCCTAACTATTAGCATCAGATGCAGTCTTTTATTTAAAGTCTGTCATGGCTAGAACTAACTAACTGCTCGGATTTTGCTGTGACTTGTCTAAAACTGCATTGCCTGTATTACCTGCCGTGAGGTCAGAGTAAGCCTGCAGTGGACAACCTCTGGTGTGACACCTCTGAATGTTAAACTGCCAAACCTTTTGAGCCAGTTTCATCTGCCTTCCCCTTTTAGCCGGAGCACTGCTGTCCGATTTAGTGCTCAGGTGGCAGGAGAGAGTTAATTCACGACTGAGGGTCTGAAAACAGCGGAGGACCGTCCCACTCGGAGCGATCCAAACTCTGACTTATCGCACTCCAACGTCTAAAAATGCAGGAAACAAGCCCAAGCCGGATCCAACTGCCTCTGTTACATTAGCCACTTGTGCCATGGACTCTAATCCCACTGTGTGTGTGTGTGTGTGTGTGTGTGTGTGTGTGTGTGAGGGTTTGAGAGGCCTAAATCTTTGCTCTTGCTCTTATGACTGAACTGTACAACCAAGAGATACAGCTAAATATGTTCCCTGTGTGTTTGAGTTGGCATCAGAACAGAGGAGCACAGCGTAGAGCAACACAAGAGTTACTAAAACAAGCCGAAGTCCTCTCAGCAGTCCACTGAGAGGGATGGACGAGCAGGTTTGGGATGCGGAGGCTTTTTGACATGAACTATTATTGACATGAATTATTTCTTTTACTGCCACTAATGATCATCCTCCCCCCCAATTCTCAGGGTCATAAAATGGTGAAAATACGGCATTTTTATTGACAATCAGCTGTAATAAAACCGTGGAACTCACACCATGCACGTGTAAGCCCAATCACGTGTCCTCTGTAGATGATTAGCTCCGCTGCTCCATGCTAACACTTCCTCATAAACCATAATACACTCGACAGCTTTTAGACCAAAAGACCAGGAAAACTTTTTGCCAATTTTACAGATACTTTTGTATCAAGTGATTATTTGGCCATGTGGGGTCAGCGGAAACAAGCTCTAAACACATTCATCATCATCTTTCCAACCACACAAGTGTCACTCTGCATTGCTTTTTTGGTTGTCAGTCACTCAAAAGTCAGGGCGTTCTGGGTAAATCACTGATATATTGAATACATTAAAAGCCTGCAATGAATGCTATGAAGGCGACCGACCCACAACACATATGGCAACACTAGGCCTCTCAGTAAAATCCAAAAATTGTAGCTTCACTCTAACCTCTAAGTCAGGGGTGTCCAAACTTTTTTCACTGAGGGCCACATACAGAAAACCATCCAAAGGGCTGGGCCACTCACTAGAAGTGAGCTATACTGCTAACTTTAATCCACTAGAGGTGATGGATATCTCCTCACCTCTAGTGGATTAAAGTTGCCAAAATCAATCAAATGTAGGTAAATTCTGCTTGATAACTGAACAACAACAACAACACCAATATCAGCATCAGAGAGGGAAGCTTGAAATAGTCTGTTACCTCCACTTTCTTGCCCCTCGGTGGACACCGTAGATTCCTTTGCGCTCGCCTGTCCCAGCTGGAGCCCCATCCATAGTACCTCCACACAGCTCGTCCCATTTAAGCCCCATCATGCACACTGCATCTGGCACAGCTTCAAAAACATCCTCACCCGTCGTGGTGCTCTTTAGACTGCTAAGATCAAAAGTGATCTTCATTAGTTATTAGCTGTGCTCTCATCGCACACCGCATCTGAAACTTTCTACACTCACTTGCTCTCTTACGTTTCCTTAATTCTGCCATTTTGGGTCACCTGTAGCACATTTCTTCTTCGGTTACTCATTTTATAGAGAAGCTGCCTCGTTCAGGACAGTTACTCCACCTAGTGGTGAGACTAAGAAGTAAAACACAGTCCAGCGCAGGTTCCATGTGTGGGCCGTGTTCCAATACATTTTTAGAATTTCCTGCGGGCCAATGAAAATTGGAGCACGGCCCGCAGTTGGCCCGCAGGCCGGAGTTTGGACACCCCTGCTCTAAGTCATCAGGTATTTGATGATATTCTTAGACCCCCTCAAAAATCTGTGATTGCATGGTCCATGTTTTTGTGTTTTCTACAATTAAAGACATGCACATGTTAGGGACTTTATCAGCTGAATCCAGTATTTTCAAGGCTTTGTATATTACGGATCGTTACATGAGTACCTTCAGACAAAATAATAGATAAGTAAAGGCTTCAATATTTCAAAAAGAAGAACATTACTTGTGGCCGTAAAGCTCACCTTCATATTGGGAAATAAGAATTAGAGGAAGTATAACTGGAAATTTGACTGAATCCAACTATAACGGAAGGAGTCTCTGTTTGTCTATCTGTGTGTGTGTGTGTATTCTTTGCTGTTTTCAACAACTGTTCATCCGATCTACTGCCCACCTGGAGGCTCGTGTATGGCCAAGGAAGTAAGTAGTGGATGAAAAACGTGAAAGATTTCATTTAAAAAAAGGAAAAAAAAAACGTTCAGCAGATTCTGACCTCTCCAATATGGCGACCTTTCTTCCTCAGCCAGCGGTCCATAGGATAATACAGCCTACGTTGTTAACAGGTGTGCACCCTGAACGACCACACCCCGAACAAGTAGTGCTGCAGTAAGTACAAAAAAGACAGACCCTGTGGGGCGGAGGTATATCGTGACCTCAGTATGTCCAGCCCACGTTCCTGGCCGTGACAATTTGCACTTCTGCATCATTTGAAGTGCAAGAGAAATCCACCACAAGGATAATATTGACCAATTTCATTCTACGCATAAATTGACTTCACACAGAAGTCCATAAACTTCCCATTTACACTGAGCACAAAAATGACATTGTCATAGTGTTTGTCTTTAATTTTCCTTTCTGTGCCTGTGGTTTGGCGTTGGATGCCCCATCGCATATATTCCATTGAAGCAAATGGCTTGATGTTACGCCTGCAACAGATATTGTTTGAAAAAGAAAAGAATCAACATAAACACTTTAATGGTGACCAAATGGCAACACAGAGGCTGTCCTCTGGGCCTTTCATGGTCGCTCTCACAGCTTTGCCGGTGTCATTAGCGCGCTGAGGCGGCGTGAAGCTACGTCGGCAGCGGGGATTTGTGGCGAGGGGAAGGAGGCGCCATTAGCGAGGTGACATGGGAGGGGACGAGTGTGCGGGGGACAGGCGAAGGAGAGGAGGGATTCAAAAAAAAGAGCTGCTATTAGTACTGGCCGACCCCTGGGGGCCCGTAGTGCGTTTCAAAGTGAGAGAGAACGTGAGATGGAGGCAGAGTTCGGCAACTAAAGGCGGCGCTGTAGGCACATGCACGCCATAGCAGGACTAATGTCTGTGTGTGTGTGTGTGTGTGTGTGTGTGTGTGTGTGTGTGTGTGTGTGTGTGCGCGAGCAGGGAGCTGAGGGCTGCAGCCCTCTGTAATGTTTGTTATTGTAGCACATTGTGTTTTCTCCCTCCCCTCCCTCCATCACTGTTCTCAGTCTCTCTTGATGCTACATAATGAAATCCATCCATCCCAATTAGGAGGTGTCGCAGTTTGTTGTGGTGTGGGGGCTCGCAGAATGAGGGTGGGTGTATGTATGTGTGTGTGTGTGTGTGTGTGTTTGGGCGGGTGTGAAGTCTTTTTGAACTGGGGCTTTACATTTGAAGAAACAACTGTACTAATGTGTATACAAAATGGATTCAAATCAGGACACGAGCCTTTCCTACAGATGTGTACAGTGCATGGATGTATGAGTCTTCCCACACACACACACACACACACACACCCACCACCCCCAGATCAATCACCCCCACACATGCTGCAGGAGAGTGTTTTTGTTTTGAGAGGAAGAGGGGTTAATTACTTACATTCTTCAATCGGAAACATCTTTCCACCTTCCCCCCTCAGACTTCTTAGCTTCTCTTTCTTTCTACACTCTAAAAACACGGGGCCAAGCTGGGAACATTAGAAACAGGGGCCAGTAGAACAAATGAACTGTTTTGGGGGTCTCATCTTTGAGGGTTCATAAACCCACTGTCAAAGTACTTTAAAGAATTTTGGCAGGATTTTGTTGCAGCCAAATGGTTCCCTAACTCCTTCTACCCTTAACTCCTTTTTTTCTTCAACTTTTTAGAGTGCAAACTAATGGGGAGGAGGAAAAAAAAGGGGGTGAAGAGGAGATGAGGGGGTTAAAATCCCAGGCAGGCTCAATGGGGAACAGCTGCAGGGTACTGGGCAAAGGCCAGGGAACGTTCCGGATGGATAGAAAGAGGACGAGATGCCCCCAGGAGAGGAGAGGAGAGGAGAGGAATGAATGGGCAAGAAATGACAGAATGTTAGAAAAGGACAGATATCTAGTAAATGTAGAAATGTAGAGAGATAATTGACCTTTCCCAGGAAGGGAAGTACGAGGGGCAAGAATCCTACTGAACATTAAAGAGCACAATTTAGTCAAATGGACCAGAGTACGGCTGTGTTCAGTCAGAAAATAAGGTTGGTGCAGTTGCATGTTGGTCCGGGTACCAGTGAGACGATGAAGTATGATCCAGGAAGTCCAGTGTGAGGGATGAATCCATTTGTTTGATGACTTGTCAGTCAGAGTGCTGGCAACAGCAGCCACACTGTTTGGCCCATGAACTAAGCATCGGGCCTCCAGCTGCTTCAGTGGAGCTGTTCAGGTACCATAAAGGAAGAGCTGCAGCTTTACATGGCAGATTTCATATGTCAATAATAACTGAAGAAAGACATGTTTTGGGGACCTGCAGACAAAAAAATTACTGTTTTGACTAAAAGGATAGAGGGTACCTACGTAAGCACGCTGGGTCGCCAAACACTGATTTGTGCTGTGGGCACTTTATCTGTGGTTATTCAATGGTCACTTGTGACAGATCAGAAAAACTACCCTTCATTATCAACCACACCTTCGCTGAGAGAAAAGTGGTTATTACCTGTCGAATTGACTAATCACTGATGATGAGGAACATTAGGGGTTTCTGTGTAATACTGGCTGGAGACAAGAAGTCATGAGTTTACATCCGAGGCATGGGAAAGAGGCAAAAGAGCAGTTGTAGCTTTGTCTTGTGCCGTTGCTGCACACATCAAACTGTTATGCTTGTATTTCGTGGGCAGTCGAAGGCTCTGACACGGGCTGAATGAGAGCTCAGTAGCGCACAGTGCCGAAGAGCTGTCTTAGTTGTCTTAGTGGAGTGCTGCTGCCACCATGTGCTCTTAGTATGGAAGTTTATGCTGGGGGTGGCTGGAGCCAAACAATGCAAGCGAGGATCACGTGATGAGCGCAGAGAGATTCACTTTACATTACCAGTATTTGTAAAAAAAAAAAAAGACAAATACAGGAAGATACTCTGAATAGAGCAGTCACTGTAGTGTTACTTGAACTCTTACTTACCTTGGTGTCTTTACCATTGATTTTGTCATTTTAAGCTCACTAAATGTGTTAAGATCACTGTTTTGGTAAAAGCACACTTAAAACTGGGAGCAAACAACAGAAATGTGTTGGCTGATGTAGGTAGAAAACTGGAATGCCTCATATTCTATGATACTGCCCAAACTTAAAACTTGTGATATCAGGCTTTGGCCTCTTGAGGGCAGCAGAAACAAGCAGTAAGCACAACACACTGATTCCACATCCTGCAGACACAGTACAAGATTACCATTCATCTGTGGTCACGTCTCTGGCCACCTCTCACTTCGCTCTGTCTTCAGTCTCCACCAACTTCTGACGAGAAGCCGTTAAATGATGCACTATGTTCACCAGCTAGCCGCCAACTGTATTTGTCTGTCAGTTTTTGGAGCTCTTTCATTGAGAAGAACTGCCTGCTGTAGATAGAATCAACACTATAAGCGTGAACCAAAACAACAGACTTGTCGTCCAAAAATGACAACAATGAGCTGGAAAAGGTCGTAATTCCCTGTGAGCAACTCCATTCATATTACACGTAGTGATTTGATCCATTGATAATGTGAAAGAATGCTGATTGCAGCTGCTTTAAAATTCTCTCCATTCATGTAGGGAACAGCAGTGAGCCAAACAAATTAAAATGCAGCATAATTTAGTGGTCAAATTGCTTTCTGTTGAAATTCTAAATGTCAAGTCTGATATTTCAACATGTTAATGACAAATCTGGATAAACCCGGGCCCCATTTTTACATATTTTAGTATGCAATTACATTTAGGTCTTGGTGGAATTGGTCCTGCAGATCTCTTCAACCAGCACATTACGGCCTATAATGTAATCCTCTGGGGAAACCTCGCCAAAGTATGTCAGCTAAAAGTCCTTGTTTTTGTCTCTGTGTCTGGCAATATAATGGAAAGAATCCATGCAGAGGTGGACCTGTAAGATCCTTTTTTGTTAAACCAGAAACAGCCATCATATTGCTCCCTTCAAAAACAACCAGACTTCACTGACAAAAACGGTAATTTTACCTCACAAAACACAGGAGCTGCTGGTCTACTGCTGCCTCCGTTGGTTAGTGTGTTTAGATCACTCTGTGTTCCTCAATTTTATGTTACATGCAAACTTACCCTTTCAACCACAATGACCATTCATTTATTATTATTTATTTCTGTGTTAGCCATAGTGCAGACTAATGGAAAGGCTTTTATGAAATGATGAGCTGATCAGTGCGGGCGGCTTCCCCAAAAGACAGTCTCTCTAATTATTTTTTTAAAAGTGGATTTGAGGAGAAATGTTCCATGCAGCCTCCCCTGACACATGATTTAGCAATACAAAGTGAGAAATTAAACATAATGGTATCAGGTGCTGTCTAATAAAAAGTCACCATGATGGATGATGGTAAAACAAAGTGTTATGTGGGCAGCCTGGGCTGAGTGCTGTTCTTAAACAGCTCAATCTGTGTCTCAGAGACAACCCACTCCGTGCGTATATCCTCTCTATCTCTGTCTGTTACTATTTCAGCAAGTGAGAAATCTACTTATATCACCAACTGAGGCGAGACTCAATTTCTGAGAAATCACCCTCTGGAAATCTACGGATGGACGAAGGTTGCATACGAAGATGCAAGTATATTTTGAGAAATACAGGGAGGGAGGAAGCTGGGAAAACAGATGTGAGGGAAAGAAATTCAAAAGACATATTAGGCGAATCATTCATCTTTATTATTGGCATTATTCTTATTCCTTCAAATCTTTCTCAAGTAACATAGTCAACAAAATTCTCACAATGTTGATAGTGTCATGGGTCCCATCACTTATAGACAATAATAATATTCATATCATTATATGATAAAGTAAGATTTCAAACCCAAGATGGTGTTTGTTACAGTGCAATACAGCACTTTCAGATGTCTTCTGGCTTATTTTGGATACTTGGTGTGTCTTAAAGCTGCTCTAATTTCAAAGATCAAATGACTTTGTGTACTTTAAGGGAGGCTGATGTGGTGATGAAAGAAACTGAACATCCTATTTCACATTTCTCTTCTGCGTTACAGTAAACTTAGGCATCTCTAAGCTAATTCTTTTGGTTTTTTCGACCCACAACTTAACCGTTTTGGCTCAGTCTCCATGTGCTCGTCAACACAGTTTCCAGACACAGCAGACAGCTATTCTCATTGAAGAAGTCAGCTGCTACGGAGAGAGGGGGTTGGTGGAGACCAAACCAGAGCTAAAAGGAGAGGTTATATTGGACTTGATTCATCAGGCGGCCGGACATGACCTGAAACATTACTCAAGTGGATGTTAATGTTGCTCCACGTCTGTGTGTGTTTGCTTTTTTTTTTTTAATTTATTCATATATCTATTTATAAAGATTAGTCAAAATGTCAAGAAAAGGAGAAAGGAGGTCTTGGCCTGGATATCTATCATCCATAAATCTGCTGGATTGACCTGAATCGTCGACTTGCGCTCTCGCCCCCAGAGGCTATATCGTTCTCAGACAATAGCTGTTAGGTTCTTGACCCTTTAACTGGTTTCTAATGACACCCTTAATAAAATGACTTGACAATAAAGTTGGCAAGGTGACATTGGCTGAGCTGTGGGTGTTAGGTGTGATTTAGGAGGCATTGCAACACTCCGCATAATAAAATTACCATAAATAATAACCGCTGTCCAAAGCCAATGAAGGTTTTATGTTTGCCGAGATGGATTATATCTCTAAATGCTTTCTTACACCTTTTTTTCCCCTCCCTATAAAGGAAAAGGAAAAACAAGACATTTACACTTACACCCACCCAGGTCATTTTGTCTTAGATCATCATTAATGAGAAGCAGGGATGTTGGACCCACAGACATTCAGCTTATTGCTGACAGATTGATTTCACACACTTTGCCCCTTGCAATTGGAGAGAACTCAGAAAAAACACCACATCAGCGCCAACTACCAATCATCCCTCCACAGTGCACAGCATGCCCATCAACTGGAAGACATAGTAAGGGATGATGAAGGCTGTATAAAGTTGAAACCAGGGGGATGTTGTTGTGTCACAGTGACTGCTACAGTCATCTGAGGTGAAATTCAAGAGAACCCAGACAGAGTGAGACATGCCTACTATACACAGACACACATTTGTGTGCATACATATATTTATATAATTAGCAGACTTAATTAGTCCATCCTTACAACAGGTAATACTATGAATGAAAAAAAAAAGTAACTTTCATTCATTCACTCATAACCTTGTCTGTTTTTTAGGTCACTCTAAATGTAGTTTTTAAATGACATTGACAATGTTGATGCTGTGTTCAGGCATCAAATGTAAGCCAGTGCTGGTCTGTGCTGAATGTTTCAGTGGGGTGTACTTGGGGTGGCTTGCAGTCCTGCAACCAGGTGGGTACTCACGAAAAATGACAGCATCACGTCTCAGTAAATGCCTGATAACCATATATGTATTATAAGCCATGGGAATTACGTCTCTTGTCCGCAATAAGCAACACAGAAAACTGTAAAAGTCATTCACACAAAAAAATATTAAAAAAGTAGAATATAACAGCCTGCATTTTGCAAAAATACTGGTTGTGACTCAGATGTAGAGCAGGTCAACCACCAATCACAAAACTGACGGATCGCTGCTGAGTGCCTCCGGTCCGCATGTTGGAGTGCCCTTTGACAAGACACGGAACAAATTGTAGAAAATTGTTCCTGAAGCATACCTTCAGTGTGTGAATGCTCCCTCCAAATGGCAAGGTAGGCAACCTCCCATCAGTGTATGAGTTCATGTCAATTAGCATTAAAGCACATTTAGTCTACTAGAAGGGCACTATATGTCCATTTACCGTTTAAATTTGTTGAAATTCTCATCACAGCCCTTAGCAATAAATCAATCAAATGGTTTCACAAAAAAAAAAAAAAGCCACACATGAATTGCAGAGAAAGCGCAGCCACAATTTGAGCTGCGGCTCAGCGACAGACTGTTCAGTGAGTTACCCAGCACGCAGCATACACCCACGATACACACACTGAGCTGAAGAATGAAAATAAAGCACACCTTCTTGGCCTGGTGACCAGCAACTATGAGCCAAAGGTAACGTTGGCTTTGTGACAGGTATTTTGCTTGTGTTTATATGTTGGGCTGAAGAGCCCTGCCTGTGGTGGCCGGTCTTCTTCTCCCTATCATAGACTCGTCCTCAGCAGTGGATGCTGAACCCATATTTTAAACCCAGATTTTATTCAAAATAGAACATAGAAAACATCTCAAATGTTTATGTAGCATCCCCTCTTCTTTTAACAACAGTCTGTAAACGTCTGTGAAGTGAGGAGGCAGGTCAGACTCTACTACTGCGAAGCCATGCTGTTGTGATGGATGCAGTACGTGGCTTAGCATTGTCTTGCTGAAATATTCAAAGCCTTCCCCGAAAGAGACATTGTCTGGATGGGAGCATGTTGTTCTAAAGCCTCCATATACTTTTCAGCATTGATAGCACCCATGCAGATGTGTAAGCTGCCCCCGCCATAGGCACTAATGCAACCCCATACCATCAGAGACGCAGGCTTTTGAACTGTGCGCTGATAACAAGCCAGATAGTCCCTCTCCTCTTTAGTCTGTAGGACATGGCATCCCTGGTTTCCAAACAGAATTTAAAATTTTGATTCATCTGACCACAGAACAGTTTTCCGTTTTGCCTCAGTCCATTTTAAAATGAGCTTCGGCCCAGAGGAGAAGGCAGCATCTCTGGATCGTGTTCACATATGGCTTCATCTTTGCATGACACCACTTTAACTTGCATTTGTGGATTGCACAGCAAACTGTGTTCACAGACAATGATTTTTTTTATACCCAGTCATGTTACTGACCTGCTGCCAATTAACCTAATTAGTTGCAAAATGCTTCTCCATCTGGTTTTATTAGTACCGCTTACTTTTCCAGCCTTTGTTGCCCCTGTCCCAACTTTTTTGAGATGTGTTGCTGCCATCAAATTCAAAATGAGCTAATATTTTACATGAAATGGTAAAATGTCTCATTTTCAACATCTGATATGTTGTCTATGTTCCATTGTGAATAAAATATGGGTTGATGAGATTTGCAAATCACTGCATTCTGTTTTTTAGCGTCCCAATTTCCTTGGAATTGGGGTTGTATGTGACTGTTACATTATCCTCAAGAATCCCATGTTTGTCCAGCGATTCTGAGTCAAGAAAAAGCAGGTGAATTAGTTGAGGGATATTTTAGTGTTTTTCTATTTCCAGAAGAAAATGGTTAATGAGGCGGGTTAGTCAGAGGTTGCAGAGAATTAACTGAAAAGGAGTTTAAACCACATGATGCCATAATGGAAGAAGTGGCATTATTTGTATAACAGGCCCATTTGCTAAATAGGTCACTGTGTTTTTGTAACAATTGTATATCACAGGCTTCTGTCCAAAATAGTATGTAGACTTTAATTATGCAGCAGAGCCCCCTCAGGCATCCACAGGGACACCTAATTAGATTTGGTGCCACTTAAGTAAATGTTAGTGTTCCAGAGAGTAGTGTTGCTCGGTCTGTAACAGTGCCATCTTTGCTTGAGATTTCACAGCCATCTTCAGCCGATGCAGTGAGCCGTGATAAAAATCAGGCTGATTGACAGCTTGGTGTCTGTCTGTGTGTGTGTGTGTGTGTGTGGTTTTTTTTCCCCTATATTTGGCCATGCAGTCTTTCAGAGCTTTAAAAAAAAAAAGAGTGGGCAGCTTGTTTGGACGCCACCTCCTCACGCTCTATCATGCTTTTCTTTTCTTTGTTTAACAGTACTGTATGTGTTGTGTGTTGTAGTAATAGCGTAGTACTCAGCTGGATACAAATGGAGCTTTTCAACCCGTCGGTAATAGACTGCTCTCAGCGAGTGTGACTCATCATGCAACCTGCAGCCCCCTAGCTGTCTCTTGCTTCATCAGATTATTATCACTGGTGATAAACTGCTGCCACCCGCTTTAAGCTGTCGTGCTTTGAAGTGATTTCATTTGGGCTTGCGGACCGGGCTCACCTCCCTGTGGCTGGGTTGGAACGCATTCCCCGCGGTTGAGGGTTCACATGCATATTTAGATATGACACAAATTTGCAGCTATAGGCAGTTTGTTAAAGGGGATAATGCACCCTAAAATATTTTGACACTGTGCATGTTTTTTTTTTAATGGCTGTGTGACAGGTCACAGCAGGGACTAGGTGTGGATTATTCTAAGGTTCTTATTGATCTTCTGTCCCTTATTTGTTTGCTAAAATGTGCGTGTGGCCTTTTAACGCGGAATAACAAAGCCAAGAAAAACTCACCCGTTTACTCATGCAACCCCAACGCTACACTGACTGAGTATAATACAATCAGAGACTTGTCTTGTTCTTTTTGTTCCTGGATTTGGATATGCAGGAAAATAGCCCTGATCTTCCACAGAGCTCACTGGGAGCTGCTCAGTGCAGCGACAGCATCTTGTTAGTAGCTGGCAACTTTACAGCTTTATTACTCAAAGGCACCTGGGCTCTACATGCTGCTCATTTTCCTTGCTGAACCTTTGGACCAAAACACCCATTGATTGTGTCCATAGTCCGCCGTCGAGATCCCAGTTTTCCTTCAGACGCCAGCGAGTGGTGCTCTTCTCATTCTATTTCGCCTGTCGACATGCTTTTATGATTATGATATTTGTAAGATATTTTGGGATTGCCTGAGAAGAATGAGAGACGCATCAAAGAGAGAGCTTCTGATTATTTGTGTTTGATGTATCGTCTGTTTTTGTATCAGTCCAGGGGAAGGGAGACACTTTACACACATTTCTATCTTTCTATGTATCTGGTACAAGTCCTCCTGTAGTAGATGTAGGAAATGTTCAATACTGTTAGAACAGCTACTCTTGAATCCAATATGTATTTTTAGCTTAGTATTAACTTATACGAATTGGAGCCCCCCCCTTGTCAGTTGCTCCTCCTTCAGTTGATTCTTTATTGATAGTATTTCCTTATCCAGGTCTAGGGTGTGAGAATAGAGGGTGTTTATGTTGTACAGACTGTAAAGTCCTGAGAAAAACTGGTGCCAGTTGGATCTATAAAGAACAAACAATATTAACAATATTGATTTGAATTTATATAAAAGTTGCTTTTAACACTGTTCTATACAAACAATTAATTTAATGACTTCAATCCAAGAGGTGTGACAGTCTACAGTTCCCTCGGAGTGCCCTTATTTGCTGATATTTCACACATTTCAGCTGCTTGTTTTGGTTTTTACGCTCAGTGTCTTTTTCTTTTGGGGATAAAGCTCTGATAAACACACAGTGTGATACCTGCCCAAATGGCAGACTAGATGGTGAACATGGTGAAAACAGCCAAAGAGACAGGTATTTCCCTCAGGAGTTGTTTGAGATGAAAAAAAGAGCGAAAAAGAGAGTGAATGTTGGGCATACAGAGATGGTTAATTGAGTATAATTAACCAAATGATCAGTGGAGGGATATACGGTTCTTTTACTCCAAAAGGCGTTTACACACTTTGCATTTTAACAATATTTTTCAAACCTGCAGCCAGTTTATGCCAGCTTTTCACATCGGTGGCGAAGCTGGGGGATATTGCGGCTTTTATTTCTCCTCTGACACATCTGACACATCAAAATGCGTGTTGTTGACAACGTCTTATTCAAAGCATCCAAGAGTGCGGAGCGTTTGATTCTCTCCATTTTAAAGAACCCCATGTTGTATGTTAAAAAAAAGGGAAAGGATCTACAACGTGTAGACAGGAATAGCAAATGAGCCTCAGTATGACGATGGCGTGTGTATATCAGCTTCAGCACTCTGCTCAATCCTTCCTCTCTGTATTTAGAACATTTTAATGCACTTGTCTTTTATTAGGCACTCTGCACATTTTGAGCCATAATTTACTGAGTGATGTTGGGATGTAAAGGGGGTCTGTGTGTCTCTTTTCCGTGGAGTGATTTTTGTTAAAACCATCATAATTTATTGGCAAAATCGTGTTAGCGCTGGATGATAAAAAGTTGCTGCGTTAAAATTAGCCTCTGAATTACTCACAACTGTGCTGTTTATTAATGTCATTGTTGGTGTGTAAATGTGTGGAGTGTTGTGAAGCAGCCCTTTGTAACTGAAGGACTGATAAAAAAAAAAAAAAAAAAGAATTTCCATATTCAAAGTATATTTTAAGCACTTCTGTCAGAATGAGCTACAGCTTCAGTTGCTTAGTAGCTTTAGGTTTTTGTTGTTCTAAGAGAAAAAGTCATCGCAGTAACTCACGATTCCTCAAATTAGGTGGCCTCAAAGGGCACATCACCAGTTTTATCAGGATGCTGTGGCTCTGACACTCTTGGTCATACGCCGCTTGTGGTGTTTGTGATTCAGATAATGAAGCTTACTGTGCAGCTGCACAGAGTCAAAGTACCAACTAAAAGAGAAAAAAACCCAGCCATTTAGTCCAAAGCATAAGCAGCAGCACAATGGCTTTAGCACACCCCTGTGTGACTGTGTGTTTGTGTGTGTGTGTGTGTGTGTGGTGAGGGGCATACTGCTTCTTTGTGAATGTATGTGTGTGTGTGTGTGTGTTTGTGCGTGCCTGCTGCAGACTCGCACTCAGACACCCACATCATCTCCTTATCGATGGCGTGACCATTTGTCTGCTCGAAATTTAGAGTTTTCAGTGAGTCATAGTGGGCGCATGGATGTGTATGTGAGTGACAAAAGAGAGACAAAGATGGACTTGGTTTCCTTGTGTGTGTGCTTTGTTTACTTAGCTTGAGCCTCATTTAAGTCCACTGATTCTCATTTCCTCAAGCTCACAAAATAGCACACAATGGAACAACAAGTAAGCCTTTAATTAAATGAAACCAGCAGAACCAATTCATAATTGCCTTGTGGCTCTGACACAGAATACTAGTGATAAGTATGTAGAAATTTTAATCCTCTCTGTGAACAGCACTGGCCAAAGAAAGCCGACCTTTCAGACAAAGAGAGAGGCAACACTGACTTGAACAGCGTCTGTGAAGGGCCTATAGATTCACACATTTCAAAATGTCATAACTGTAACCCAGTCTAGCTGAATCACTCCTTTTTTTGAAGGAAATCCCTGCTAAATGTCACGCTGTATCTTACTTCTCCAGTCCACTGAACAAAACTAGATATAATGCAAATCAAACCACATGTTCTTCTATTTATGGGGTCTTCCAATTTGCATTCCTCCATAAACGCTCCATCTATTTAAAAAGGATGGATCCGATTATTTGAAGGTGGCTTGTACCTTCAGTCGATAGTGGTTATCACACTCTTGGTTTGGAGATACAGGCAGCTTCTAAGCGAACTCCTGTGCTCTGCAAAGTAAAATTACCATTTCTTTCCAATGGAGTCTGGTCTCGTTGAGACAAGCATAGAGATAACAGCTTCAATTCCATATCGAAAGGGCTGTCTGATGGCAATGTAAACTGATGAAAACATGCCATATGTAGCGTACTGATGTTTTCAGGTGGGCCTTTGTATTAGGTGGCTGCCATTGTCCACAGCAGTACATTGTGTTGGGACTTCTGACTGCTTTTCCAAACTGGGGGCATGCCTACCGCTATATAATGTAGGTGAAACACTCCTAACTATCCCTTTAAGGGGAAAGTACATAATTACATATTCATGACTTCACAGTGCATAGTGTCGTCACAAATGGAACAAATGGGTTTAGAGCTGAGAGCCACAGACAGAGGAAGAGGAAGAGGAAGTCTAAAAGTAGTAAGAAACAGACTAATGTAATAACAAGTGGGAACTTAATGAGTAATTGATGTGATGACCACTGAATTTATCAATAGAGCGGGTGATGGTCTACCATTGCTATTACCATTTATATTTTGTTGCAAAAGTTTAAAGACACCTGTCACACTGATATCTGTCAAGACAGCAAACCCACAGCTTCTGTATCCTCCTTAAATCATTAATGCTTTGACTCAAACACATCTTAATCCTTTCATGCATAGAGGTCACTACAGTGTGCAGCTATTCAAAAGCAGTTTTCTTGTATATGTATATATGTTTTCTTTTATGGCATAGTTGCACATCAGCCACTACAGTGGATGCTGTTGCATCATCTCATACACTGCTGCCCAGTGGGAAGACATTGCAAGTGGAAAAAAAAGAAAGAGTGAAACCAATTATTATTACCATTATTATTATTAGACTTTATTGTCCCCAGGGGGAAAATTCTTTTTCACAGCACTGATTCTGCTTGACAAACTGACAGTCAGACGGTAGACATGACAACACAACAACAGCAGACTTAACAATACTTCACAAGACAACACTTCCCACTACCTTTACACATAGAAACACCAACAAAGCAAACAGCCATAGTCACACTCAGCGGGGTCTGTTGTTCAGGACTGTTATGACAGCAGGAATCAGGCTCCTCCCAAAGCGGGCTCTCCTGCACCTCAGAGCCCTGTACCTGTGCCCTGAGCGCAGTGGCGCGAGATGTTCATTCAGTGGATGAGTGGAGTCCCGTTCTATTGAGTTTGCAATGCGTGTTATGGCTCTGTCATTGAGTTCAGTGAGATTGGGTGTGGGAAGACCTATTATTTTAGCAGCAGTGCTGGTTACCCTTGTGAGTTTGGTCCCGTTTTTGGTAGTGAGCATGGTGAAGAAACAGTTGGAACAATACAGTAAAACTGACTGAATGATGCTTTGATAAAGTAACAGTAGAAGATGAGGAGTAACATGGAGTCCTTTAAGTTTACGGATGACAGACAGTCTTTGGTGGCTTCTTTTCTGAATGTCCATAATGTGCTGATCAAAGGTAAGTGTGTTGTCTAAAGTTACTCCCAGGTATTTGAAACTGTCCACTATTTCAGCTGGTTGGGTTAGGGTTATGAATGGTATGGTATGAATGACAATGGGGTGCTGGGGTGAAGGGGGACTGACTATCAGCTCTTTTGTCTTGCTGACATTGAGGTCCAGGTGGTTATCCTTGCACCACTGGGTGAAGTGTGTGACAGTAGTGTGGTAGTCCATGACGGAGTTATTATCTTTGAGTAGGGCAAGAATGGCTGTGTCATCGGAATATTTTAGATACGTTATCCTGGGTGATGGACTGATGCTGTCATTTGTGTAGAGTGCGTACAGGAATGGACTTAGCACGCAGCCCTGCGGTGCTCCTGTGTTGGTGGTGAGAGCAGGAGATGTAGTTGAGCCCAGCCGTACCACCTGTTGCCTGTTGCTGAGGAAATTGTGGATGAGATGGATGTTGAGGTGATGCAGCTTCTGGATCATCAGATGCCTCTGGATGGAATTAAAGGCATAGCTGAAGTCCACGAAGAGTATCCGAGCAAAGTGGCCTGGAGAGTCCAGGTGCTGAAGAAGGACCTGGTGCGTCCTCAGTGCCCCTATTTGTCTTGTAGGCGAATTGGAGGGGGTCCAGTTGAGGGTTGACAGCTGGCAGGATGGTGATCAACAACAGCTTCTCCAGGCATTTCATGATTATGTATGTGAGGGCAACAGGTCGGTAGTGGTTGAATTCAGTGGGCCGCGGCTTCTTGGGGACAGGGATTATGGTGGACATCTTCCAGATGGAGGGTATGGTGGCAGTAAGGTAAGCCTCACTGAAAAGTAAATGGAAGATGTGTGACAGCTCCTGAGCACAGTTCTTCAGCACCTTTGCTGAGATGCCGTCTGGACCAGGGGATGGCCGACAGACAGCCAGAAACACCAAGTTGCCCATTTTTTTCTGTTCAAACCTTCTATAAAAAGAGACCCTTGGAGGTAAGAAAAATATGGGGACATCAAGTAACATCTAAGGAGTCATGCAATTGCTAAATTTTCCAAGTATTGATTTTATATTGGGAGGAAATTATGATTAATCACATGTCCACTGAATTGTACATCATGCATCACTAGCTATATTTCAACTACTGGATGTGTAAATATATCTTTATAAAATATGATATGCTTGAAAGGAAATAAAGTTCAAATCTTATTTTTCATGCCTAAAGATGAATAAAAACACTTAGTAAAAAAATTGTGACTGAAGTTATCATAATTCATGCATGAAAGGGTTAAACACTGCAATCAGAGGATGAAAAGCATTGAGACTGCATATCTGGTTTAAAAAAGATAAGATCATGAAAAGGGCAGATGTGGTAAATGTGCCTTTCAAGAAGCCTCCAGTGCCTCCTTGTTTTTCAAAGATGACGTGTCCTAATGTGTTGTTGGGACGCTTAAGATATATATATGAAGGAACTGATGAAAAGCCTTTATAGTAATGGCTAAGTCATTGAATAGCCAACTTGTTTTGATGTCCAAAGATCTCCGTCAGGGCAACAAAAAGGGGTGTGGCCTCACCTGTACAGTAACAGCAGCCAAACAGGAGGCAGTCACATGACCCACAGATGACAAAAATGAAAATACAACATACATATCACTGCACTTGAATGGCGGGCCAATCGTGAAGAAACATGCCCGGCTGACACTGCCCCTGAAACCGCGGCTCACATATGGATCTATAAATAGTGTTACACTAATCGAAACTTTTTCCTCCCCCCTAGCAACACAACACCCACATACGGTTGTCATTCTTATCTTCTCTTTCCTGGCAGAAACACCCTGACAACTTATCCTCTGCACCAGGGTTATTTGATGTCAACTCTACTGTTGTTGATCTTTTTCTTGGTTTTTGGAGTTGTTAAGTGTTGTAATTTTCTCTCTGTGCCAGCTTCATTTATGTCTAATTATTTCTTATTGCGCTGAGCCTTTTTATAAGCCTCCCAGGGTTTCTTTGCCTCCCCCTTATAGTTGAAATTTCGTATCACTGTGTTCTGTTTTGGTCATTTATTTCTTACAAGAGAAGCATGAATGTTAGGGTTATTGATGTGGAGCACAGAGGTGGGGGGGAATCTCAACCTCACAAATAAGAAGATGGTAACGTCAGAGAACAATTGTTCCCCTGTGCGTACGTGTGGGGGCGACAAGAGGAGATGGACTCAGGCAAAGTTTAGAGAGGTAATCCACAGACTTTGTTTTTACTCTGTCATCTTTAGCGCCATTGTGTTTCCAGACATCACACTTTACAAGTGTGGGTGTTCTGTGATGCTCTTTTCCTTTGATTCACATTCAAGTTTCAGTAGGTGGCACCACAGAGCTCAAATTTTGTAAGGTTATTGTCTATGATTATATAAACGTGAATGTCCTACTCTCACATGGTCCTGTGCGGTGTCGATGTAACATGTTACAACAGAGAACAACGGGTAGCCGTAAGTCAAAGTACATGTCCTCTAAAAGTGCTTTTTTTGCCACCAAAAAAAGGCTCAGGTTGTTATTCAGAGTGTCTAATAACACTACAGAGAGGATCCCCACAGTGAACCTGTGAGATCCTTTTCTCTTTAACCAGATTTAGCTGTTTTATAAGGCCAACAGACTCCATTGACAAAGACAGCAGTTTTAAACAGTTGATGCTGATCTTTCCTTTCACATTCACAAAGGGTCAATTGACTACATGTTTGCAAAAAGGTGTCACCCATCGTGATGATAGTGGTGATAATGTCAGCACTATGTAAAGAGCTTGGTCATCAGCCTCAGCACCGGCTCCCCTCAGGGCTGTGTGCTGAGCCCCCTACTCTACACCCTCTACACACAACTGCACCTCCACACACCACAGAAACAGCATTATAAAGTTTGCTGATGATACCACCGTGGTGGGGCTCATCACAGGAGGGGATGAATCTGCATACCGGGATGAGGTGGAGCAGCTGTCAGTGTGGTGCGTGACAGACATTCAGCAGTGGGAATTGTGCAGAGAGGGTGTCCAACTTCCGGTTCTTGGGCGTGCATATCGAGGACAACCTGACTTGGAGCGCCAACACCACAGCCACCATCAAAAAGGCACAACAGAGACTCTATTTTCTAAGAATACTTAGGAGCAACCACCTCACACAGAAACTGCTTGTGTCCTTCTACTGATGGAGAGCATCCTCACATACTGTATCTGCGTGTGGTTTTCCAGCTGCACAGCTGCAGACAGAAAAGCACTCCAAAGGGTGGTCACCACGGCCCAGAAGATCACCGGCTGCCCCCTTCCTTCTCTGGAGGAGCTCTACAGTTCCCACTGCCTCAGGAGGGCACAGCACATCCTCAGGGATCCAACCCATCCTGGAAACTCACTTTTGGAACAGTTACCTTCTGGCAGACGTTTCAGGACATTAAAGGCCAGAACAAACAGACTGAAGAACAGCTTCTATGCAAGAGCCATAATTGCACTAAACAATGTATGACTGTGTTGACTGAGGTGACGTGTTGTTTGGGTGTGGATGATATTCATTTTATTTATTTTTGCACTTTAGTGTACTTTACACCTTTTATTCTATTTATTGTGTTCATTGGTCTGCTAGGCCCAAACATACTGTGATCATGCCAATCATGTGGATGTTGAGCTTAAAACCCCCGGGAAAACACCACAAACATGACCTAAGTGTCCTCGGTGGGACTAAACCTTTAGCATGTCGGGATAAAAAGGGTATTAGATCATTATTTGTGCATATTTGTAATCTAAATAAGACATTAAGAAACAGTTTAACTTTATACATGATCCCAGCCACAACACATCTGTATTATACTATTGAAAAGCAGCAGGAGCGACTGCCTGGACTGATAGCGAAGAGAAGGGGACAGTAGAGAGGTTACATTCTCAAATGTTCATGAGAGTGTGGGTGGCAGCATAAGCGGTGGTGACAGGGCGTGATTTGGCCCCGTTCGCTCCCAGATGGGCTTGACAGCAGGAACCTCAAGGCAATAGTCAACCTGCCAAGGCCCATCTCAGCAGCACTGCCACCGCACCAGTTTCCTGTTTTGTTTGTTTGGGTCCCCTTCGGCTACTGCAAGACAAGCTACTCTTCCTGGGGTCTACATTTACAACACTTACTTGGAGGTGTACAGCACCTCATGAAACAGCAAACACTGAGGTGAAACAAAACATAATTCATAACCTTTCTGGAAATCAATAAAGCAGCACACATCCTCTGTCTCTTTGCTGCATGCAGTTAAGTCTGTTCTTTTATACAGTCCCCTGATAATGTATAACCTCTGAGTGGATCACAGGCTTCTTCATGTCAAGGACCTCCACAGTGACAAAAAGACCACGGACCCCCACTTGATATAATTTGTCCCAGGTTCCCCCATCTGAGAGGAATTTTGCTTTTAGATGTTTTATTATAGTTACAGATAGTTATAGTACACATACATACATACACACACATATATATACACACACACACACACACACATGCATATGTAAGCGTATGAAGTCGAATAGTCATACATTCTGTCTTTGTGTTACTTATGGATGGAATTATAGTGAAAAATTGCTGGGGACCACCTACAATACCCTCAGGGACTCCTGGGGGTTTGAGAAACAGTTTGCTATTTTATGCCAGCTGTGACATAAAATTATGAGTCACAAGCAAATGATTTACAATCTACCTTCTACTGCATATTGTCGGTCTGAGGCCATGTGCAGTAAAGTCTTGTGTACATCACACCGTGCCATTTTCCGCAAAATTTAAATCTACACATTGTAGTATCAGACAAAACCATGCTAAACGCTGGAGATGTATTAGGATGTAGAACAATGGCCCTGCTCAATGTGTTTGCTCTTTGCTAATAGTCACAGACAATAATGGACATGCTATGGTCCAGACAGGAGAAAGGAGCCTAACTGAGCTATAAGGGTCTTTTGCCTCAGACAATGAGTTTGAGGACAGTGGCAGCATGGGAGAATGAATCCCTCAGCCAGGCTTGAGAGGCAGTTCAGTAGGATTAAAACACTTCTAGCTCCAAAAAAACGAATGCAGGACTTGCAGGAAAAACTCCAATGTGAAACCACTTTGGCGGAAATGTGTACTGTAATGAAAAGAGTGGCAGAGGCAACAATGGAGCAAAACAACACCATGCAAAAGGAAATCCTGGAGCTCGAGGAGAAGCATGAGAAAGCAGCGATTAGCCAACAGAATGACGATTTGTGATGAGATTCAGGAGTTCTACAATGAGCTCCACAACGCAGTAAAGGCAAAGACAGAGAACATCAGCAGACAAAATGATGCCTTAAACGATGAAAACAGCTTGTGATACCCCCAAACCAAGTCCACTCTTATTGCAGTTGCAGTATATCTGTCACCACACTTGTTACCTCTCTAATTATAGTGGGAATCAGAGAGGAATCCTTTTTACTTGTCGTCTCCATGACAGTTACCTGATCAGCAAGACTGGTTCTCTTATCTATCCTCATTCTCATATTCCTTGGCAGGATAACTCCATCCCTAAAACTTTCTTCTGTAATGAGTACTGCCAAATCGTCATTCTAACCACATTTCATGCATCAGTTTTCTTGAAGCATGGTGCTCTCACGGCGCGCTCAGCTTTGAAGCATGCAGTCTTTCCATCAGCTGGCCTCCTGGAAGGCCCTGAACCCTGCAGGCTGCAGGTACAAATGTTTACATGTCGTGATGGCCGATTTTGGCTGTTTGGACAGACTGTGTGCTGGCTTGTTCCCAACAGGGACGGATTGGAGAGAAAGCTGCTGGTCTGTGCATGACAAAATACAAACCAACCACAAATGTGTACATGCATGCACATATGCACAGTGTAGATGCATGCACACATATGCTGCCTTCACCCAATGATCTTCCTCTGAAGCTCTTTGTTACCTCCACCAACAACCTCATGTTATCAGTGCCGTTTTGTCTGTTTGTCAGCAGAATTATGGAAAAACTACAGGCCTGATTTTCATTGAAACTTGGTGGAAGGGTGTATCATGGGCCAAGGAAGAACTCAATACATTTTGGAGCGGCTCTGGATCCAGCTCACAAACAATAATAGTATTGACCAAAACTGTAACTGGTGTAATTGGTGTCCCTGGCAAAGTGTATGGGATGCAACTGAACATATAACAAAACATTTTTGACATAAATTATATAGTTTAGGAAATATATCCATGCATATAGCAGTTGTGCTTGCAGATTTGCACATTGCAGAAGACTGGTCAATAGGCCTTTTGGGGGTCTGCGCTCTCCGACTGCCCTTCTAGTTAATGATGCAATGGGCAAGATGTCACCCTAATGGAGATGCAGAAAGGTCACAGATGAGCATTGGTAGCCATGGATCAGGAATAGCATTTGTTTTGAGGGGTGACAGTTTAATGGCTGTACTGATAGTGATAACACTTTATCAAGCTACCTATCAAACGTTTATGTCGTATTAGCCTGTAAGCTAATTCAAATTCTTTTAGAGAGAATTCTGAAATGATGTAAATCTCTTTTGTAAACACAGTATAAACACCTTATTTGAAATATTACCTTGATCTGTGCGTTCAGAGTTATCTTTGTGCGCGTAAACATATCAAGTAGTAATGTCACAGCATTATCCTGCTCAGGCAAAAAACTATTCTCTTAAAATCTAATAATTCACACATAATTTCAGTTGTTCCCATTGTTGACACATTAAGGTATGCAACTCTGACTCTGAAAAAAAAAAATCAATATACAGCATTGTGCAAAAGTTTTAGGCAGGTGTGAAGAAATGCTGTAAAGTAAGAATGTTTTAAAATTATACAATTTTGTTATTTATTTTTATCGATTTTCAAAATGCAAAGTGAGCGAACAGAAGAAAAATCTAAATCAAATCAATATTTAGTGTGACCACCCTTTGCCTTCTAAACAGCATCAGTTCTTCCAGGTACACTTGCACACAGTTTCTGAAGGAACTCGGCAAGCAGGTTGTTCCAAACATCTTTGAGAACTAACCACAGACCTTCTGTGGATGTCGGCTGCTTCAAATCCTTCTGTCTCTTCATGTGATCCCAGACGGACTGGATGGTGTTGAGATCAGGGCTCTGTGGGGGCCACACCATCACTTCCAGGACTTCTTGTTCTTCTTTATGCTAAAGGATAGCTCCTTAATGACACTGGCTGTATGTTTGGGGTCGCTGTCCGGCTGCAGAATAAATTTGGGGCCAATCAGACGCCTCCCCGATGGTGCTGCATGATGTATAAGTGTCCATTGATCCTGACCAAATCCCCAACTCCATTTGGAGAATAACTGATGCTGGGTGGTCACACCAAATGTCGATTTGATTTACATTTTTCTTCTGTTCGCTCACTTTGCACGTTGTAAATCGATAAAAATAAACAATTAAATGTCATATTTTTGAAAGCATTCTTACTTCACAGCATTTCTTCACACCTGCCCAAGACTTTTGCTCAGTAGTGTAAATACAGTAAATTGCATCTGTCAACCGTGCATTTGATGAACTCTCACATGCACATACGCCACACCGTGACCGCAACTGCTCCAACTTCTTGCACTGTTCTTTGTTCACTTCACCTACTGATAGACAATCACCAGTAACCCACAAGGAAGCTGCGTTTATGTGTGTACAGTGGGAGGTTTTACAGTGTGTGTGTATGTGGGTATGTGTTTTTGTTCATGTCTATCTCCGGCACAAAGCTCCACATTGTTACCGAGATTGAACGGGTGACGGCAGCATGGCGGGCAGTAGTGTGTAAGATCTCTCTATAGTGCTCATCCATTCCTCCTCCTCGTCCTCCACCTCCACCTCCTCCTCCTCCTCCACCTCCACCTCCTCCCTCCACATTTTCTCCCACCGTGTGTGTTGAAACACTCACACTATCCATTATTGAAGGCTGTTATCTGTTATTAGCCTGACCTTCTTCCATAAATGGAGACACACAGAAACACACAACAGTCTGCACTGCACAAATAAGCCTTTACGCCACGTCAAGGTAACGGCACAATATCAGCCACACTGCCAGGGCTTTCACAGGTGATTAGGTCCCTAGATTAAGAGGGTTATCTCAGCCTTTACCCTACTACTTTAAGGCTCCTGCGTGTGGCTGTGACACAAAAACACATCACGTTGCAGCACCTGAGGGCATTTTAGTATAGCAGAAACCACAAAGGTGTAAACAACTGTCTGGCAAAGGACATTTCAGAGCATTTCCCGTAGTGCTACCACAGGTGAAGTGATCTAAACATACATCAGACAGGGCCTATCAGCATCTCAAGAGTTGCTTAATGGAGGCTGGTTACCTGAGCTTCAGGCCAAATGAGACGTCATCAAGACGAGTGACAACAAAAAGCGTCAACATACTCTTTAGAGCCAGGAACAACATTAGCCTATAACTAGTGCAATCTTTTAATGACCATCTTTAACCAGACTTATTTAAGACAATCGCTTTTAAAACCCAACTTCAACAATTAGATTACATCCACATTATACCACAATCGTTAAAAGACCCTGAAGATCCCCAGTGAGAGCACAACCACAATAAAAGCAGACTGCTAACAGTGCATACTGCTAAAGCCTCAATTACCACAACAAAACCCCAAATGAGAAAAACAAGATGAGTCACGGCTCTAAAATGAAGCGTACGCAACTTCATGTTGTGACGCACAAAACTAAACTAAACAAAATGGAGAAAGCACTGTCTTACCTTCAGATGAGCTTGGATGCTTTTGATCCAACATGAGTACGTGTGTAAGGTCCATGTTAATATGGGATACCATGTATGCACAGGGTACTCGGTGCTTTCTGCTTCACTAGCTGCCTCATGTTAATTTACACTGGGGCAATGATAATCCGCCACTGGCAGCGCTTGAGACTACTTTCCTTTATCAAGCAGAGGGAAACTAACTTGGAATATCAGGAAAAGCACAAGTGCAATTAATGATTTTATTAATGGCTGCGATCGCCAGCAGGTGTGCCGCCAAGCCTTGTGAGCCAGTGATACCAGGAAACAGCACACCAGAACAGAATGCAGCCATTATTAATGCTGTCTGTCCAAATGGCCGCTGTGGGAATGAGGAGTTTCCTGACCTTGCTGTTTTAAACAGTTTTGAATGCTGAACAGGTCTTGCCATAAACAGAGAGATGAGCACGGACACAGAAAATACACAGAAGTAGGCTTCCATTAACAGTCTACAGTCCCTCTTAACATAAACCTGCAGTATTGATATTACCTTCACTGCTGGGGAAGCTGAAACTGTGATGTTTGCTTGAAAAGCTACGAGTTACTCTACAAGCCACTACACATTTGCTATTAGTTATTATTGATTGCATTTGGTCGCAGAAGAAACAGCGACGCTGCCCCCAACTAGCATGTAGCATTATATGTGGCAAAGTTACTCACAAGCAAGGACAGATCATTAAATGATAAATCATTTAATTAACATTGGACTTATTGGAAAATAAAGCAAAACCCAGAACAACACAAGTTGCTAACACCAGTTTGAACCTCTTAAGGCAGATTGCTTCTCGTTATGTTAATGGAGGATATCTGAGGCTGTCGGAAATATCAATTATGATTTCATACTAATAACTAAGAATAACTCTATACAACTAAAATTACAATATATGAACTTACTGTCGACTGAATAATAATTAATAACACATCACAACTCATGAACTCAGAGCCTTCAAAAGATTTGTGAATATGATTGGGGATGGCTCAGGCATATATAAATATATATATATATATATATATAGCAACTGTCCAGGATTGGGGCTTGCATGTGACTACTTACAGTACAGTACATTACAGTACAGTTTAACTCAAAGAAATATTATCATAGCCCTTTGTGATGTCTATGATTCAGCCAAATTCTCACTCCCTGCCTTTTCCCGGGGTTTCAGTAATAGAAAACGAGGGCTCTGTGGCTCACACCATTTGAGGTTTAACACCAACCAATGTGATTAGTGTACTGCTGCCTCCAGAGCAGCTGTGCCTGTGAGATATCAGCCAAAATGCGACATGGTCTAATTACAGATCTTGTGGATTGGGACATTTCATTGCCTAAAGAAAGAAATCATGGAAAATATAGATTTTTGCACGCGTCTATGCACACACACAAGCTGCACTCTGTGCTACGTTACCTGTGATACGAGCCGTCCCCTGGGATGCGTGCCATTGGCTCATGCGTCTCAATGACATTGTCTGAGAGGAGAAGGGGGAGCGTGACCAACAAGGGGACATATATGGGGGAAATGTGGCGTGGACAGCGACCGTGACAAGGCTAACTGTCATGCCTTTGTTCAGGGAAACACGGATGACGCACATGTTGTGGGACAGTGGGGCAGCAGAGAGAGGCGTGGGAAGAGACGCGTTTTCAATTGCTGTGGTGTGGATGTTTTCACTTAAATCCTGGGTTGTATAGCAATATGAGCACCCCTTAATACCAACAGGGTGCTTTTGTAATCTTCACTAATTACGCTAATTACATATCATGCTTCTGTTGGAGGTTAGACGATTTGTCAACGCCTCGGGCTGATGAAATGTCACATGAATCCAATTGGACAGCGTCAACATTTTAGTTGTCAGGCTAGGGACAAGCCAGGTTTTCACGCTGACAAGGTGACATTTTGGAGATGCAGGGTTTCCACCTAGCAGCAATGATATGCCATTATTCCCCTGAGGTGTAAATCTTGCACTGCCTTTTTCAAAAACTGGAGCTTTTCATATGACAACAATGTGTGTGGCAGCAGCAACTCTGGAAAACTGAGATGCCGCTCATACATTGTGCGCATGTCCAGCCAAAACATAGACGACAGAAGATCAATACTGATAGCATGTTTCCATGAAGACACCAATGATGTTATCTATTATCAAGGCCACAGATAGAATAGATTAGATTTCTTTCTGCCATTGGTAGTCACGGCATCATTTTGATTCTGCAGCCTTCAGTAGACCCCGCACAAGGCACTACCTGAGGGACATCTCAAATTCCACGTCACACTAAATAATGAATTAATATCACTGAATGAGACCGCTGAACGGTTAACCTCGCCCGCCCCTCCTCTCCTGGAATCATTCTGCTGAGGGAGCCAATCAGACCCTCGCATCATGTCTACCACTTCCAGCAGGCTCCTCCTCCTCCCCTCTGTGATTATATAGTCCGTGGAACATCGGCATCACAATACACACACACACACACACACACACACACACCACTTCTGCAGCTGCTGCTGCCGCGGGCAGCTCGGGAGACGAGTCTGCACTAAAAACATTCCCCCATTGATGGACACTGGAAACGCAAGGTGAGTGCTATTCTGTGCAGCTGTGTGTGTCAGGCTAAAAATGAAACGTACTTCGGTCTTGTGTTCATTTATCTTTTACCTCCTTATTTTTACCATTTCCTTTTTGAGTGTTGTCAATCTGTTTGCTTTCTCTGGGGTCTCCTTGCGCTGTTTTCTTCCCGTGTCCTACTCTCTGTTTTCTCTCCATCTCTCCAATTGCAGGCACATGCTGGCAAGTATAAGGAGCAGCAACAGCAGCAGCAACCTCACTGGCATTGACAGCGCAAGAAGCAGCTTTAGAGAACCCCCGCGTAGCATCAAAAGCAGCAGTAGCAATAAGCCACACACTGAGAGGATTGCCGCCAACGGGCAGCCTTTCTCGCATCATTACCCAAGGACAGCAGCTCCGAGATGGGCTGCTCCTCAGGCCGCCAGCCCCCGGCCCCGGTCCTTCACCCGGACCTGGACGGTGGTAACAGCAGCGAGGCCAACACCTTACCCCAGGACTCTGAGAACCAGGGTTTGAATGGCTGCGGAGAAGGAGGAGAAGGGGAAGGAAGCGTTGGGAGAGACCAACCCAAACCTCCCGAGTCTCTCCCCACGCTTGAGAGACTTGCCCAGGCTACAGGCGGGACAGAAAAGTCCTGGTACCGCTGCGTGTTCCCGTTCGGCGTGATATCACTGGTGATTGGCATGGCAGGCACCGGGGTGACGTTCACCTTTGACACGCTGCTCCAGACCAAAGTGGTATCAGTGGCACTGCTGTGTGCAGGCGTAGTGATGCTGCTCGTGGCAGCCGTTTGCTGGAGGGCCCACAGACTGAGGAGGAGGAAAAAGAAGGAGGGCGGATTCTTCACTGCTGATCAGGGCACTTTGTGATGCCGGGCGGACTTACAGTCAGACCCTTGTTAGTCAGGACGGAGCACTTCAAGCTGGACTTTTTGATCTAGAAAGACAACTGAATGAGACGTAGGGACATCCATGCTTTTCCTCTATGCACCATGACAGAGGGATGAAGAGAGTAGAAGAGTAGGATGATATTTGAAAATTGTGGTAGGGAAACTTTGTGACATTAACTTATAAAGAACAGCAGATACGTAATCAGAAAAGGCCACTTTAGCGTGGCCGTCATCAATATCCTAAGCAGGCAGACAAGGTCACACTAGACACCCCCCCCCCTCTCCTGTTTTGTTCTCTCCTATTATGGATTAACTTAGAGATCCATTGGAACAAAAGCCCCATGGCTCACTATAGATCACTGCTCCAAGACTGGCCTTTTGTGACAGGGGCACACATGAGATACAGGCACCTCAGGAATAGTTATTTAACCCTTCCTGATCCTCTATCTGTCAGTGTGCAGTCTCTCTGAAGACACAGGCACCTGTGTGGGACAGGAGGAGTTAGCTATGAACAGATATGCCTATCAGGACTAGCAACAATCTTAAAGAAGCTGTCAGACGTCTTTGTGCTTGTGCATGCTATTTCAACTGTGCAACTGGCTCACAGAGAAGAGTTTATGGGATTTCTGAGTAATTAGAGCAGCACAGGACCGCACGTTTGCCACTGTAAAACCCGACCCGAGTCGCAGAGGTACATTAAACGTTATTTCCCCTTCTTGCAAAACCACCGATAAGATGCTGTTTTTCACATACACCACTTCATCTCCAACTGCTCCAGTGCTCATTAGGCAAAAGTACCGGGCAGGAGAGAGAGGGCAGAATCAGGCAGAAATCATGCAAAAGAAGTAATCATGTTTAGTCAATTTTCCCAGAGTGAACAATTCTACACGCACGCTCTCTCTTTTTCACGTGTCTCAAAGTGCTGTCCATTTTTCTGCTACCAGGCACAAAGGCCAACACTTTCCCCTCCTGACACGAGCTTTGTGGTGGACAACATCGACTATCCAGCTGTGCAGGATCAATAGAAATCGCCATTTTGTGTAGCATTGGAGGTAATGGGCTGCATTTTCAGTCCCCACAGATGAAATTGCATTCTCTGGCACTCTTGGACTTGTCACAGATGACTTGTATATTGTACGGGAAATCCCATTACAGACATGCCTCAGTGAACACACACACACGCCAACAAAGGCTAAAGCCTAAAACAGCTTTGTTCCTGCCTGGTTGCCCTGATCCATTTAGGTGTGAACGTTGAGGGAAAATCAATATTTTTCTGGCTATGTCCCTTCCATTCTCCTAATCTCTGAGGATGGATTTACAGTATTGTTTATACAGGCAACTTGATATAACTCTTCCCCCGGCACAGGCTTAAGGCTGCGGGTTAAGATTTTACTCAGTGGTAGCTGTTGTGAAAACCTGTCTTAATGAATTTGTCCTAGATATTGTTCATACACTAGAATCAGATGACTCAAGAGTCAGATGTGTTTGATTCAACTAGCTTTTCAAATGGCTCTTTGTAAATTAGTCCTTGAAGGCAGAGCAAAGTGTAAGTTGTGGAGCCAAGATGTAGCAGCATGGTAACTACAATATCACAATATTGGTGACAGTGTTTGGTCTTTAGCAGCAGGCGACATGCTTTTGAGGAAGACCCAGCAGCTTCTCGTCAGCTGTAGCGAAGTTATTGTATTTTATTGATATTTGATTACTATCTCTTTGATAAAACCTTCACTTTTTTTTTTTTTGCAATTTTTTTGGGGGGCATGGAGTTACGACTGCCGTCATCATGTGGCGTAGAAGCTGCAGAACTGTGTACTGTACCGTGTGCGCGCATGTGTGTGTGTGTGTGTGTGTGTGTGCGCACACCAAAGTTACACTTAATCTCGATTTTCCTGCCTCCTCTTTCATGTTGATGATCCAGTTTCACGGGGTGCTTTCAGTCTGCTCGGAAAACCCAGACGATTGAAGATAATCCCTCGCAGTATCGACGTGTTCATTTGTGTGCACACATATTTGTTCTAAAATACTGTGTATTCTTCTAAATGACATATCATATATACTGTACTGTGTCTAACTAAGAGTGTAGCCACATTTGAATGTACCACCAACAGTGAGTGTCTTATGAACATCCTTGTACAGACTGTCAAGACTATTTATGTATCTTCTATTTTGAGTAGACAGGGCAAATTTACAGTACAGTATGTGTCTGTTTGAGGCAGTTGCATACACAATCCTTTTTTTTTTTTTTTATTTCTGTTTCAACAGCTCTCTGGTTGTAATGATTTCAAGTGTGCTGCCGTGCGTGTCAATTGTAATTGTTTCATTCCAAAATGAGACATCTGCTAATTGAGGAAGCAGACGATTTCCATCAAAGCACATTATGGGTCATAATTATAGTTATTTCTAAGGACAGAATAATGTTTATTTTTTAACAATCACCGGTAAATTTCAGATTGTATTTTTTTAGCCAAACTAAATATATATCCATGGTTTTGGAATGAAACTATTCCATTGCTTAAGTGGTTGTGGTCAATTTGCTTTGAGTTTATTGGCATGGCCCAGCTTTTCTCTGAGTGCCTTTCTCTTGCAACATCAATATATCTCTGTAGGGTGCCGTTAATGTAAGCTGTGTAGGCCTACCATCGCCAGTAATAGAGTAGCCCAAGAGAGGCAGAAACGTTTTAGTTTATTTCAGTCAAGTTACTCTGTGTGAGTGTTACGGTGTGCATGAAAATAACTTAAGTCACACTTTGATACAGTTCCTTTAGTGAGTAAGACCAGAAATACCAAATATATTTATCAAGAAGTTTATTTCTTGTCTCTCTTGAGTGTGTGTAAGATTGTACACCTTCGTTGTTTACTGTACAAGCTGCCGAGGCACCGGATTAAAAGCAAAAGTTGATTTTGGAAAGAAGATTTGCGGTTATCATTTCTTTTCACCACGGTGGGGAAAGTGCTGCTGAAATACCATTTAGAGTCATTAGTGAAATCATTCATGTGGAGCGTTTGGAGAACGGTTAGCATCCGTTCTGAGTAATGCCATCACCGTTTCCCTCTCACTGACCTTTTCACTCTAATACAGCACTATTACTGACTTCTGCCTTACACTGCATTAGATACATGGTACAGAGAAGTGACAGGACAACGCATCTGTGAACAATCCCCAATGCAACATAATTGGAATTTTGTGTTAATCAAAAAGAAGTTCACAAATGTTCGCAATCGGTCATTACGTAATTTGACTGCCTTCACATGTTAAATATAACATTTAAATATCCTTCAGACTTGCTTCTCCCCTTTTAAACTTGTTTGCCTCTTTCCTTTAATATTATGTGTATGCCTGTATGGCATTTTAAAATGATATTGGAGAGTAAAACAATTGCAATGCAGCCATGGCCTGGCTGGTCCAAACTTGTTTAACCTTATTTTGAGTTCAACTGTAATTATAGAAAAATGCATAAAATAGGCAACACAATAAATAAAATGATCAATATCCGCTCAGACGTTAATGATAATCCATCCGATTGTTATATCAATAAGTTAATATTTCAGTCTGTCCCATCTGCTAGTATGAAAGGACGGGTCTCATGGCCTATGCTGCAGACAGCAACCAGGCTATCGAGATGTTTTGGGGAGCTGTCATGTCGTCCATCTTCATGTACAGTCGATGGTTAGGAGTCATTGTTACCATTATTCCAGCGCTGTCCATATCATGCCAGACTTGTCACGCTCACCGAGAACTAGAGAAAATCTTGACAAAGGCTCACAATCTCTTAGGTTCCTTGGAGAGGAGACAGCCAATTTTTGACATAAGCAAGAAATAATATAATCTTAGCAAGGGTGAGAGTACCACATCCATAAAGCTGAGAACCTTCAGCGTGGATGCTCCTAAAATTTCCTCTCTGCTGTTACTCAGGCAGGAACAAATCATCTCTCGCTGTTGTTGTCATTGTTCCATGACAGTAGCGTGTCCCACATAACTTCTAATTAGTATGCTCCACTTATTAGTCAAGCCTATCATCCAAAACTCACGGTGGGGGAGGCCTCTATTGATTTTCATTAATGCGTACGTGCTCATCGAGCACCTTTGCGAGCGCAGCTGTTTCTATGAATATTCAAATCAGCATCCATCCTGAATGCGCCTACGCTTTCTCCTCTTCCTCCTCCTCCTCCTCTTCTCACCCACCCATTTATAAGGGATTGTGTCATCCTCTCTCCCTCTCTCTCTCCCTGGACGGAGCTAAAAATAGGCCGGGCTGATGTGGAAAGCAAAGGAAACAGTGAGAGGGGTGGGCCACTGGTTGAGAGAAGAATGCGTGAAAGCTGGGAAGCAGTTCAATTGTACCTCACCAAGGTTAGAGGGTGCCGTAAGCTGTGCAGATTGGAAAACCCATTGTAGCGAATTAGTGATGTGTAAAGTTGGACTATATAAATAAAACTATAAATGAAATAAAACTACAGTTTTCGCTGTAGTGGACACAGAACATATTCAGAACAAGTGAAGATACAACTGATTATTGTTATACAGCCTCATCAAGGTCATTTGTGTGTACAGTGAAAGCTAACAGAGAGTAGCCAGTAAACTCACTGTCTGATTCTCCAGCCTGTAATTTTACTGTTAAGGTTCATTCTCATTATCAAACTTTTCAGCCACAGCAGGTCTAAAGCTCCAAAAATCTGCTGTGCGCTACCTTCCCAGAACCAAGTGACTGCAAAGACTTGCAGTTAGCAGTTAAACAGCCAGATATTTTCCCCAGGAGTTGTTAAAGGGGAACAAAATAGAGTCAAACGAAGCTAAATATTGCACGCCAAAGGGAAATATAGGAAATGTGCTTATTCGCTTTCTTTCCGAAAGTGAGATCAGATTGATGTTAATCTTATAACTGTGGTAAGCAGGACCTGCGTAGCCTAGCTTAGTAAACTGGAGATGACTTGGAACGAGTTAACACATCTGATTTGTTTGACCCGTAAACAGAAATGACTCCTACTCCTAATAAGTAACGACCAGTATCATAACGAGGTATTTTTACATCAATGTTCATGTAGGTATGAAAGACGAAACACTGTGTAAATAAGACAGCCTTAGAGGTGTTGAAAGCTGCATTTTTCACTGTAGACAATTATTTTCGCAGATTCCATTTGCTTTTTATGCCAAGCTAGGCTGAACACTTACTTAACCTTCTTGTATTAGTTTCCTGTTACCATCGGTTTTGACCCGTGTCTTAAATCAGCTGTAAAATACACTAAAAACAACTATCTATCATCCAATTTGTTTCTCATCTCTTGGCTACCTTGTTAGGCTTCCTTATCCATGAAAATATTGGTTTTAATATTTTTGGTGTGGGCCCCTGGGCCTTTTCTTGTCAGTATACCCCTCGATTTCAATTTTTAAAAAATGTAAAATGAACCTCAAGAGAATCATATAAATAAATAAAAGGTTGTTGAGTTACCTGAGTATTACTGAGGGGATTTAGAACACATCTCTTCAATAAATTAGTTTTGTTTATTTTTTCATTTTAATATTATTGACTATAGTAACATCTATGGTGTTACGGGTCAATTTCGACCCATATATATATTTACTTCAAGAAAAAGGCAAAAAAGTAAAAAAAAATTTTCAGCAATAGAAGTTTAGTACAAAGACAAAATGAAAAGCAGAACAAATATATATATATATATATATATATATATATATATATATATATAACATAAATATATAAAAATATAGATTTGCAAGGTCAAACAAACAACCCTGCAGTCCAGTAGTTATATCGAGGACCACATGTTTTCCTTGGTTTTTCTCAGGGATGCCACTTGCAGTTTTGCCTGTGTAAATCTGTATATTCCAGGCATAGCTGTTTTTTTGCATCACAGGCTGCCCAGACTTTTATGCTGTACTTCCCTGGCTTACTGGGTATGTATTGCCAGAAGGGGCATTTTCCTTGGAAAGGGACAAGACGTTCATCCACTGTCACCTCATCAATGTCTTTCCACATTGACTGTTTTTCCTTCAATGTTTGTCATAGCAATGATGACTCTTTTTAGATGCAATGGCATAAATAGCTCAAAACATGTCTTGATGTCACTGACAGCTGCCCTGCCATGTACATCAGGAGGTACTGAGCTCCAACAGATCTTATCATTTTTGGACTTGAATCTTTCAGCTGGAGCAGCTTCAGCACCGGTGACCTCCTCATCAGACTCATCAGATGTGTCTGTGTCTTATGGATGATAAACCTGCTCATCAGAATCACCATGCTGCTCTGTGTCCTCTCCCTATTTTCACCAAAAATATTATCCAGAACTTGGCTCACTGAAAATCTTCTTCTAATTTTTGCATGCAGCAAATTGGAAATGTGCACTCTGCAAGTCACTAACTCTATACTGAATTGACCTCACATATCTGGACATGCCCGTCTTTGTGCAGGTATACTGGAAAACAAGGCAAAATGAGAAGCTCACATGATTGGGAGAGGAGCTGGCAGTCAGTGTGTTGGCTGACAGTGAACTTATGATTTCAGTTTTGGCTCTAATTATTGCTTAATAATCTTACTTTTATAACTGGGTCGAAACCGACCCTAACAACACAAATGTCATAATTTCAACTAGAGCATTTTATAATTTAGTGAAAACTATTTTTTTTTGTTTTATTTTGTTGAAATAGAGGTTCCTGACAAAGTCATAAAGCCTTGATGCAATAAAGAAATTGATGTGGTTATTTTATGCATTTAAAACCTAAAACGGGTCGGTGCCGACCCTAACACAAGAGGAAGGTTAACAAGCAGACACGAAGCTGATAGTAAATCTCTCTCTCTGAGAAAAAGGTAAATAAGCACATGAACCCAAAAAGTCTAGAATATCCTGTAAACATTTCATTTCATTTCACATTTCATTGAAAAAGGGGCTACAGAGACTAAGTGACAGATAGTGCTTGTGGGAAAAAAAAGAAAGCCTTTATGGCAGAGTGAGAAAGAAAGCTTTTCTCTGTATGTGCCCTGCTGTTTACCTAAATAATTCCCCTACTTACACACGACTCCTACCAGTGTTTGTCAGGGCGAGGCTTAAGTAAATGAGCTCTAATCACCTTTAAGCATCGCTCTCTGTGTTGCCATGCCGATTGCCTCGTTCCTCTCCTCCTCCCTCTTTCCTAGCTCTCCTCTTTTTTCGTTTTCCCTCCTGCGGTTACAGCCAGTGCCATGGACAAATCATCTCATTATCAAGTTCTGTTAATTAGCCTGCCATGGATTCCTTCTGCTTAGTTGCTACTCATGCGTGGCAGGTCCAGTGTCAAAGGTTGCTAATTATCACAGAGTGCAGTCGCCTCACACGTTCTGATCCGTCTGCACCATCTCTCAAATCCTCCGCCTTGGAGCCTTCTGTTTCTGCCTCTCTACTCTCATTCCAGTTGCCCATTCACTTTATTTAGAACAGGACCTGAAAATAGCAGGTGTTATCGCTGCAAAATGCGAACGCTGCCTCACATTTTCAAAGCAAGCTCTTGGAAAAGATTTTAGAATCACACTTGGCACCAGCTCAGCTGTAAGAGCTGGGGCCGAGGTTCGCCGTGCGTGAAGGGTTGTCTAATTTTGCACCTGCGTCCTCAGTTCAATCTTCATATATTTCTTATGGGCCTGTGAATGATGCCGAGAAAAAAAGGGGACAAGATACGAGATTGTAGAGATAAAGCTTGCATGCATGCACGCATCCACGCTCAGTCAACGTAAAGAGTTATATTCAGTATGTGGATGTCTTATTTCAATGCGGAACAACACACGTTTTATTCGAGATGTGAATGCACACAGAACGCATCGCGATCGCAGCAGCCAGACCACATCTGGGGGGTGTGACTGGCCCACAGTCAGGCGTTGATACAATCCATACTACGTGAGCACAGTGTTAAAATGAATCTCTCCAGCTGTATTTCTGTGTTCTGCTGTTGATAACTCAGGTAGTCCCCTATTGCAATCAAAATATGTGTGAAAATGAAATATGTGTCACTTGTGAGTAAATCAAAATCCTTCTCTTTTTCCTCCATATATTTTTGATGACTCATCTCGAACTCCGAGGGGGGGGGGGCAGTTACAGGAATGCATGTAACTCCCATCGTATATATCAGCACTTGACCGCCAGCTTAGTGGGTTGCTGGTAGACCAATATCATAGTGAGGGGTGAACATTTGCATAGAAAGTGGTTGAGGTCTAATTTATTCATTTCACCCTTATCCTTCTCCCCCTGGGGTGGGGGTGAGGGTGGAGGCTAACAGTCTGCAGTTTCGTATCTGTTTACAAGTCTGTATTTCTCTACAGCTCCGTATCCTGTTGTATTCACCTTTCAATTAGATTTCACTCACAAATGCGTCACAATACTGGACACAGAGACGCTCTAACTTCTGTTTAACCAAATGTTGATTCTGTTGATCCAAATGTGGTGTAATTCTTAACCAGATTTATATTATAAAACACGCTAC